>NC_137458.1:163841110-164441110 GCF_964235325.1 Thermobia domestica
ATATCCAAAGAACAAAAGAAGATGGCTTAGTAACACACAAGTCACGCAGACGGGCGACTAGATGTCCGAAACAATATAGCCGTATCTTCACGAAGGAACTCGTATCAAAAGTTGAAGCGTGTCTGTTTTATGGAAAACAAAGGTCGAAATACAGTAGTTCTCAGCTATTATCATTGTTCTTTAATGTAGCGGGTTGCGAAATAGCGTGTATACCTTTGATCCACGCGATCCCGGGTTTGGTTCCCGGTGGGAGAGAAGGAACAGAATTTTCGCTGTTGTTTCAAGATGTAAGGTATTTAGGAAACTATTTGATTTAAGACATAGCGAAATTAAATCAATAAACACTGAAATAATTGTGTTTGAAGCCGAACCACTGTCCAAGTAACCAAAAATGATTACTTCCCAGATGCGTAAAAGTGCCATGGGCGATGGCATGACATATTTTGATATTGCTAAATTTTCCCACTTCCGTACATGTTTAATAACTGACACTGTTTCTGTACATTTTTAATAAAGTTTGAGCAGAGGAGGATATGGAATTGCATGCCCAAGGAAATACGAAAAGAAGCATATATGCTTTCCATACTGTTGTAAGTTTTTTTTTTTCGACTCAACTCCACGTTGAATTCAAATTCGACCAATGTATCCCCGAAATGTGTGTGATATGAATTCACAAATCACATCAAAGGAATACACAGGTCGGCTTTTATAAAGAGTCTTCGTCGAACTAATATCTGGATCAGGAGCGGTGTGGCATCTCTGGGGGCCCTCGGCTGCAGGAAGCTAGAGGTGCCCCTTTAAGAAAAAGTCCACATGTTACTAAATTCTATTATTATTGCCCATTTAAGTAAAATTACCTACCGCATTGTTTTATACGAGCTTTATTTTAGTAGCAAACCTCTACAGTATACTTACATGTTCTAATTACATAAATTCTTCCATAATATTCTTTAAAAACAAATTTTCAATACCTTGATCAATGATATAAGGTAAGTAACCAATAAATACTACCAGGAATACTTTATTCTTTTCATACTTTATTACATGTAACTTACAATACGCAGGTTACTTCAAACTTCAAAATAGTGATTTTGTATAGGCGTATAAAAATCTACATAAGAAATCCTATAAAATCAAAGAAATATATACAAATTGTGTACGTATTGTACTTAGATTCACTCATAAAAAGAAAATTTCAAACTATCAACTTGTAAAGTTATGTTTGAATATCTAATACTGTATTCTGTTAAGATGAAGAATATTGGCATATTATGAATACAACATTTACTAACAGAGAAAAGAAGTCTCCTTCTACTTAGATCAGGTCTATAGGCCTAATGTCTAAATGCTTCATTAAACTAATAACTTTTTCCTAAGTTTCTCACTCGTTATTGCTGCTTCATCGATAATCAAATTTTTATCTAAATTTACGAACAAGTTTCGTTCTACATTTATAAAAAGTAGCTTAGACATTAAATCTTTGTTTAGCGCAGAAATTCTATTTTAATCTATTCTTAACAATTTTAAGGTTTTAAAAGGTCCTTCCGCAGGTTAACTACGTACAAAACAGTTAATATAAACTCGTAAGCTGTATACAGATTGGTAAAAATTCCAGATTGTGACAGCACGAAAACAATATTAAAGGTACATGCTATGCATCTAGAACATTTCTTTACTGAGCAGTTGACATAATTCTCTTCGCCTTCTTCTGACTGAACCGTCATTCGTCTTCATTTAAGTTATTCACATCAATTTCATCACTTTGATCCCACTGAGTCTAAGATCAACTAAAGTTAGGTGACAAATGGTGTGTAAGACTTCTGTTGGAAATTCGTCAGTGTCTGCTATTTCAGGGATTTTTTTTTTTTAATGGAGCCATGAACAATCTTTCAAAATAACGTTTGGATTAAATCTTTTTTCAATACTTGAAGTAGCACAATCGATAATACGGAAATAGATTTGTTTAAATTTCTGAACTGGAGTATCTTCTAAAACTTAATCTTTTGCTTTTTCACTAGGCATTTTTCTTCGAAATTCTCTTCTCATCGAAGTCCAGTGAAACTTCTACATCATCCACATCCTCTAAAATACTATTCATGTCAATTGGACACTATTTTGATTTGTCAAGCAGAAATTCAAAGTGCTCTGAACTAATTTTAGCAGTGATTTGTTGTAACAAAGTTTACACCAATTTCCAAGCTGTACAGTAATCCATTTCTTTAAGTATTTTGAGACGGGAGTTGTGATCAGAAAAATAGTGAGCATGACAAAAGGCATGAGAATATATTCGAATTTGGACTATTGGTTTATCATATTTATGGCCGCGAACTTTGATTTGAAATCCAAGCTTCCATTCAATATTTTATTTAAAACTTTCAACAAATGGGTCAACTTTCCTGAGTTGGTATTACTTATCAAAAACGGTTCATCAATAATTGATGAAGGTGCCGTATGCTTACTCCACCATCTTGTGGCACCAATTTTTTGGAGTCTGCATAGCTTAGTGCTGGCACTGTTTCTTTTTATTCTCTTTCTCCCAGACAGTCATTCTCTTGTAACAAGAAGTTAAGAAAACAGCCGATTCCTCTACTAAACCAAATAAATTTTCTGCTTGGAGCAAATTTACTGTAGAATCAGCTACAGCCAAATTTAGTACGTGTCCCATGCAGTGTAAATTAAATACGGATTCTCCCTCTTGAAATGCGCTTAAAGACCGTTGTAACAGCCGCTCATGTTACCCGCCATCAAAAGAACATGCAATAATATTCGAAATTTTAATGCCACATTCAACTAGCTCTGACTTTATACATTCCTACAAAGCAAGTCCACTTGAATCATCAACAGCTGTTAAATTTAAGTCTTTTATATACCTTTCCTTGGACTACGTAACGGACACAGATTGCCAACTGGTCCATAAAAGCTATACCTTGTGTACTATCCACCAAGTTATAAACAACACTGTCTTGAAGGTATTTCAAAATAGTATTTCGTCCAAATTTATTATCTTGATTAACTTTTGATGAATCTTTTTGACAAAAAGAAGTCAAGAGACAGCCTGGTCCAGTTTGTCCTTTTGTCGACTTTTCTTCTACTTCCTTTTTTCTTTCTTTATTTTTAGTTTGTGCGCTTTGGTGTCTTCAATACACTTTGTATCATGATTTTGCAAAATCACATCATAATTTACAACTAACATGACAAATTCAAGGAAATTCCCGTGGTTTTTGACAGAATCTAATGAATACGCCCGTTCTGACCCCCCCCCCTCCTCTGTAAACAATTTCTTATCTTCTATAAATAACACTATGTTGATTAAACGCTGTATAACCAATCTTCTGGTCTAAATTTCTGCTTCTCTCTTTTTTATCTGATTGGAAGCTAATAATGTTCAAATATTAAGTTCGCTTTGGCTTTCGAAAGCTGCCATCGTCACGAGGATGCGAAATCAGTGCAACGACACCCGAAGTCCTTAATCTCGGCTTTCCAGAAGGGAGTCCGTTACCTCTTAATTCAGGTAGCTCTCCAATTGTCCTTACGATGCTGGTCAACACTGAACTTTTTGAGTGTCCCCATCGGGAATCGGACTCGAGTCCATTAGCATCGTAAGCACGTGCGCTAACCATTTAGCTAAACACAATACTAATCAGCGAAAATATTTTTAATTTTCAACGTCACTTGTATTTTGACAATTCAAAGGGGGCCCCCAAAACAGAAAAAAATTGATACCAAAATTGCCAGTAATCTAAAATTTCAGAATAATCCTTTCTCACACATAAGAAACGAATAACAATATAAATATTAAGTACGGAATATATACGATTTACAGTTTATGACAACTTATGAATATATGAAAGTGCAACCAAATTTCATCTAACATCTTTTGAAACATCAAAACTACCCAAAACTTTTTTTAAAGTCAAGCTGCATATATACTTCCTTCTTTTACCTTGCAAGCTGAGATACTTTCTGTAGTAAGTATGGTCACTTCTCGTGGCTTCTAACTTGAGAAAACGGATTAATTCGATGACATGAGGATTTTGCTTGTTTAATAAAGTATTTAATCTATTATCCTAATCCTCTGTAGGATTATTTGTTCTATGGCGTTATTCATGAGCAGTTCCACATGCTTATTGGGACTGCAGAATTTTCTAGCCACTGGTCAATGAAATAGCCATAGAACTGCTCAAGCTTAGGGGATGCCTTCTTGAATAGGCAGTCAACCACTGTCGACTATTTCTAACGGAAGAAAAGTAATGATGCAAACATTTGAATCTGAAGTCATTGTTTTTGTATTCTGTAAATCCAAAACTGCCACCTTTCACCATTTATCAACGATTAATATATTTTGTTCATCTGTTTAGGCAATTTTAAAGAGATGGCATGGACTGTATCAAGGAAAATTTGAAATTTACTTGTGAAGAATTTTATACTTATTGAGAGTAAAAAAAGACTTCTAAAAGCAATTTCCTGTAGTTCAAGTATAAGTTTAAAGAATAAAATTCATTTTCCAAATCCAAAATTGTCACGTAAAGATTAATATGCTTTTGTTTATCTGTTTCGATAATTTTAAGTGACGGTTACTGGTAAACACAATAAAATGATCAATGCCGATTTCAGTTTCTCATTTATAGCACAATGTATCTATTAAGCTTATTAGTGAATGTACTAACGAAATGCAAAATAAAGGTGCTACACATTTCCTTCCCATGGATAGCTCCAAACAGACATACTTCACACTTACATCTATATCATAGGGAATTTTCAGGGGGTGCCGTTTTTTTATGTACCAGAATTGGCAACCCTAACTAGTAGTAATTGTGATATTTATGATTTAAATTATTTTTCATGAAAGAGGAGCTTAAAGTGGTATGCATCTTAAGTAATGTGATATGTGTTATAACTAATGTGCATCAAAATAATGTTAAAACACCACTGTAACAGAAAAAAAGCATCCTCATAATATACAAAGGTAGGAAAATCCATGTAGTTGGCAACCCTGGGTATAAGATTAATTATCACAGTTTATTGTATGTTATACCTATGAGTGCATTAATAGTTTATAAATTATTTCATGTGATTGCTAACCTACCCGGAAATAAACAAGGGAGTATAGTATTCCCCATGCGGCTGCTAACGTTACACATATTGATGCGCCTGATTAAAGGTTAAACAGTAGGTCTTATCTCATATAGATAGCTTTCGTGCTAACAAGGGATTAAAGTACAAACAATCAAATAAACAACTTATACAAGAAAATGTTTCACTCATGATCATGCTAATAACAGCCACCACATACGTCTACAGTATGAGAAATTACTTGTTAAGTGAATCACTCGACCATATACACAGAAGTCGTGTGTTCTTTTATGCTGTCTGTTTCAGTTGGTTAAAGTAAATAACAGTAAGTCTTTAAGAATAGATCAAAAGCGCCTAACAGTAGAGAGCTATTGATGCAATTCAGTCAATGACCTAAAAAAAATGTTTTATGGATTCATAATGCAGTTAAGGAAAGACATTCTTTCATTTCGTGTACCAGAAGCTCTACTGTACCTACAGAACTGTCGCTGTTTGTTAGGTAAAAAGTGTAGGCATTTTGCGAAGCGTAAACAGTTAAATGAGACAGACACTTGACATACCTTGTGTTGTAACGGTGCCCTGACTCTTGACTTGACTTACACAACACAAACATTATAAAGCAAAGCAACCCGCTACTGTTGTTTTCACACCTCAACTGGTGTACGTTACTCACTTGACCTTTCAACGAGCAGACAAAGCAAAACAGCAAGAAATTTGCCTTCAAGAAAAATCAACGTATTTATACTAACCCTTCTCAATAAGTAACTTTAGATGTGTTCTTCCACAAGACGAATGTTTCGTGGTATCCCAAATGTGCCCTTCTAGGTACAAGATTGATTTATTCCCATTTTAACGTTTCATTTTCAGCTTCATGGATTTGAACGCATGTGCAACCATTGGGATATCCATGAAAGGTGAGATTGCTAATTATTTAGTCACAAGGAGGTTTTCGGACTAAAGAAATGGGAATAAGATAACAACTACGAAGTACAAAGTAAAATCACTGGAGGAGCACCATAGACAGAGGCAGAAGGTCTAGAAGGTGTAGACTACAGAATACAGACTATGGTAGATACATCATGAGTTTACTATAAACTTCTAAAATTATATAAATAACAGCTTAAATTAATTTTGTCACTTAAAATACTGGGGGGAGTCCTAGGCCCCCTGGCCCCAAGGTAGATCCGCCACTGACCATAGCCACTTCATATAACTGAACAACGGATTACATAAAAAAAAAAAAAAAAAAAACATTGTTCCATGAACGACTAAATATTTTCGAAACTTGGATGGTGAAGAAGAAGAAAGAAAATTACATGGATTAAAAAAAGACTAACAGGGAAGTGCTAGGAATAAAGAGAGGAAAAGAACAATTTCGGAAGTAATTTAAAAAGAGAAAAGAAATTGGTTTAAAAATAAATTTTATTGAAAGTGAGTTAGAAAGTAAGATGGAAGGTAAAATACGGAGGGAAAAAGGCTACAACAAGGGAGACACTAAAACTGATAACTGATAGGCCAAGGCGAAGAGGTTAGCAGCAGTGGTAATTTCAGTAAGTTTCTCCCGGCGACAATTCTCAATACACAGGGAGAGAAAGTAGTATAGCTGTTAACCGACATTGAGCACGGTCGGAGATACACTCCAGAAGAGGGGTGGGTGAATTTCGTGAAATCATCACTGGTTATCAGGGAGTTATGGTCCGAGGCAGCTTCTCAATTTCCACTAAGTGATCTGCCAATGGCACAATAAAATTTATGATGATGATCACTTATCTCTGCGTCATCCATATTTAACTTATAAACGTAAATTATTTTGCAGAAAAAAAATCTCAATTTCGTGCTTATGTGTCCACGATTCAAAAGAAACATGTAAGTAAAATATTTCCCCTTATTTTCCCTTTTGAGGCAAATTTTGAAATAAACGTAGAATTGAATTATGTAGTCGTATGCTGAGAATCAAAAAGCTCCCACATACCAAATTTCGTGCCTTTAAATATACTTGTTTAGAAGAATTTTTTTCCTTCCTTTACAAATAAATATCGAAATTTGTGCAAGTGAAAGGCATATTTGTATTTTGTCAATCAAAAACTCACATCTCGTCCGTAAGTTAATATACTGTTGCTCAAAATAAGCATAATATAATAATAAAAATCGGTATTCCCTCCACTTAGGTGGTTTAATTTTTTTTTTAATCATATTTACCGTAGCCCCTATACCGTTCCATAAAGTAATTTTGATTTGAGGGTGAGGTTCACAAACGCACATTCTTTTATATATACTACTATTTTTGAAAATTGCAGAAACAAAAACGAATGCGAAATTGCGTCCAAACTTACCAGCTTTATACGGCAGGGTGTTAAGTATGAACGATTACAACGTACGCATGTGTGGGTCCAGCTACGCTGTCGGTTTGGTAGTTGGGATACTATCTCAAGAGAACGTTTAGGAATACGCAGCACTCAAAGATTGAAAAGTGGATAAGCGAACAGGATGATGGACGCGTGCATCAGTATGCGTGCGTCGTCGACGTCAAAGAACACACTATAAACCGACGACTGCTTTCAAACGAAGCCGCATGGTTGAGCACCGGGAAGATGACTTTCCGTATCGGGAAATTGGTGCGCGTACAGAGAATGCCATTACAACAGGTAAAGTGTACGTAGAAGCAAGCAATGAACAAAAGCGAACCGTGCATATCGACGAACGGACAGGAAAATATGCGCTGGATTGGTGGCACGGATACCTTTGCGTTGACACCCAATGCCATAGAACCACAAACGCCTCAGGCTACAATGAATGCGTGAACATTGTCTAGGGCATACTGATGGTCAAGTTTTCTAACGAGTCCCGCTTTACTTTGTCCTACCATGATAGCCGCGTGCACGTTAGATGCTACTGTGATTAAGACAATCCGCCAGGCTTATATCGAATGAACGGAATTTACATATATTTTTTAAAATTATGAGAAACAAAGTAGTCTATACTGTCTTCGCAGGCTCTCCCGACAGCCGAAATGGAAGTGTAGTTGGCATAGAAAATTTAGAATTCTCTTATACCTTCAATACATTAAAAAAAAAAAAAAAAAAAAAAAAAAAAAATGTAAACGTGTCATTTATCATTTGTGTTAATGCATAATATTTACTTAAAAATTACCAGGAAATTTTAACTAGACAGTAACGTAGCGTGCTTTTTCACTCAGGGAAAGGTCTAATATTCAAAGCATGATACTTAAAATTCGGCCTTATTCTTTAACCATTATTGCATTATTTATATTTGATGTGTACTTTATTTACTTCAGCGCTTCCATACTTCCGTAGACACTACACCTTTTGTTAAGCACTAAAGAGATTTTATCCTCAAAATTTACGATGAAAATCTGGCGTCCTCAAATACGGTATTTTTTACCGTAAAAGTTCCTATATAATAATAATAATAATAATAATAATAATAATAATAATAATAATAATAATAATAATAATAATAATAATAATAATAATAAGCTTTAACTACAGCAATCTTTCCTAGATTCACCTCTTTTTAGATTAACCCGAATTATTTCAGCAATGTATTTTTCTTCGTTCTGATTTGGATTAAACCAAAATATTTCATGATATAAATCCTTGTATAGAGTGGCTTTTTAACTCAATTGAAACGCAAAGCGCTCCTTAATCTGACATTCTATGGTTCAGCGAATTCTATAATTCGTCACCAATCGAGCCACAAGGATATTCAATTAAATAAATATTCAATGTTTAATTTATTATTATTATTTTTACTCTATTGAATAATAAATAAGTAGAATATTTTAAACCCCGCAATTGCTAGAATGACAAAATACTTTGTAAGATATTAAAATCAATTGCATAGGTTCAGAATGTGTATAAACACATAAAATATATAACATATGTTTTACGCAACACAAAGGTTAAAACGTAGAAGATAGGCGGGGCACAAAGATCGAAAGGTATGAGTTAGGTGGGACACGAAAATTGAAACGTACAAGATAGATGAAACAAAGATTGAAATCTATACGATAGATGAGACACAAAGACTGCTGAAACGAACAAAATAGCTGGGGCACAAAGATTGGAACATACAAGATAGACGGAGCACATAGATTGAAACGTATAAGACAGGCAGGCGACACACGCGACTGGGATGAGAATGCGAATTGCAAAATTTTTAGGGAAGAGACCATTGATTAGACCAAAGAGACGCACTGAGAACAGTGTTGTCAGATTCAGCACAACAGACTTCCCGCCCAAAGCCCTGAAATTTCCCGATCGGTTGCAAAATTTCCCGTCAAGAAAGAATATCAATCATTAATTAAATAATTAATTGTTAATGATTAATTAATTAATTATTATACAGTATTAATGATTTCAAATTAAAATTCAATAACAATGAACAATCAATCAGAAGTACATTTTTTCCTGCAGAAGGAAAAATCGATTATAGGGCCATCATTCTATTTTCTATCTGTAGTTACAGGGTTTATTTAAGTATAGAGAGAAATATAAATTTTTGTGTGTATGTGTGTGTGATTCTTCCAAGTATTATGTCCTTCCCTTCTGTCCCTCTCTTCTTTCTAACATTCCGTGAATGACTGTCCACCGTAACCAGTGGCGTATTTACGATTTTGTTTCGGAAGGGGCTTTGCTAACTTTCGGGGGGACTTTGCCTGGAAATGTGAAAATTCTGCAAGATATTTCATTTACTTTACTGTACTAAGTAAGATTTCGGGGGGGCTTAAGCCCGGAAGCCACCCCTCTAAATACGCCACTGGCCGCAGCAAATATAATAAGTAAAGGGCTATAAACCCACCCTCCCTTCTTTCTTCTCGCAGAAAATTGATATTGGCCCGATTAACAATCAGTACCATTTAGTTCGGTTTATTAACCTCTCTTGCTTTTTTCTAACCTTCAAAGATGGTTCTAATCCATGTATTATTCCATGTACCCCAGAGATGAAGACAAGAAGTGAGAAACAGAAGACATGAACAGGAAGATTTCACAGAATTTCCCATTTTCAACCACAATTTCCCGCATTCCCACCCATGCTAAGAATTTCCCGTTTTGCGGGAAATTTCCCGTCATCTGACAACACTGACTGAGAATAGCATACAGTAGGATTAGGATTGCCTTCAAGAGAAGAGCAGTATTTTTTTTAAGAAAAAATGTTCCGGGAGGGTACACTTAATATTCGGAGGAGCACATATTATTTTCAAACGGTAATATTCTATCATTATTCTATTATAGACATATTATTTTGATCTTCTCCGGAGGGCACTCTCAGAGCTTCGAGTGGGGATTAGTACCCCCTCAAAAACGTGCTTGCAAGAAACACTGGACAAGAGTTGAGACTATCTCACCTCGAAAAGATGTAAAAGTTTATCTCTTTCTATTGGAACAGTTCTATACCCACTCATATCCCGTCACGAAAATTCTATCTCAATCCGTTTCATAAGCAACCCTAAGTAGGATCTTGGAGAAATGGGTAACAATGTGCAGAATGAATTGGATTGCTAGAGGATGTGATCCATTGTAGAAAATCTTGTTTCTGTGGCAACTAATCCTAGGATTGTTAAACCATAAAGTTAGTTAGTTATTAGGTCATAGAGATGGAATCTTCGCCAACAACTGAACATGAACGAGATAAATGAAGATTATAATGACGATTCACTACTATATTAGTTTTACGCTGTGTTACACATACAACACATGCAAGGTTTATTTCCTTGAGAAATGCACCAGTAATACACATTCATGACTTGTTTCTATATTTGTTTCGTGTTATGCAATGCACAAAATATTTCTAAAAAAAAAAAAAAAAAAAAAAAAAAAAAAAAAAAAAAAATCTCCAAAATAAATCACTGACCTACTACTGCAGCGCTCTACTCGAAAATAAAGAGAATTTTCTCCCTAAAAAAGAAAAGAACAAATGTTGTACTTTTGAACTACATCTCTTTCACTCCTTTATATTTAGTAGCCTTGGGAACGAACTCTAATTGATGCTGCAGAAGTTATGTGGAGCATCAGGCCTCAAGAGAATGCTGAGTTGTTGCAAAGATGGTTTTCCAAGAATATTCTCTTGTTCCATTCCGTTATGATTGCCCGAGTTCCCTCGGGGAACAAAACACTAACGGGCTTTGCGTGAGAGCGACCAAAAAAATGTAACCACTAACATCATCTCTTCTGATACCGCATATTTCTCCTCAGCATAACCTATACAGAGAGCACTCGGTTCGTTTCGGTGGACTACATCCATATCACTATTCACAAAATAGAACGAAGAGACCATAGTTACACTATTTTTTTCTAATTCATCAAAATTATTGATCAAGAATTCTGCTGAGATAGGATCATATTAAATGGAAGAACACAATTTTCGTGCCCTCTCCGCTCGTTTTTGAAATCCATGCCATCCCGCTAGTATAAAAACTAGTAAGTGCACGTTTCTGGAAGTGGTCCCGAGTTCGATTTTTGGTAGAACCATTAAAATATACCGATGTGGGAGTCTGAGACATTAGTTTGACGATCCTGTGAGCCGAACCTGTTGGGGTTACAATACAAATCCCTCTGTACAGCATAGGCGTTTATTAAACTGTACTTCTGTTTTCGTGTCCTGTCGTATTGGATTAAATAGAAAAGTGACTAATACCATGGAGACAATTATAAGACCATAGAGACAAGTCCTGGTTCGAACGATTAAAATGAAAGTGGTAAGCCCACATACCTGTAATATACGAAGTCTCAGGTGAGAAAACATTTCAATGCATTAAAGATTTTCGGGTTCCACTTTAAACTGTAGATCAACGTCTCATCTCATGTTAACTTGAGTACTCAAAAGGGACGCTCAATAAACTATCTCGGCTGAACTTTTCATACTTGTCAACACAATAAGAGGGGAAGAAAGCATGATCATGATTTTTGATATAGAGGAATAGGTGATAATAGGGAGAAGGTGATAATAGGTGATAATAGATATCCATAATGCTGCTCAGGCCTGCAGCCAGTCCAAAAATGTAGGTGGGCCGGCTGAAGTTAGGAGGGAGGCGATCCAACCATATTATAGTTCATCACCATATAATAGTTCATTTGCCAGCCTAACGTGAAAATTTTAGGGGGCCGGCTGAAGTTAAGAGGGAGGCGATCCAACCATATTATAGTTCATCACCATATTATAGTTCATTTGCCAGCCTAACGTGAAAATTTTTTGGGGGCCAGCCAAAATTTAGGGAGGCCCGGCCCCCTAAGACCCCCCTGGATACGGGCCTGCTGCTGCCCACGAGACGAGAAATGTCTCGTCTGTCTCTATTCTCGTCTCGAAAATTAGATGAAACTATATATTTTGAAATTCGATACGAAACATTCGAGAAATTTCACGAGTCTCGTGGGTAACACCAGTTCACCTAAATCTCAAGCACCTTTTTAGTTTTACATGATTCATAGTACAGAAGCTATAAATCAATAAAGCGATTGTACGAACACAATGAAGAACATTTATCAACGTTTAAGGATACGGAAAGTACTCCAATAATACAGGGGTACCCACAAGGGGGGCTATGACGCAAACTGCGTCATTGAAATATTTGGGGGGGTTAAAAATCTATATAAATATGCTTGAGGGTGAGTAAAAATTAATCGAAAAGTTTTTTTTCATGGAAGAACACCTACGGATAGACAATTGAGGGGGGTGCGTCATGGACATAAGGGGGGTGGGCACCACTGAATAATAATTAAATATGGTTTAAATGTTGTTAGGTCACACCCTTCATGGATTCCTTAGTATGAGACGGAAGGATTCTAAAAACTTCTAGATGAAATTAAGAAAGAAAAAAAATCGAGGATAAATTTTGTAGATAAATTTACAAAACGAGAGTAGAAACGTTTTCCCAGTTGAGTTGAGTTGATTTTGAGTTTAACGTCCCTTTCAGCAGCAAGGCTATATGAGACGGGACCTACGCGGAATGAGCTTCCGCCGGAAATTGAACCCGGGTCTCCCACACCGAAACGCTTTCCAAGAATCGAGACGAGACTTTTACAAAATTTACGAGATGAGACGAGCAAATCTTATTTCTCGCTTCGTCTCGTCGGCAACTCTGGATTTCCATCCATATCAAGTATGATGTATATAAAATGAAACCCTTATTACACTTTTCTCTTCTGACTTTCTTTTCCCTCAAATACCCATACTGTTTTCTCTTTTTTCTTTTTTTCTTTCTTTTTTCTTTTTTTCGTTTTTTTTTTTTTTTTGAAAAAGCAACCAATAGCAAAAAATATTGACCTTTTAAATTCCCTTTACTCTGAAAATGAATGAAAGAAAGAAACATAAAAAGATAAATAGTTGGAACAGGACAAGAGAATTATCAAAGGTTAATATTGATTAGTGTTTACGTCCTTTGTCAGCAACGAGGACAAGACCTGTGTTCAAAGCGAGATTTGAGCCACTGTAGTGCACTAGGTTATCAACGAGACGATACATGTGAGAGCTCTTCCGATAGAAACATGACAAGACAATCTTAACTCTTGCCTCGAAGGCAACCCTATCTTCCGCAAGGAATGGAACCCGGGTTCTCATAGCAGTAATGTTGAAACTTTTTTTTTTTTTTTTTTTTTTTTTTTTTTTTTTTTTTTTTTACAACGGAGCCAAGGAAGAAAGAAAATATTTTAGGTAGCCAAATATAATTTATTAAAACAACAATAACAGCTAGCGCCTTCAACTCATAAGATTAGGAATCATGTTGTTAGCCGGATGGAACTTTGAGGGGAGCTGTGTCTGGCACTTGGGCCGTAGTTTGCCCATCACTATACTAGAGATATGTGTGCTAGCCATGTGACTAGTGAGGAGGGCTATAAATTATTAAAGTGACATTTAAGAAGAAACCAATATACATATATGTTATTCCTGACCATCCATCGGAACGCGTGTCTGCACATACAAAGATGAAAGATCTTGGCATCATGGTGAATCGAATTAAGCAGTGCACGAACCTGGAAGATACAAATACCTCTCAATATACAAATGGATAACATAGTGTTTTTCCAAGTTCGATCCTCGGTGAGAGCACAAAGCCTCGTATAAAAATCCGAGCAGTAATTCGGATCCCATTTGAAGCACTAGGACCCTATTAAGTTTATATGCCCTCGATCCTGAACAGAAACGTTAGTTTTTACTTAATCAATCAATCAATTGACATGCAAACCATAGGCGAATATCTTATCTGTATTAAGACCGGATGAGGCTCTCCATTAGATTCATCGTTTCAGAGAGAGAGAGAAAAATTATACTGTTTTAGAGATGCAAAAAAGCCGGCTTTTTTGAATCGATGGTTTTTTTCACATAAAAAGCCGGCTTTTTTGAAAAAAAAACGAGAATTTTGGAAATTTTGGCTTTTTTCAGTTTCATGATTTTTCTATCTAAATAGCTTTCTTATAGTATATTCTATACTTAGATAAGAATTCCATGACCTAAATGCCATATTTCGCTCTAAAATTCACCATCAAGATGGATGGAGCACATGTTTTACGAATTAAAGCTAACATGAAGAATGTAGTATTTGAGGGCAATTTTAGAGGCTATTTAACTTTATTTTAACTTTTGAGTTATCGATATTTTTTCTTCTCGATATCATTTCAGTTTGTCGTCTGTTTCATTTCTAAGAGCTTAGTACTCTAGCTTCTAACGCAGGAGTTAAACTTACGTTTTTCTATATATCCGTCAAAGCGTACGTTTTTCAATATATCCGTCTAACCGTACTTCCACATTTCTGTTATACTGTAGCTGTGCAACGATTTAGCAATAATTTTCCGGATACAACCTTGAATACTAATTTATACAAATAATCAGTAGCGGATTTAGAAACGTACTTTGGGACGGGTTTCTCTGATTGTTTCATTTTCTAAAATCTCCTAATTTTATTTGGAAGGAGCTTGAAGTTTATGAGTACAGGCATAACTAATACTGCATTTCGTTTCGTTTATATATTTAGCGATAATCTTCCGGATACAACCTTGAAGATCATTTTATACTGAGAATCAGTGGCGGATTTAGAAAAGTATTTTGGGAGGGTTTTTTTTCTTACTAATGTTTAGTTTTTCTAAACATTCGTAATTTTTATTTGACGGCAGCTTAAAGTTAATGAGTAAAGGCATAACTAATAGATATTTCGTTTGTTTTAGACATTCCGTAATTTTGGGGAACAGGCTTCAGTCCGAAAGACCGCCCCCCCTAACTCTCGCAAAACCGTAACTGCTGGTAATTAGTAATAATAACGATTTAAAAACAATAAGAAATGAAGTCAGCAACTCACAGTACACGCACTATTTCTACTTCATAGATGGAATGAAGAAAAGTTTTGTCAGAATGGTCGAATGCTGAGTTGAATTCCGGACTTCTCGATAGAAGCGCAAAAGCTCCAGTCAATCATGTTTGTTGTGCAGTTGTATTTATCTTAACTTAAATATATTCCGTAGTACTTTTTTTTTGTGTGTGTGTTGGTGGGGTGGGGAGAGTTCTATAATGATATGAAGGGTGTGAGCCAAGAACATGGTAACTAACAAATTTTCAATTGCTGAGTTACGCAGCATCAGATAGGCAGCAACGCATACCGCTTCGTTTAATCCCTCATGTATAGACTTATGTGAAAAATCAGCTTTCCGACTTTCAAAATGGATTGTGCAGCAGAAAATTTCTAATTTCTTAAAATAGTAAAATTATGTGTTACCATGTTCTTATCTCACACCCTTCATGTTCAATCCCTCTTGTTAAAAATACAGAAAACTTGAGGACTGAATAAACCGTGATGGTGCTTATATAAAACTGTAGAATTTCAAGAATATACAAAACCAAAAGCTCTAGGTGTGCAGCCTTTAAGTGTATCATATAAATCTAAGTATTTTTCTTATGTTTTATTTTAATTTTATTTTGTTCCAAAAAGAGGGTATGGAATATTTTGAAGTAAAAATACTACATAGAATTTTGCTACTCATTTGAGTATTTTTTTAAAAGAAGTATTTACTTTTAGGGTTGGCTGGTTTACACCAGCTGTTTTTCTTCTTTTTTTAAAATAAACAACTGGTTTAAACCGAAAAAAAATAAAAGGTACGAAAAATGCGAATCGTGTGAACTTCATGGTGACGTTTCCATACATCAAACCATGTGCATTAGTTTTATTTCCTTTTCACCTTTTAATCAAGGTGTCCCATGTTCAATTTTCGGTCGAACCACAACCCTTCTTTCATGCGTAAACAAAGTAGCGGTTCGGATGTCACTTTAAGCGAAAGTCTTCTCCTTGATAACCTCGGTATTACGTAAGGATGTTAAGCCTGAACATACGAAACGAAACTAAATTGTATATTTCTGCATGCCTGAAAGCCTGTTGTTTTATAAAGAAGCCAAGGTTGCTTAAATATACTGATATAAATTGACAAAATTTATCGATTGCCTACGTAGCTTCCAACATTAGCTTGGATTGTATTTTCAATGATATGTACGCACTAAATTTGTAATTTAATTCCTCAGTTTTAGCGTACTGATTATGATACGTTGACATTTAAATTTTACATGCAAAGCAATAACAGGATTTTTTCCGTTATTGTTTTACATTTAGAGTAATAACGGGATTTTCCCGATGGCTAGGGCGGGAGTTTCTCAATTTAAGAAATTTACTGACCGGACTTCTTTAAGCTTATGTGACCTCTTCCAGCTTAAAACCGTTGTTGCATAATAACATCAAGGCGAAACAAACTTATTTCTGTCAATATGTAATATAAATACATAAAGAAACATATCTAAACCCAAAAAAACCTGGTTTAAACCAAAAAAGCCTAGTTTAAACTCCCCCCAAAAAACGGGTTTTTTGCATTTTCAAAAACAACCATGGCTCTTGCCAACCCTGCTTAATTTTGTATGTAGGAGGTTAAAAAAAATCTTATTATATACATTGGTTAATCCTTTGGAATTCATAATGTAAATATGTTGAGAAGTAAAACTGTTTGAAATATCTTTTCGAAATTCATGGTTTATTTTCGAGGTTTTATATTATTCTCGGCATCAACCACTAATTAAATGACTTTTTGTGTTGTAGAGAAGTAAAACAAAATCTGGCTTATCAATTTAAAGCAGAATTTTCAAAAAAGCCCAAAATTTCCCAAGCAAAAAAGCGAAGCAGAAAAAACCGAGTTTTTTTTTTCAAAAAAGCCGTTTTTTTTCCCGATCCCTTGCATCTCTATACTGTTTGTATCTTACGCCAACCAATCCAACCGGAATTGTTGACTACTCACACCCTTCTCTAAGAATTTGTTTTATATGATCTTCTCCTTTCTTGAACTACCCAAAAGTCTTTTTCACAGTGGCTTCCCGACTGGAACTTATGTTCTCCACATGTACTTCACGTGCAAGTGATGTAACTTGCCCACGAGACTCGAACTATAATTTAAATTCGAAACAAGATAATAAATTTCACGAGCCTCATGGGCAACACTATTTTACCGAAGTCTTAGATTGCAAACACTGTGTTTGTATTACATGATTCATAGAATGAAAGCTATAAATTGAAAAGTTTAAAGATACGCAAGCCATTACACAATATACTCCGATAATAAATCTGGTTTAAATGCTCTTATATCATACCCTTCGTAGCAGTGGCGGATCCAGGGGAGCTCGCCCCCCCCCCCAGAAGAGGAAACTTTCTTATTTTATGGTGTATATCAATAAAACCCATCCCAGAGTTGAAGCTCTTAAAAGTAGCTCTAAGTAGCAGTATGACAACCCACCGCCCCTCCCCCCCAGAAGTCGGTCCTGGATCCGCCCCTGCTTCGTAGACCTCTCGTAACACGGAAGTATTCTGATAACTTCTAGATCAAATTAAGAAAAAAATTATGGCACAAAATCTTTTACATAGAATTTACAAAATGAGACGAGGCGATAAATGGTTTTCCAGAATCAAAACAAGATTAGAAAAAAACTTCGACAATAGGGATGAAACAAGACTTCTACAAAATTTACGAGACGAGACGAGAAAATCTTATTTCTCGTATCATCTCGTGGGCAACAGCAATATTACCTATCTTAGTCCTCTTGGTTATATAATATATAATTATCATCAAAGTAATCACTGGTGAGTAGAAAGCACACACTTCTTTCATTTCTTAGGTTTTCCTCTTCCTGTATACTTTTCTTATTAAGGATGTGAAAAATGAAACGAAATTTTTGAGTTTTACGTCCCACGATTATTCCAGTTAGGCTAAAGGAGACGGTGAAAATGAGAAATGAATGAAATGATGGAATGAAGAAAATGGGAGGAAACAAGAAAACCCCGAGGAAATCCACGCACACGTCGCCTCTGTTGGACTGAAATCAGCTCCAAGAATTTGAGGATTTTTTATTTTTAATTTGATATGTCAGATCCGTCAGTTTTTTTTTCACCTTTGGGTTTCAAAGAAATGAGCTACACATGAAAATTGCAAAGAGAGATCTGCGATTTTTATTCAAATTTCCAAACATTAAACTTCAAACGTATCTGCATAAAAATAAAGTAACATAAATTACAGCATAGGTATTGTTTGGAGTTTAAAATATTACTTTTGGAAATTTATACTTTCGTTAACACGGAAGAGACGAAGTTATTTAAAGTAATCTACCTATAATTCTGGCTATAATTCAGACACTAGTAAGAGCATCCAAGGACGTTCATAAAAGAAGTGAGAAAGAAGAGATAAATTGATCCCCTTGGCGTCCAAATCTTTTAACCTAGAGGAGAACGAAAACATTTTACAATACAATACATGAGTGAAATAAATATTTACTCCCTTATTCATATTAGCGTGTAAAATTGTTATACTTTAAGCATCATTGTACTGTATATACACATTTAGTTACATAAAGGATATTTATTATGTATTTCTCGACAGTTTGCCAGTTCTTGCATGTGATAATTTCATATTCAAGTGAGTACATATTTATGTGTTCATTAAAAGATGGTAAATAAGCAACTTTTGTGCTGTCGTATGCTAATTAAAAATAAAGAAGTTTTATAAAATAGAATAGCAACTTAACAGATCAAAATCTCCTTCTTTGGAAAAAACCATAGGACATCTATGATTCTACCTATGTTTTAATAGTTTCAAAGTTAACCAATAAAAAAAAAGTTGGGCTACTCTTCTCCCCTCTTATTCTCTTTCTAAAGCTGCGTTTCCATATTTGTCCATGTTTTGGCAAAAGGTACAGTTTCATTTCCTTCAGTCTTCTGAAACAAAATGTAGTGCATTTTTATAGGACTAGTTTTTTTTTTTTTTTTTTTTTTTTTTGTACTAGTAACAAGTTAAGAAATCATCGAACAAATAAGGGTTTATTTAACGTTCATACTTCCATTGTTTTTATTGCACTACTGAAATTTAATGGTCCATAATGATGTGTTTCAAATAAGCCCAATGAATTATCCTTATTTTAATAGCTTCATTCTTTGTTGTAAGACATGGTGCAATAATTTTAATACGTAATATTTACAGGGACTTTTCTCGGTCAAATTATTCTGCAATTTGCGTCATGTTCATAACATAAAATCAGTCTCATTGCTGACTTCTGAAACGTTGTCGCCTCTGAATAAATGGATATATTAAGTGCAATAAGTACCACAGACATAATGTATTAAGCAGAGAGGGGCATGGTGTCTCAGTAATAGAGCACTTACCTCTGGTGCGTGGGGCCCCTGTTTCGATCCCCAGTCAAGTAAATTTGTAGTGGAGAACATTGTGTCCGTGGGTTTCGTCGGGATACTTCCGTTTCCTTCTGTATTATCATTCCACCAATTCTTCCATCATCATTCACTAGCCTTAATCATCCGTCTCCCTTAGCCAAAAGAACATAATCATGGGACGTTAAACTCAAAGATTTCCTATTTTTGTATTCAGCAGTTTGTTACGTCTCTCCTAGAATTAGCTAGGTCAACAAATACTGAGTGGTTAAACTGGTGTCTGGCAATGTCTATACTTAACAAAACATCTAACCACTAATTTAGGAATAGAAGGAAACGTTTGAGTTTTTGCGTTATACTTCTTTATGCAGAGCTAAGGTAATTTAGGACCTTCTATTAACGTGCGTTCGGAATCACTACTTAGGCTTGAATTCTGTAAAGTTGGCGGTATGCAAACCATCATGGAAGAAGAAATATTGCAGTATAGTTCATTCCTTATCATATTATTTCAACTCCAAAAATGAGACACCACCACCAGTCTCGGTCTTGGCTAAAGCGAAACATGTAAATCCTCCACAGAGCAGTTTCCAGTTTGAAGAACTTTATACATTCTGGCTATGTAAAGATTCCAAATTCATAATTGTAACTGATTGATTGAACATATGAAATGATTGAAGCGATTTCATAAATTCACTGTAACTCTAGTAATTGAGATATTGTAACAAAACTCAACAGTAACGTAGAAAAACTCAAAAAGTTTTATTTGTTGCAGGTGTACTTCAGATTTATCTCGCGAGAACGTAGCAGTGAGCAGTGAGGCAAGATGGTAATAGGAGCCGAGAAAGCATTTCATGTCATGGCCTCCACGCTCTCCTGAACTAACGACATGCGTAGACCTTTGTTTTTGTGTGTGTGTGTGTGGGGGGGGGTATGTGAAAGATTCAGTGTTCACACCTCCTCTACCAGCAGGCTCGGACTGGCCAGGCCAGGAGGGCAGAGATCCCTGCCGGGGCCCTCTCTAAATATATATTGTAGTTTGTTTCGTTTTTAGAGTTCAGTGGTCCCCAGCATTGAACGTAGTCTTGAGGTCCCATTATTGGAATGAAACTAACAGTATTATAAAGACCTGTTTGGGGCCCTTTGTTTGTGGCCTAGTAAGAATATATTTCAACAATATGAAGAATGGGGCCCTGGCATCATATTGTCTAAATGTGTATTGGGCCCCATGGATACCGAAGTGAGACTCACTTTTATCAAGTCCTGCAAGGGCCCAGGGGCGCCCGAATAAAATCTTCTAGGGTTGACCATATATTATGTCTGATATTTCTGGTAATTAATATACGTGGTTTGCTATATTACGTATACATTTTCGTGAGTCAGAAGGGGCTGGCCTCACCCTGCCCCCACCTTCGGGCGCCCCTGCTTGGGCCTCTGTTAGTTGTTTGACAAATTATTGCAACACCATAAAGAAACACACCCTGGGGCCCTATTACCTCGCGTAAATGAAGCTGACAGTTTTATGAAGAAAAGCCACCCGTCCCCATTCGCAACGGTTTTACAAGATTGTTAAACTTGTACTACTACTACTACTACTACTACTACTACTACTACTACTACTACTACTACTACTACTAATAATAATAATAATAATAATAATAATAATAATAATAATAATAATAATAAGGGAAAATGGAGCCCTCCAATGAGTCTCCTGCCGGGGCCCTATACCCCCCCCCCCAGTCTGAGACTGTCTACCAGCAAACCTGCCAGAACTGCGAGCCCGCATCAACAATGCTTTTGAAATCTGTGGAAAGAACTTGATTTTCGGCTTGATGTCTGTCGAATTACTATCGAACATTTGTAATTGTTAACAAAAACTTTTTGAGTTTTTTTGTGTGAAAAAAATATCACAATATATCAGTAATAGAGTTAATATAGAGCTGTGAAATCGCTCTAATAATTTATAATAACCCTCTATATATTTCTTAAAGTTCATTGTTTCTTCTAGGTGTACTTTTGGGAGTGATTTTTGTCTCTCCAGAATCGTCTTATCGCCCCCACCTCCTTCCATGTCACTCTTGTGCTGGACATATCATTTAGCAACTAGTGTCATACTGCAGCAACCTCCCATTTTGATTGTGACTCTCTGGACGAAATTAAGATATAAACTGAAAAATATAATAAAAAATATTACAATCAGTGAAAAAATCCTCTTGCTCTTCAAATTAGACTTCGTTTCAAACTGTCTGATAGAAGGCGAGCAAAGTACACATACATCGCATACATACAAGTAAGGATGTTTTAGTCAAACTATGCGGAACAAATGAACCATGAATAGTAATAACAATAATAAAAGTAAACAAATTGAGTCACACGTGTGATTGGACTTACTGACTTACTTAGGTATACAACAACATTAGTTATCAATTTGGTCATACGTGGGTAAAAAGGTTAACTCATAAAAAAAATTATCTCAGTATTTCACTGCAATTCCCTAAATCTACTAGCTCAGTCATTAACACATCTGAGTCACCGCGCCATAACTGTTGCCCACTGGTGCTGCCGTCTGCAACAATCACGTGATTAAGATCACCTAAGTGAATGTATATGTAGCAACAAAAAATGTGTATTTCATTCAACAACCAAAACATGTTACGCGATGTGTAGGACTCTCAGTGTTCGTCACGTGCTTATTACTAATACACGTGAATTTTATCGTAACAGTCTAAACGGAATCTTCACTCGTTGGTTATTTAACAAGTCACAATGTTATTATATGAAAACAATTATTAGCAATGTTAATATATAATAATTATACTTCAAAACAATTTAGTAACTATTCAATCTCTACCCAGAAATATGTCAGGTATCTTCCAAAGCACTGTACGGGCTCGATACAAATTTACAACCAACCTCTCATCCCTTTAGCGCTCGCTTTAAACATGTGTAGTCGTTGATTTCAACCACGAAGTAGTAGATTTGATTTTGAGTTTAACGTCCCTTTCAGCAGCGAGGCTATATGAGACGTGGACCTACTGATTAACGTAGAATCCGGACCATATGAACTTCCGCCGGAAATCGAACCCGGGTCTCCCACGCCAAAGGCGCGTACGCCACGAAGGAACTCCACCAAGTAGTAAAGCTCTCACCTCTGGTGCATGGGATCGTGGGGTCCCTGGTTCGACCTCACATTTCATCAACCCGTTTTGTGGTTGACAAACGCCGTGTGTGAGAGTTTTCACAGAGTTCTAGCGTTAGCTCTCACTTTCTTCATTCCAACATTTCCTTCATTATCATCATCATTACCACTTAACTTGGACATAATTTGAACATGCAAACATGAGTCTTAAGTCTTGCGATATTCCACCACCCAAACAGTGCAGGCATGCATATACGCCATGAAGCGCACTACTTAATACGGAGGCACTCCGTCAGTGTCTTCAGTAAGATTTTAGTGGGAGTGACTAGGGCCGGATTAAGCGAGGGGCTTAGGGGACTACAGTGAACAAGGGCCTTCACTTTGATCAAAATCTCAACTGGCTATCTAAAAAGAATCATGAAGATACAGTCATTATCATAAAATAAAATATGACCAAAAATATGAAACATATTCCCTTAACTTTTCTACTGTTCTTTCACAGAAATGCAGGGGGCGCGTTCTGGTGCTTGGGGTCCCTGGTTCGATACTAGTTCGTGCCGTGTGGACTTTGTGGTGGACAAACACCGTGCTCGTGGGTTTTCTCGGGGTTCTCACGTTTCCTCCCACTTTCTTCATTCCACCATTTCATTCATTTCTCATCACTGTCTCCTTTAGCCTAACCAGCATAACCATGGGACGTAAAACTGAAGGATTTCATGTCATTTTTTTTTCACAGAAATGCATTGGGTGAAATCAGCAGCGGCCTCCAAATGGGTTAATCCAGCCCTGGGAGTGATGATGGGTACTCAATAACGTCTGATATGTGAACTGTCATAGGGTTAATTGATTTAAATTGCTATTTAAATCGAATGATTTTTTTTTTAATATGGGCCACCGCACTAAACTTTCTCGTTCCAATTACTTAAAGTAAATCATGTTGTGCTTACAGGGCTCATAGTGGTCTGATCTCTTGTAAATAGCTGAAAAGTGACCAAAAGTACATGAAAAAGTGACCAAAAGTGACCAAAAGCACACGAAACATTGACCAAAAAGTGACCAAAATCTCATCATTCCCCTTTTTATCTTTGTCAATTTCTCCACTACCTCTCTTTGTTTGTTGTTTTGTTTCATCTTTTTCTTCTTTACTTCTTTTTGAGCTTCCTCCTTTCTTAGGTTTTCCAAGTATGCTTTGCAGTTATGGAAAGCAAACTCAGCAGATGTAAGAAGCTTCTGAGTAAGTAGAACCAGTTCTGGCTTATTTCCGAATTTCTTTATCGCAGACATTATATTTAACTTACCATTGAGAGTTCTCAAAGGCATGAAATATTCAAATTCATCACCTACTCTTAAGAAGAACATGCAAGGAGCATAACACAAGACGAACATGATGAACTACACAAACACACACACACAACATTGAACGGAGCGTTAACTATTACAAGAGAAAACTAAAAGACTATTATGATAGAAGAAAGAAGAGACACAGAAGGGCTCTCAACCCCACCTTGAGAGCTTAAGCATCCACCAACCATTCATTGTGCTTTAGAAAGAATAAAAGCTGAAGTGAGAATAAAGCTGACTGTTTCACATGTGGCGGCAAATGCTGAAGCTTTCAGAAAGGTAACGAGTAACAAGTTTCTGTCTTTTCCATTTATTTTTATATTTTTCTTAGAAAACTGCCAACGCAAAACATAAATCACACGAAAAATTCACTTTACCTCCCAAAAAAGTAACTTTTAGTGACAAGTTTGTAAAAAAGGAACTTTTAGTGACCAACTTGAAAAATGTAACTTTTAGTTTAAAAAGTGACTCGTTATGAGCCCTGTGTTTACTGCAGTTATTACTGAAACATTTTCTTTTAAAAAAGGGCAAAATTATTACGTTTTCGGCAAATTTCGTCCCCAAAAAACTCATCTCCAAATGTAAACAACTCGTAGATTTTTCCAAAAGAAAATGCCACGTCATATCTTAGGGTTATTGATAAAATATTTGAATATAAGACAAGAAAATTGCAGAAGTCAAATTTCACAAAAGTGTCGTAAAACTCACTCAAGAGTAAACTATCCCTTGTAGATATTCTTCATGGAATCTTTTTATGCAACGTTATAGGAATATCAATGAAATATTTTGTTATGAAATATGAAAAAATCGCCTATGTCTTTTTTGAGAAAATAGTCCGGAAAAACTCAGTCCAAAGAATAAACTACCCTTCGTAGGCTTTTTCCAGGACAAATGAGTTACGTCATTTTATTAGGTTATTAATGAAGTATTTATGGTATATTATGTATCCTTTTAGGATTTATGGTATATTTATATACCATGGCGTACTATCATCTTTGACCGCTTATTTAGGTTCTATAATAGGTATTTAAGCCGATTCTTTTATTGGTCAAGTCAAGGATGGACCAAAAAAACACTGCAGATGCGTTTCGGAACCGGATGGTCAACTTGGCGGCGCCAAGTCGCGACGGATGGGAAAAACTTTTTTCTTCTTAATGCAAATTTCAAAAAATTTCCAAGCCTTTAGTTTTCAAGATATCAGATTGAAACTTTGCATACGGATTGTGTGTACCTTTGGGTACCTCACATTTTTTTTTTTTTTTTTTTGGAGATCCCTACGTGAAATAAGGGCCGAGACTGAGGGACGAAAGTGTTCCGAGGATGTGATTTTTCAGAAAAATTTCCAATTTTTCCGGTTCAGGTGTATGATATGGACATGTCAGTGATACCGTTGGAAAGGGCTCGTACTGAAGAAAATGGCGTTTGAACCATGACTCTAGGTCAAATAGTAATGACGCAGTGCATTTTGAAGTATTTTTATATCTATCTATATCAGCATCTATATCTATCTATCTATCTATCTATCTATCTATCTATCTATCTATCTATCTATCTATCTATCTATCTATCTATCTATCTATCTATCTATCTATCTATCTATCTATCTATCTATATCTATCTATCTATCTATCTATATCTATCTATCTATCTATCTATCTATCTATATATATATAGATAGATAGATAGATAGATAGATAGATAGATAGATAGATAGATAGATAGATAGATAGATAGATATAGATATAGATATAGATATGAAAAATGGACACCTTGAGACTTTCAAAAATTTCTCAAGACTTGACTTTTCAAGATACAAGATTGAAATTTTGCATACGTATTATGTGCATAACAACATTAAAAAAAAAAAAAATCAGATCCCTACGTGAACCCAGGCCCGGGCCAGAGGGACGCAAAAATTTCGATTTTTTTCGAAAAATCTCCCGGTTTTTCCCGTTTGTGGTGTATAATACGGACAAGCGAGTAATATTGTTGAAAAGTGTGCTCTATCCTGAAGAAAACGAGGTATGAACCATAATCCTACGATAAATAGTAAGGAAGCAGTAGCTGTTTGAGTGAAAGTCTAAAATTTACCTCAAAAAGTTGAAATCCTAAGAGTTTTAATAAATATGAACAAAATCATCTGAGTTACTTTCTAAAAAATCATCCGAGTAAACCTCACCCCAAGAGTAAACTACCCCTTCTCGATTTTTCCCATAAAAATATGACTTACAGTACAGTATGAAGTTGTTATTGAACAACTTATCTATGAAATATTAACAAACTCGTTAGAGCCGTTTTTAAAACACACTGTACATTAAAAAAAAAAAAAAACCGCGGACGGGATAAAAGCACTGAATAAATAACTAATTGGAAGTGTTCAGCATGGTTCATATGACGAAGAAAATCATAATATTTTGAAAGTATTGATTGGAAATTACTAATAATCTATAAATCAAATTTTCGGGAATCGAAGAATAAGATCAAGAGGTCGATTCGTACTCAGTTCATATCACTACAAAGCAATGGCGTGGGTCAATGAAAACTTGACCCACGACCCACTGACCCACCACCCATCGTGACCCACTCTGACCCACGACCCACGACCCACCGTGACCCACCATGACCCACCACCCACGGCGACCCACTCTGACCCACCACCCACCGTGACCCACCACCCACCATGAACCATTCTCATCCACTTGGACCTACTCTGACTCACCAAAATCCATCGTCATCAACTCTGAACACGATCCACGGCCTCTTCTGAACTGACTAAAGAGTTTACACTTGTAATAAAACAAGACTGTGAAATTGTCACTAATCGGAGTTTGAATTTCTAGTCAATCGCTCAAGCACAATAACGGTGGATCTGACCTTTACGATATAAAATGGTAAAGTGTTTGTCAGTGAGGAATTAAAACAGTTCGAGGTGGGGGGAAATTAGTGTGTGCCTAAAATATACTTGTATAAGAGAGTAATCTTGCAAGTGTTAATTTCTGAACGCATTCCAAAAGAAACTTCTATTCGCAGGAAAATACCCCTGTACAATATGGAAAAGGTTATGGTTTCTCAGTTCACAGTATTTTTCTCACAAAAGACTTGAAAAATCAGTTGTTCATAGGGTATAAAGGTGCTCGGGTACCCTATGTGAGAGCATCTCCATAAAGTATGCTCATAATTGTAATTTGTGTAATCACTAAAACACCACGTTAAATTTAAGTTACAAATATGCATAATTGCAATTATTATGAATATTTATTCCAAAGTAGTTTACCTAAAGCAAAGAAGAGACTTACTAAAAAGTAGGTACAAAGTTGAATAACACAAATAAGCCATTACTGATACAAGTATACATTTTCCGTAACTCGTAATTTTCCACCTTAAAACAACTCTGAAATCGGATTTGTTTCCTGTTGGTAACTTTTTGGCGGTAAATCATCCGCAGTGGAATGATGTCTATCCTTCAGCCAAGAAATAACTAGCTCGTCTACTTTGAGCATGTCTAGCGGTGGGCCATTAACATTGATGAGCAACAAGTTAGACAATGTTTGAGCACTTAGCGTATTTCTAATATTAGTCATCTGTAAATTCATTAGGGGAAATTCCCGTTCGCACTCTGTTGTGGAAATTAATAATATTTCTACCCGATTTCTACAACTTCTCGTCGACAATCTACTTGTTAGACTTAAGTCTGATAACGAATTTTCTTGGTCAGGTTTGAAATATTCAGCAAGAAGTATCATCTCTCTATCACCATACAACATCTTTTCCATATCGACCATGTCAGTTGGCAATATCGACTCATGGAGAACACAAACTTCATCTACCACGCCTTTGATAGGGAATCTTGTGAATAAATTATCAATTAAAGCCTGATAAACTGATGATTTCTTATTTGTTTATAAAGTTAATTTTTGTAATTACACATGAAGGTTTGATACCATTACCAAGTTCCCTCCCCCGTCTAGAAAGCGAAAGCAAACGAGGTTTCTGGAAAGTATTTAGAGGTGAATGGAATTTCCCTCCTTCTTCAACTTCAATTAAGGCACTGCTGTTTGCCATGTGCCAAATTACGATGAATTTCAATTAAATTATCATAGCATAATTATTTCCTTGTTGAATTATCAACACTTTTCAGTGGAAAAAAGGATGAAATTTCGAAGTTCCAAATCAAAGTAAGTAGACCAACGTAAAGGGAAAAAAGTGTAAAATTTTCCATACAATTATGCGTGCAATCCAAACTTCAAATTTCCGTGTAATTAAGCTTACAGTACAAATTTTATGCCTATTTTTCTCATAACTTTATGGGTTGATTGCCCTGTGCTGTGAGCGCTCCATATAATAAACATAAGCTTCAGCAATTATTATAGCAGAAAGCAAAGGATATATGGAGCCAAGCACTGTATTTTTTGTTTCTGATTTTTTTCTTAAATAACATCGATCATTTTTACAAACCAACTCACTACCAATTTTCCATATATAGAAAGTGCCCCCTCCCTCCACACACATAAAGGAGAATTTAAAAAAATGCTAGGACACATTCTGTTTATTTTCAATAAAGAGTTAATACAATGAATTTCAGCTCCGTAAGTTTAACGGCTTGCGAGATACTAATTTTTATTCGCAAAAATTCGGATCCTCACTACCTCCTTAGGATATTATGCATTATAATAAAAGCAATATAACATCCCAATTTGGATTAAGGCCTAACTATATACCAAAAGTAATTTCATTTCACTTTGCAATTTGACCGTGATGATCAGGCACACATAGTTACATTCAATTTTTTATAAATAATTTATATATTACCTTGATTCAAAAATGTATTTTTTCCAGTAGTTAGCTCTAAAAACCCACAGGTCTCGAAAGCCAAGTTGTGTAAGTCCTATTGCTATTATTACTATTAAAAATATCAATATCCAAAAGTGCCTGAAGTTCTTTTTTCACTTGGTTAGATTTACTCACGTCAGGTAAGTAGACAGAAACAAGTGGAAAAGAAAGAGAAATGAAGGTCTTGAAAGTAAAATGGTGACAAATTTACCAGTCTTCAGAAAAAACACTCTCTACAATGCAGTGAGCAGAGGGTCTGTAGATCATACTGAGTCGGTGTGTCGCAGTGGGTCAGGGTGGGTGGTGTGTCGCAGTGGGTCAGGGTGTGTGGTGGGTCACAGTGGGTCACGGTGGGTGGTGGGTCACAGTGGGTCACATGCTGTTGACCCACGACCCACTGACCCACTCAGAAAACATGACCCACTTGACCCACCGACCCACTCCATCTCTGCAAAGCATGATGGTCCCTGAAGAACAAAAGTTTGTATTTTTTCTTGCTTGTATTCTGTGTTTAAGCCCATGGGAATGGGGATGTGCCCGCCTCCCTCTCTCCCTGGCTACGGCACTGAGTTTCAACCAGCATCCATTTGCTGTCCGCATAAAATTTCAATTTCAACCTATGTTTAAAGTGATAAGCAAGATCTTTTTCTGTGGAGAGATAAAGAGACGTTCGAATGACGAGATTGACGGGGAATTGAAATAGGTCAATGAATGGAGACAAAGATTTATAGACTTATTTCCTTGCCTAACTATGTATGATCAGTGCTTTTTTTTCCTTATATGCAGTACATAATGAAATCATATATTATATACACAAGAAGTTATAAAGTCACTGATATGTGGCGCTCATTTGACAACACGATCCAAACAATAGAGAGCCATCTTCGAATGGAGAAATGCAGCTGCTCCATCAACTGTACAACGTAAAGATCTGCTTCAGGTAGGACTACCACCCTATTCGTCGACGAAAAATGTTATGCGCAAGTTGGGTTGCACCTGTTCAGGTGTTTGTGACACCGTCAAATGCGCTGGATAAACTAATGAAATTATAAGTGTCAAAGGGTCTAAGCTACTACAAAGATTATAAGGACAGAGATGAAGTAAGTTCAGTAATACTATTCCATCCAAGCTCTTTTGCAAATGCTCTTCCGTGTGAGCTTCGATCTCTTGACTGTAAGAATGAAGGGATGAAAAAGAATTGGATAAATCTTCATCCAGAGCAGACAACCATTGTCAATGCAAATGTATTCTGTTTTGATGTAAAAAGTGTATTCCGCTTCTTAAGCCTACACCAGCAGACGTCATATAGATTCATATCTATATATACATAAAATTAAATACAGGGTTATTCGAAAAGAAAGAGCAGGTTTAAAATATTTGTTTCGAATGAACGACAATTGATAGAGACACATATTGATACTTCACTGGAGAGAGGAAAGTTCCCAGTTTTATTTTATGCATTCATCATGAGCACCATTTGTTACGCGACAAACGTCGAATCTGTAGTCCATTTTTTGTCACTCACAAATTAACTGATCCCTAATATTGAACTCACCGTGTAACAATAGATCTCGCAGATCTTGAATAGTAGTAGGCATAAATGGTTTCTAGTTCTCTGCTTCCTCTGGCTGTGAATTTCCTGGGACTATTCGAAAGCAGTTCGGATACGCTCAACATTTTCACCTCACATGCGAGGACGACCAGTCCTTCTCTTTTTGGATATGGAACATTTTTTACGAATTTCTTGCACCAATTGTAAATCTGTTTATGGCCAGGCCGACTCTTTTTTGAACTTAGAACGAAATGCACGCTGCACTGTAACAATTGATTCACCCTTTGCATACTTCAGTATACAAAGTAACTTCTCTTGGGGCATCGCCATTTCCTCGTAAACAAATCAGAGCGCCACTGTTGGCATTAAATGGAACTAACAGGTCGGGGTTTAAACCTTTGAATTTTCCTTTATCTAGTGATGTGTGTGTGTGTCTATCTATTGTTGTTCATTAGAAATAAATATTGTAAATCTGTTTTTTTTTTTTTTTTTTTGAATAACCGGTAATTTGCAAGACTGAAATAAAACCACTATACCCAGCAGGACATTTTATTATTGCTTACGAAAAAAAAATGTTCAGAATAGTGTCAAACACGTGAAGCATTATATAAATATTCCGTTGCTTTAGACTTTATATCTACCCTGCAGATTAAAAGTTGTTTTTTATTTTATACTTTTACCCATCATAAATTATATTAATTGAATTGGGTATCCTTTCATTCAAACAGCTGATTTAAAAATCCAAACATTTATCTTGTACGTAACAGGAAATCATCTTACATGGCTGAAACCTTGTATAGTTGTCAGTTAATTAATGATATCTGTCTATGATAAATTCAACTTTGTTTCAATAAAGGTAAGTAAATGACATATATTAATTTCCTTGATCTCCGCGTATCTATGCAGTACATGTAGTGATTGACTTCAAGGTCGTTTTTTGGTGTAGAACGTCAAGAAGACTTATTTAAAATTTAAAAAAAGAATCATATATCTCCTAGAGTTAACCTCCATGTTTGACTCTAACAAAGAATGTTTATCAATGTAATAAACTTTTGAGGTAATAATCTTTGGTATATAATATATGTAATATATAATATATATTAATAATTAGTATGTAATAAACTCGATCGCACTGTGGTACCAGTGTAGTAGATCTCCTTTGAATGTCTCCCCCGTGGATAGTCTCTTTTTTTTTTTTTTTTAGCTCACCATACCTCAATGTCGATCTTTTAATATGCTGTCTCTGAAAATTTCTCATCCTGGGCCCCATGGGCGAGAGGGAGCAGTTGCCTCCTACTTTTTTGAAGTAACCCCTTAATGTATATAGTTTCATTTGGAAGTGTAAAGTTTTTGTATGTATTACTGATTCATAGAAAAAAATGGTGCCATATAATATTTGCCATTGCGTGAGTGCGTCTTCCCATGCGGAGTTAAGAAAGCTACAGGAATTGCATTTTAATTGCAATTCAAAGCAATTAACATTGCACTTGCGTATTTCTTTAAATGTCGTAGCATATGCTTGTAGTATTTACTGTCTTTCATTTTCTAAGAGTAATAAGATACATTTAATGGCATGTATGGAATTAAAAATATAAGTTCTTCATTAATCCCCAGTTTCAATATAACTTTTGCAAAACAAGCCTCATTATTCATTATTATGATTATCCTTTCTATTTATTTGTTTTGCAAATTTGTTATTAAATAATTTGATCACACAATTTTCCAGTCAGAAGTTTTTAAGATGCTCATGAAACAAGGAATCAAATCTCTTCTGACACTTTCGTTGTTTAAGAGTACAAAGGGCTACTATATACTTGCGTTACTCTTGTCAATTTACTTAATAAAATATGAAATACAATATACGATATTTTAACTGAAAAAGATATTATCCTATTAGTCATACAACCTTTCGTCAAACAGTGTTAGAAACAACCAGGAACATAACATTAGTATGCAAATATTCAAATCATATCTTGCCCCCCACTTTTAACGTCCAATCGCCGCTACTGCTAGGCCCGTGGACATGTTTACGCCAATCCGTACAAAAACTATATACAGTATAATAGATTTAATTAATTTCAAAGATCCTTAGGTATTTGTCAACCATTCAGCAGCCCGAAGGTTCAAGGAGAAAGCAAGTAAGGTTGTTTACATTTGGGCACGGTGATTTAACAATTTTATTGGCGGGCTTGTGTGCGAGTATTGTTCCTGGCGCCAACTCACACATTTTCTCTCCATACGAAGCAAAAAAACATGTCTTCTGAGTTGACCTTGTCGCATCCAAATATGTTATCACTAATGCAAATAGCTACTTGGCTATCTCTGTTCCAATATGCATAGATTCCATTGTTTGACTTCTGTCGGAAGAAGTATGAAAGAATGACACCCACGCCTGTCCAGAAGACAAGATATTGATAATTATGAAGATATATAACCTTGAAAAACATAAAAACCATAATCTTGTTTTGGTAACTCAGTAACGTGAAAAGAATGATGACAGTGGAAGGAAGGTTCATACAATTAAAAAGGCCAATAATGTAGAACTACGTATTTCTTTCTATATTCAAGGAATAATTCGAAATACCCAGATAATCTGAATGTGCGTAACTGTAACATGGACCTCTCCGCAAAAGTGCTAAAAGAGCCTCTCTTTCCACGTTCATGAAGACAGGTAAAATTTATAGAGAACATGTGCATTTTCGACTTTGGATGTTCCATCTAGCCAGTCACTACTTTCACAATGTGCAAAAATGCACATAGTAATTTATGTAATAAATTACATAAACTAAAAACTTTCTTAGCAGATACAGCTTCTTCCTAAATAAATTAACACATAAAATGTTCACAACTAATATATCAAAACTCATGGAAACTTCTCGATCCTCCGTACAATTTCTACAAACTGGCGAACCGTTCGGAAGAGGAATTCGTTGACTACTTTGTCAATATCAAGATGGAGACTTTCAAGTCTTTCAATAATCACGATTGAGGAAAAGGTCAACCATGTGTAACATTATTCTACGAATATACACTGACCAGCCAGAAAATTAGCCTATGACCACCTACTTAAATATCTAAACAGCGTGACAAATATCTTGGCATTTGAAGGCGGCGCTCCAAGTTCCCTTTAAATGCTGTTAGCAAATGAGGGGCCAGCGGTATTGCCACGTTTATTTTGTACACATCCACGTCTATCCCCTGTCACTTGATCGCGCTGTAGTTTGTCTGCTTAGCCATAGACACACCCCTTTACAACTTGGCAACGCCGCACCAGAGCTTGCGTTTTATTGTTTAGCTGAAATGCCAAGATGTTTGTCACAGTTTTTAGTATGTCTATCATTCTTGGCTCGCAGGACAGCAGCAATGCGATTTGGCATCGAAACAATGAGACCTTGGTAGGTAGCTGGAAGCATGGCGCACCACATATGCACACACAAATCACTTAGTTATCGTAAATTCCGGGAGGGCGGGGTGTCGATAAGTTCGTCTCTTACGTTCAATGACATCCCAAATGTGTTCAATTGGGTTAAGATCGAATGAGTTTGAGTGCGATTGCAGCAATTGAAATTCACCATTGTGCTTCTCGAACCACTACAGTATAACGTGGCCTTGTGACAGGGAGTGTTGTCCTGCTGAAAGATGTCATTCGCAGCTGGAAATATGTCCGACATGAATGGGTGTACGTGATAAGCAACGACTTGTCGATATCTAGAAACCATCATGCTGCCCTCCACACACACTATCCTTTTCTCACCTTTGGAAAACACTAAGCACTGCAAATCGCGAAAATCTGACAAGTCGCGCTGTTTCCGAAATGCCGTTTCCAGCCTTATGGCTACCCTATTAAACTCTGATACATGATGGTCATTCCTCATTCTGCACACAACCGCCACATTGACTAATTGAGATCCTTGTCACCGTTTGACGAGCGGTTGTGCTGTGCCCAGTAGCTCTTACGTCAGTCCAATGATTTCGTTCAAAAATAGCGAATGGTCATGTTTTTGCTGGTCAATGTATGTTTCGTCAGTTTTTTAGTTTACTAAATAGTCGTTCAGGTGTTGCTGTCTAGACAGGCAAAAGATGAGATATAGCTGCCACATTATATTTTTTAACATCACGTAATTCTAACATCCTAACATCATAAAGTTAATCTTCGAAGCTTAAATGGGTCCTTTTTGACCTAGGACCACTGCGTTGCGGGCCCGTTAGTTACGGCACTAGCCATAAGGAGAGCTTATAAGACAAGACTAGTAAAACTTATCGAATATGTTGTTAGAACGGTTATCGCTTCATTTTACAGTTTGCTTTTACAGGCTCGTAAAAAGGGATAGGGGTGTAAGAGGACGCACGGCGGGCAAAGACCAACCAAACACTATTTGGGCCCGACTTTATGATTTCAATCTGTAGAATTACCTACTTCCGATAAATTTAATGTAAATATGTCTTCTTAAAATGCATTAATGTAATATTAAAGCCAAACATAAAAAAGAGTTTTCTAACAACAAAGCTGAACATTTCAACGTTTCTTGATCAATATCAGTGATGGAAGTACCCCTCTGTTGAATTAAATTGAAAAAAAGCTTTATTCAAGTGGACGAGATTCGACATATTGCTACTCTACCACCTAACTCTTGTCAAGGAAATACATTCAATTATACAAAAAAGATAAAATCAATTGAGTACAAAAGATACGGTGATATACAACAAAAAGTACAGGTAGGACATTAATATGATAAAAAAAGAAAAAGTGGTACTTTTAACAAAACACACACAAATACTACAAGAGAAGAAAAAAAGCATACAAATACAAACATGGAAACGAACACAAACCGATCAATAACGTAGACAAAAGTTCTGCTTGTAATTGACAATGCAAGGGGGAGGGTGATGAAATATTTCTACAATGCATGATTAATAAAAATAGTGTAGCAAGTAAAGTCTGATTTCATTTACGTAGTTGAAGTGATAGAATACAAATCATGGGTATCTGAACTCAAATTTTGTTGGCTCAGTAAATATATTTTTAACATTTTCTTGAAGCAATTAAATGTTTTAGCTTCTTTTACTACAGTTGGTAGGGCATTCCATGACGGAGCTAACACTGAAAATGTCGCAATGGTTTGCTTAAGTTTATAGTGAGGAATATCAAACGTATTTCTTTTGCATGTTAAGTGAGTGTGAATAATTGACCTAGCAGTGAGTTTCTTGTAGGTATACAGTAAATACACAGGACGTGTTGTTTTAAGAATTTTATAAATGCGAGAGCAATAATGCAAATACCGTCTTCTGGACATTGTCAGCATGCTATTGTTGTTCAGAATAGGCAAAATATGATCGAATTGTCATATACTGTAACAGAAGCGGATGCATGAATTTCGTACCTTTAGAATCAAAACAGCATTGATTTTTGTAAGAAGTGGGCCGTATACATCACAATAATCAAACAAAGACAATATCAGTGTTTGTGTCAGGAGTAGCTTTGTATCTTTGGACAGTCTCGCATTTTGTACAAGTTTCTTAGTATTCCCAGAGCTTTTGAACATTGAGTAGAGACGTATGAGCTTTTGATTATATATAGAAAGTTTATCATCAATTTGTACACCAAGACTTTTTCCCCAAGGTGAATAGCCAATGTTTGAGTCCATAATTCTAATTCTGATTTGTAATTCTAATTTCTCAGAAACAATTTTATTCAGCTGATTAGCGGAACCTAGAACAGTATAAGTACATTTTAAGGGATTGGCAACAAGGCCGTTATCAATACACCAGTTACTGATAGCATTAAGATCTTGATTGAGGAGTCGAACAACTTGTGTTAAGTCTGAGGCAAGGCTTTTATAAACAATTGAGTGTCGTCCGCGAAACATTACATTTTTGAATGCTGTACAACAGATACCAGATCTGCAGTATATCAGGTAAACAAAACGCCCTAAAATTGAGCCTTGTGGAACACCTCTATCAAGAATAGCAACTTCAGAAATTTTGTAATGAGAGGAACTACGTAAAGCAACTTGCTGTTTTCTCATATGTAGATAGGATTCGAACCATTTTATGATATTTACTGAAGAGTTCTAGTATTTCATTTTTGCTAACAACATCATACTGGATAAGGTCGAATGCCTTTGAGAGGTCTAATAAACTAGATGACCACGTATTTGTTATTTAGTTCATGAAGCACGTTGTCTTTAATACCTAACAAAGCAGCAGAAGTGCTCTGAAATTTACGAAACCCAGATTGTTTGCATGGAAGTATGCCAGAGCTATCAATAAATGAAATCATTTGGTGGAGCACCAACTTTTCAATTACTTTGAAAGAACTGGAAATATACTTATTGACCTAAGGTCACTGATTGATTTAATACAAGGTTTCTTTGGTAATGGCAAAACTTTATCTAGTTTCCAGGGATTCGGGAATTTAACACTCGATAAAAAGTAGTTCACAATATTAGTTAAGGTAGATATCCCAGCATTCTACGGACAAGACGTGAGCCAGGTTGAACACTAAGACAAGGCACCAGCCACAGGGCGGAAACCACTCTTGAATTTTATCACCGTATGGAGCAGGAAACTGGAATTTCGGCACTGACATCCCTGTTAAGAGTTCAAATGCCAGCCCAATAGACTATTTTGCTTTCGGACTCCTCAAGCGGCGCTTGTCCATCGTCAGTCCGCACTGTCACCGGCCTGTGGAAAGCTTGTAAAAAGGAGTGGGATTCAATGCCTATGGTCCAGTTGCAACGCAGTTTCCTGCAATAGAAACTTCGATGCCGAGCAAGTCGGTAGAGGTGGCCTGTATATCGATCACAACCGATGGTGGACACACGGCATTTCCTAAGTAAGTAGCACAGTCAAATCTGGCTCAAAGTAAGTGAACCAACCTCTGTAGGCAGAGTTTAACCCATATTATAGACTGTTTCTGCCTGTTTCGCCAAATACCTTAAGCTACGAAATTATTATATACCTATGCAATCGTCTTTGTTCGGCAAACGGAAGTTCCTGTTTGCCCGACCCCTTTTCCCCGAAAACCAGTTAAAAGAAATTTATGTTCAGAAAGGGATTGTCACCATCAAGGTTCATACATTCTGACAGTTGATATGTGTGATATTGCCAATTTTCATGGAAAAAATGCTTACCGACGTCGAGCAAACTTATCTACTTAGATATTTTCTATTCCTTTCCAAGAAACTTTTAAATTAAAGGTGCTGCCTCTTAACTGTCATCTCTCATTAACTTTCCAACTTAGCGTTTCATTAAATTTTTACGTATTCTTTTTTTCTTATTAATTTTCCTGATTTCTACATCCTTAAGGAGTTTTTATATTAAAATTATACAAGTGACAAACAAACGAAACTGAGATGTGAAAAGGACGTTAATATTATTAATTCATTTCATATTGCTTAATTATAATTCATGATTTTATTATAGGATTTTATCAATAAATCTAACAAGATTTAATTATAATTCCTACTTACATCACCGATACTGAAACTTCTAAATATATGAATTGGTGAAATAACAGACCGAATGATTTTTCAGTGTATTGTTCTTTAGATGTACTTTCCCTCTAATGAGTTTCGGAAGTACAATACTATAAGGTCTATGAGAGTTTTCATATTTCCCTGACAATTTCTGAACAATTTAGTTTTTAAAATTTTATTTCAATAATTCAGAAATAACTAAATGAATTTCAGTAGAGCTCAAGAGGGGCCTGCAACGACCAAGATCCACCATCTGATATTCCTAGCAACTTAAGTTTTGCAAAACGTAATAAACTTGAATACAAATTTTGTATGAAAATACTATGCAACTGCAGTTGCAGTCTAATGCTTAAAGCTCGACTTGACAAATGAAATTCAGCAAATTTATTGCCAGATATTACAAGTATACGCTGGTCTCTGAATGAAGAAATATCTATACAACTGAGATAGTTTCAAATAATGTCCTAACTTTGGTGATTAACACGAGTATATAATCTAGCTATAGATTTAACATAATAACTATGAGTAACAGTAACACTTCTGAAGTTCTACAAATTGTAATTTTTCTTACCATTTTGAATATATATATATATATATATATATATATATATATATATATATATATATATATATATATATATATATATATATATATATATATATATATATATAAAGTAACTAAAAAATTTCTGTCACTTTTTCACCCACCAACTTCGTACCTGGAAGATCAAAAATAGTCCCCATCAGCATCGACGACCTTCTGCCAACGTTCTGGAAGGCCATGGATTCCATCGCGGTAGAATTTGGTGGGCCGTGAAGCGAAGAGAGTACCAAGTGCATTTTGCACCTCTACTAGGGATTTGAACTGGCGTCCTCTAAGGTGATTGTCCAAGGAATGGAACAGCTGATAATCGGACGGTGCAATGTCCGGGGAGTATGGTGGATGCAATAGTGTTTCCCACTGAAAGGCGTAGAATGGTGTCCCGGGTCATCCTAGCCACGTGGAGCATAGCGTTATCCTGTAACAGGGGGACCGCTTTGTGATTCAGAAGTGCTGGCTCCAGAGTTTTGAGTTTTTCTTGGACACGGCCCAACTGCTGACAGTACACAGTAACACTGATGCTCTGACCAGTTGTTAGCAGTTCTCGGTGCACGATGCCGCGAGTAGTCTACCAAACGCACAGGAGGACCTTTTTTTGGTGCAATGCTGGTTTTGGCTGTTTTGGAACCGGTTCATGGCATGCTAATCAATGATGTCGGCGCCGTGGAACTTCTTCCTCAGACGAAACAGCAAAGAAACACAGGTGTCTGCTTGCATTGCCCTCTGGTCCGGAGTCAAATCATGTGGGACCCATCGACCCAACTTCTAGTGCTTCCCAAGTTGATGGAGGTGCTGCAAAATGGTTTCTCCACTCTCACTGAATTGTAGGCCGTGTCCAAAAGTGCACAGTGCACTTTTCGAGCATGTACACTCGAAGTCTCGAACTGGACTGCACACTAAATAGTGTACACTTCGCCCAATTAGCTTTTTATCCGCACTTCATTCCAGCGCCTCATCGTGATGCAACGTGGAACATTGATTTTTGCGTACTAGAAAAAACAAACATTTTTTTTAGTGAATGACTTTCCAGTTATATTAAAGATAAATATATCGTACAGATTGACAATATGGAGTAACTATAAAATAAAAGTTTCTTTCATGTACATGAACAGCTTCAGCTTTGCCGTACCTGCAAATATTTGTCATTTCGGATTTCTCACGCGCAGATTAAGAAGAGGGGAGTGTAAAGGCAATAACTATATATTAGGTCATTTTATTAGGTCATTTTACGAGGAACAGCCATGTTAAGCATACAAGTATACTAACGTAGCGTACATCCTTGCCCATTACGCACTATGCACTCGCAAATTTGTAAACTTGGACATTTTGACGCACACTAGCTGACGTCAGTTTCGGAAATAAGCGTACTTCGAATGCGCACTTGTATCTTTTGGACACGGCCGTAGTCCCAGTTCCTCACACGTCTGGCCACTGTTCGCCTCAATTGGTGCCTAAATATCTTCATTTTGTACATGTGTTATTCTTACGGCACCCAGCGCCTCTTCGAGTGTTTCGTCATCGTCCTTAAACAGGGTGTCCACTATTTCAAACAAATAAATTCTCTGACTTTTCCACGTTCCCAGACCAAAACAGAAAACTTTCCAGACTTATATTTTAGTAAAGTTAAGTAACCGCTACTCTCTAAACACTTGTAATTTTATAATAAAACACCGTGTGCGTGGTTTTCCTCGTGGTTCTCCCGTTTCCTCCCACTTTCTTCATTCCAGCATTTCATTCATTTCTCATCATCACCGTCTCCTTCAGCCTAGCCGACATAACTGTGGGACGTAAAACTCAAAGATTTCATTTCACTCAACCTCATGCTCTCAATGAAGAGGATAGCTCGGGTGGTAATGAGAAAAGTTCTGTTTTAAATTGATTCAGGATCTCAAGAATAGGGTCCGTCTCCATCTTTGTTTCTCTACTATAACTAGGAGCAACAAAAACCCACAAGTACTTCCGTTTCCAATATTGATTTCCACAAAGCAAAAACTGTAATACATAGCTATTTGGTATAGATTCTTCGTCCTAAAAATATGTGTTGTCTCGAACTTCACTCTTCTATTACAATGGTAGTTGTCAAAATCTATGATTTTTCGGTTTCAGCACTGTTGCCACAGTGAAAAACGGTAATACCTAGACGGATAGCCAGAAGCAGGTTTGATATATGGATTTAGGTGGCAAGAATAGATAAATAGACTCATGACTTTATTTCTCTATTACAACCGGAAGTGATAGAAATTTCCTATCACATTCAGTTTCAATATTAATCTCCATAGAGCAGTGGTAAGAGACAGCCAGAAATGACGTTTTAACATGAATATAGTGTCGCAGGAATAATCATCAAGTTGACCTTTGTCCCTGAATTCAAACCGGGTGTGGAGAAAATTATGTTTTTAGGTTTTGATACTGATTAACATAATAAAAGAACGGCATTAGATAGCAAGAAGACGACTTTTGGAATCTGCTCAACGTCCCGAGAGTGCAACCGGAAGGGCTAGCTAGAAATACAGTATCATTCGCGGTTTCAATCTTTTCTCCACAGGGCAAAAACAGCAAGAAGTAGCAACAAATTACTTTTTGATAGGTCGACCAGCTCAAACATTTGGGAAGTCTTTTACGAGAGACCTTTACTGTACCAAAGAGATCCAGTCAAAAATTGCAGTAGCCAAAGAGACATTGAACAAAAAAACGATCACTCCTAACTAGCATGTTTAACATTGGAGTTAGGAAGAAGCTGGTCAAATGCTATATATGGAGCATTGCATTTCAGAGACTTAGACCTTACGGAAGTTACAGAAGGAATACGCAGAGAGTATTGAAGTGTGGTGTTGGAGGAAGATGGGTTTAACTTGATTTGATTTTCAGTTTAGCGTCTCTTTCAACAGCAAAGTTATGTAAGCCGTGTAAATACAGCTTAACGTATACTCTCTTTCAGCAGTAAATACAGCTCCGAACCACGTGATCTTTCACCGAAAATCGAGCACGGGTCTCCCACGCCAAAAGCTCGTACGCTAACCGCTTAGCCACTAGGAAGATCTAGAGAAAGATGGAAAAGATACCAAAATGAATGGAGAGAGTAACAAACAAAGATGTTCTTGTACGGGTAGCAGAGAAGAGGGCTCTTTTAGCCAGTATCTTCAGTAGGAATGCCAATTGGATTGGACACATCTTGCAAAGAAATCGTCTTCTCCATAACGCTGTAGAGAGAAAAATGAAAGGAAAGCGAGAAGTAGGAAGAAAAAAACTGGTCGATCATTTGAAAAATACGTAGAAGAAAATATTGGGAGTTAAAAGAGGTAATTTCAGATCTAGAAATGTGAAGGAAGCATATCCACTTCCGAGCCGAGAAAGAAAAGAAAAGAAAGAAAAAAAAGGAAAATGAAGAAAAGAAAGTGAAAACCATTAGTTTCAGGATCTGTCAACAGAAAGAATACTTAATACTACTATCATTACTACCACTACTACTAATGCTACTACTACTAATAATAATAACAGTTTGCGCAACTTAAAAGAATGTGTAAATATTTTAAAATATCAGTGTTCTTGGAATTTCTTTGCAGTATCTTAAAATTTTAAAGATTAGTGCTTAGGTCAACCAACAGGATTCATAGTTGAACTTCTTATTAACTATTCAGGCATCTTTCGGGAATTTGCCGAGCCTGAGAAGATGCCAATTAATCATATATAGGCTCTCAGCGCCCATGGCCTGCAAATTACAAAGGGGAAAGGAAGCTGAGGAAGATACCATTAAGGTAAACAACCATCGAAGCTTCCTTTTCATAGAGGGTTTTCTTCCAGGGCGCTGTTCCCCTTCCCTCTGTTGCCCCTAAGTAATCTTAACAGCCAAGTTCTAAGCTAGCACATTTATATAATTGAGTGCTAGTACTAGTATATGTTTCTCAGTCATTGCTAGTAACGTTTTTTGCCTCAACGCTACTAGAAAAAAAAATGGGGAAAGAAAACTTCACTCCGCTCACTGCATTTTAGCACACGTATAACAGAAACTTAATTCTTAGCAACTGATTCATTGTTGAGAAATAACAATGATGATCTTAAACAGTACAAAAAAATCTTGTATATTGAATTGTTTATAATATCTACAGTAAGTTCTAATTTAAATAATTTTGATTTTAAATATCAAGTATAGGTTTTATTAGAAAACTTACTTTCCTAAGTAGTGCTAATTCATTAACAACACTTATCAGTTTACCCGATTTACTGAGTAACATCCGTTTTCAAGTTTTTTTTTTTTTTTTTTCGTTTCATATTCGCTATATCGGATATATCAGTGTTTTCAAAGCGGTATCGCATCGCAGTTTGTGACACAAAATCTTGAAATGCGATCCAAATAAAATGTTCCATCGCAAAATCTCATACACTTATGACCATAGTTCATTACTGAAGTAAACTACTTTTGCTACAACAATAAGAAAAACGAAAAACAGTATATCATTGTCTTTCCTTTATGACAAAATGATTCAACATCATATATTCTAATAAATATTAAGCGATGATTCTCGACATAGCATTGGACCAGATATGTTATTTTCGCTAAACTCTCTTGCTCTCTATTGGAAATGGAGAAAGAAAACTGGAAAAACTAACTGATTGCGAGTAACATTAGGCTAAAACAGTAGCTCCCAATTACGGAGCCCCTTTCTATTACGAAGACAAGGAGCAGACTTCACACTTTTTAATTTTGGTGTTGTATTTTATTGTATTGTATTTATTTCGTCCTTTTTCTATATATACATTTAACACTGCATTACAATGCATATGAAGTGGACAAGTTATTTATATATAAACACAAAAGTAAAAAGAACAATAATAATGAAAATTACACACACTAGGTTAATAATTAAGCCTTACATCTTATACATTACATTTTGCATGATATTATTAAAACTAAAGTTAGATATTTGCAGTGTATGTAGAAATCCTTGAACATATATCAAATGCTAAAAACAAGCAATGACACTGGTTACTGTAGATCATGTAGTTTTTTCCCCTCTCTCTTAGTAATTCATGTATTCCTCTATCGAGTAAAAGCAGTGTTGTAATAAATATTTCTGTAGTTCTTTTTTAAATTTAGCAATAGAGTCCTGAGTCTTTATACCTTTGGGAAATTTATTGTATAGCATGATACCCGGGTATTTACACCCTTTTTCATATAATACGGTTTTATGTTCTACAATAGAAAAGTTTTGTTTGTTTCTTGTATCATGATCATGATTTTCTTCTACCCGCGTAAGGACACCCTCTAGCAGTGTTGCCACAGTCCCAGCTCTGGAGTGGGCTGAAAACAAGTACCAAATTGAAGCAAAAAGGGCTGAATTTATTATTTTATACCAGTGTAATGCATGGCTATATAACACGAAAGAGGTAAAGTTCTAGAACACTCCCCCCCCTCTTCCAAGAGTCCAAATCAAGAAAGTGCTCTTCTTGAAAATTACTTTTTAAAAACATCCAAATAAGAGGACTAGAACAACCGTGGAAGAGGGGGGGGGGAGGGCGGGAGTGCTCTAGAAAAGTAGATGAAACATTTCTCGCACTAGGAACTATACGTGCGTAGGGCCGACGAACTTTTCTCGTACAGAGGCCGCAAATTGAAAGGAAAAACAGTTATCATCTTCAGTATATATTGTAAGAAAACCAAATTAGCCTCTATTTCAAAGTGACCAATAAACCAAACGCTATTATGGCCATAGAAATATATGAAAAAATATATAAAACGAGGAACAAATCAATTATCTCCGAGTTCGTGTGTAAACAGTACGTTATAATAAAATATTAAAATATAAATTATTGCACCTTATTCTCGCTTATTTCACGACTGAAGGAGGATAATAGACTGTAAGAAGAATAGAAGGTAAGTAAACTGTAAATTGTAAAATATATATATATATATATATAACTGATCCAGGTTCTAGAACCTTTCCTGAAAGACATCACAACACATTGTTAATAATTTTAAGTCACTAGTGCAGCAAATATACACATAATACACATACGGAAATAGTATTTGTTAAATAGTGCTGAATTGGGTAGAATTGTACCAACTTTTTCACAAAAGGGGCTGAAAATGCCAGCGTGGTACCGACGCACAGTGCGTCGAGCATATGGGAGTAATGGACAAAAATAAAACAAATGATGCTGAAGCTTTTATCAAATGTTTATTGTGTCGCAAGGCATTCTTTGCCCACTTAGAGTGAAGCAAAGTTGTTCTTGAAGTTATCGAACTTGACAACTATACTTATATAGAAGATAATATCCCGTTCAGGGACATAAAAAAACTATGTTAGACATTTAAAGCCTTATGCAGAGTAGTTCTGACGTGTGATTAGTCCCATACTAAAGAGTTCAACTAACATATGTTTCCTGCAGTAGTCAGGCCTTTAGCATGACGCTAAACATACGTCAAAACGACTCTGCATAAGGCCCTTACTGTTTACGGCACTTGTAAACACGAATCCATACGACTCGAAACTACATAACACAAAACTATAATGAAAAGCAGTGCATGAAATGACTGAAACAGTTCTAGTTTTTTTTAAAGATCAGTCAGTACCATCACTGCCTAAGTTATCAAATTCCATAGCTACAGAATTTATGAAGCTGGACAGCATCAGTTTTGAAACAACTTTCCAGATCCGTATCTGTCCTCCTTTTCTTTGCGTGAATCTGTATCTTGGAGGAGACAATAGGGTCAGATAGAATAAGCATATGCTTCATCAAGTCTAAATAAGTATTGAAGAGAGACGTTTTCCGTATAAGATGTAGCCTAGTGTGACGGAAAACTTTGTGGAGGGCTTCTAAAGCTTCTTCCGCATAACCGACAATCCTTTGGACTATTCGTCATTTCTTGGTGTATTTAATTTCGCTGCTGCTTCTTTGGCAGCAAAGGCAAGCTCATCTGCCGATTTAGTCGCTACAAAATCTAAGCGCCTTTTCTTTGTTTTTACTGAACACTCTCCGAACTGTTTATTGGTTTTACTTTTAGTAGAGCAAGCTACATCGGTCTTCACGTTGCTGTGATACCGAGTAGTTATCACTGTTGAGACATAGTCCGGAAGTGTACATACACGATCAAACCACTCTTTAGTTTTAGCTAGGAAAACCGACCAAACTCTGTTGCGACATCCTCCATTTTTTGGCTCAAGGATATATTAATAACTTACTAAATTTCTCTAAACTGTTGTACACATCTTCCGTGGGGTCTTCAAGTTTATAACGACTACAAATAGCCTGCATATTTTCCGCTTTCTTCCGACTAGCACTGGTGGTTGTTCTCCATCTTTCAAAAAATGTCCTTGTTTTTCATGACGTCTTCTTTCGCAATTTCACTAATTGCAGTCAATATTGCGGACACTTGCACACACACTATTGCTGATTCCGAAGGAAATCATTAAAGGAAGATATTCCTACAGAGATCTCAAGACATGTTTAGGCTTTTTTGAGATATTTCAGATATACCAGTAAAAATGATTACCAATCGTTCGTCGTAAAGGACAGAACGTACCTTTCTTATAACTGCCCACTAGTGACAAAAAGTCTCACCTTTCGCTTTGTTCTGAAACACCAATGCAATCGGTGTGGAGACAATGACTCAGGTCGGTCTAATATAGTACTTGTGCTTGCGAATTGTTATCTGTAAGAGTATCATCACGACTCGGGTCGGTCTAATGTAGTAACTTTGCGCGCGCCCTCTGTAGGATGACGGGTTGTCATCAGTTTGTGGCTAGGGATTTCTGTCTTGTGAATCATTTGTGCTTCATTCCGTGCTATTTGCAAGTCCGAAGAAAATTGTTTCTTTTCTCATTTTTGTCCATTGGTCGACGCACTGTGCGACGGGCCGATGAATGACAAAAAGGGCTGAATTTGGTACATTTGTACCAAGTGTGGCAACACTGCCCTCTAGGTGTCTCTTTACAAATATCAGTAGATTTAAAATGTACAAACAGGGTAGTGGGAGTATACGAATTTTTTTTTAAATATTGGTTTGCAGCGATCTTTTGGTTTAGCAGTCGCCATCATTCTTATTATTAGTTGCTGTGTTGTAAAAATTACCTTGGCTTTGTGTGTATTTCCCTAAAATATAATGCCATATGTTAAATTTGACTGGAATAATCCAAAGTAAATTGTTTTTAAAGTAGTCTCTTTTAAAACATTTTTAAGTACTTTAATTGCGAAATAAATTTGATTTAATTATTTACTGTTTAGTTATTTGTACATCCCAGGAGATATTTTTATCTATCCAAATCCTAAGAACTTAGTTGAATTCACATAGTTTATTTCGTTATTTTCAATTAAAATATTCACAAGCTGCGTATGTTTGTTGCGCATATGATGAAAATTGATTGCTTGTGTCTTTTTAATGTTTAATTTAAGCTTATTTTCTTTAATCCACTGTAATAGTTTATACAGGATTTCATTTGCATTACCTTCAACGTCCTCATTTGTGTTCCCTTTCACTATAATATTAGCATCATCTGCATAAAAGGATAGTTCTGCTGGGGCAATATCTGCGTAGTAGTAGTAGTAGTAATTGAGAGGTAAGTAGCAATATCAATTCAATTGCAAATTTTATTTATGTCATAAGGATATATGGGGTCCATGACGTTATTTATATCTTTCATAAATTATTAAATGATAATAATGCCACAAACTCTGCAGACCACCCGTTGGGAAAGACTGGGTTTTAATATCAGTTCGGAAATTGACATTTGTATGAAATTAACTTATGGCGTGTTTTCTTTGCGTTTCACTTCCTTATCATTATTCTCCGTGATGTACAAATAATAATAATAATAATAATAATAATAATAATAATAATAATAATAATAATAATAATAATAATAATAATAATAATAATAATAATAATAATAATAATAATAATAACAATAATAATAATAATAATAATAATAATAATAATAATAATAATAATAATAATAATAATAATAATAATAATAATAATAATAGAGCGGATTTTAAGGTCCAACGCCTTTTCTAAAAATATAGTTGTTAAACAACCAAAGTTCAAAATATGTATTTTAGGGCATAAAACGAACTGAAATGAACGCACTTTGTTGCACCTTTTTCGTGAATATTGCACTTTTTTTTTTTTTTGCTAAATTAATAAAAATTCCCCCTTTTTTTACTTCTTTTATCCTTCAGCATCTTTATTGTCCCTTTTTCTACTTCTTTTTAAAATTTGGACAGAACAATATTTTTATTTTCAACCTGGTTTACCCAATATTCCATAAATTTAGACGCAATCTTGACAGTTTTGCTAGGTACAAATTTGAACTGAATTTGCGAAACAATCCGGATGTAGAAACCTTTGCAACGTCAACTGAACTTCCTGTCCATGTGCTTACAAGATATGCACCACTGGTTTCCATTGATGTCGAGCAATGTTTAAGGATCTCCTGAACTCCAAGCGACAGAAATTAACATTCAAAATCATAGAAATGTTGTGCATAATAAAACCAGTTTCCGAAAACCCAGTAGTATGTAACGGTTTCTCAAGCCACATTATTGCTAAATTAATGTTTTTTTAAACACTAAGTTGGTTTTAACCACAATTTTATTACAAGAATGCTGAATGTTGTACAAGTTTGAGATTAAATAAAGCAACTTTCCAATTTATGTGAAATGTTTAAAGCCAAGTTTTTAACAATATTTGCTGGTATAATGAATAAGGAATGTTCACGGAACTGTATACTATAGCACTTAATAAAGATATCCTATTAGCACCTTTTGCACCTTAAAATCCTGTCCCTAATAATAATAATAATAATAATAATAATAATAATAATAATAATAATAATAATAATAATAATAATAATAATAATAATAATAATAGAGCGGATTTTAAGGTCCAACGCCTTTTCTAAAAATATAGTTGTTAAACAACCAAAGTTCAAAATATGTATTTTAGGGCATAAAACGAACTGAAATGAACGCACTTTGTTGCACCTTTTTCGTGAATATTGCACTTTTTTTTTTGCTAAATTAATAAAAATTCCCCCCTTTTTTTACTTCTTTTATCCTTCAGCATCTTTATTGTCCCTTTTTCTACTTCTTTTTAAAATTTGGACAGAACAATATTTTTATTTTCAATCTGGTTTACCCAATATTCCATAAATTTAGACGCAATCTTGACAGTTTTGCTAGGTACAAATTTGAACTGAATTTGCGAAACAATCCGGATGTAGAAACCTTTGCAACGTCAACTGAACTTCCTGTCCATGTGCTTACAAGATATGCACCACTGGTTTCCATTGATGTCGAGCAATGTTTAAGGATCTCCTGAACTCCAAGCGACAGAAATTAACATTCAAAATCATAGAAATGTTGTGCATAATAAAACCAGTTTCCGAAAACCCAGTAGTATGTAACGGTTTCTCAAGCCACATTATTGCTAAATTAATGTTTTTTTAAACACTAAGTTGGTTTTAACCACAATTTTATTACAAGAATGTTGAATGTTGTACAAGTTTGAGATTAAATAAAACAACTTTCCAATTTATGTGAAATGTTTAAAGCCAAGTTTTTAACAATATTTGCTGGTATAATGAATAAAGAATGTTCACGGAACTGTATACTATAGCACTTAATAAAGATATCCTATTAGCACCTTTTGCACCTTTTTGAATGATTTTTGAGTACCTTTCATTTCCTTTTTCCTACCACATTTTTGCACCTTAAAATCCTGTTCCTAATAATAATAATAATAATAATAATAGTAAATAAAAAAGACAGCGTGGCAGTGACAGCTCAGGATTATGAAAAACGGAACCCTACACGAAAGAACAACGTGTTTTCATTGTTGAGTAATATTTTAAGAATAACGAAGGTTTGGCAACTACAGTTAGCAATTTTCGTACAAAATATGGTCGGAATAATGGTTTAACTTCATCAACTGTGAAGAAATTAACTTTAAAATTTAGGGAGACTGCATCGATTTGTGTTCTTAAACACTCTGGTCGTCCTTTAACAAGTCATTCAACACAAAACATCGAAGCAGTTTGTAAGTGTTGTTGGAGAGTCCAGGAACACCAATTCAGCACCGTGGTCAAGATGTGGATGTTTCGAGAAGCTCTCTCAGTGCATAAAATAAGGTATAGGTAGGCGACAAAAGTGTCGCCTAGTGGCGAGCTAGTGTCGTGTGGTGTACAGCCACGTCGCCTAGTGAATAGTCATAGTGCGGGCAAATCGACGTCATTTTGGAGAAAAAATTAAGTTATTCCTTGCAAAAACAGAATATATGCAATTATCTACAAAAATCGGATTTTCGAGGGGCATGAAGAAAGACACAATAGGAATATAGATCTATGTATTGGAAATTTGCACATGATTATCTGGAATCTTCACAGTTAAAACCCAAGAGCATTAACACTATGGGCCTTATGCAGAGACGTTCTGACGCGTTATTAGTGCCACACTAAAGAATTCGACTAACATATGTTTCCTGCAGTAGTCAGACGTTTAGTATGACGCTAATCATACGTAGAGCCGATTCTAGACATTTCTTAAGTGTAAGCAAACAATATTTCGGCGGCCCCACCTAAATAATAATAAAAAAGTAGAAAGTTGTAATGGAGAAAAATCTTCAAATAATTGTCACAATTGAAAATTTCTGCAATATCGGTAGGCTCCCTGTGAATATTAACGAAAAATGGTGAAATTATAACTAAATGACTGGGATGAATATTGAACAAAGTTCCAATTTTAATAATTAATATAAATTTTATTAAATAAGCACAAGACACAACTGCGGTACATGCATAAGATGTTTAATATTTTGACAAGTACAGTTGAAACATAAAAGTCGAAACAGAATGCTACTCATGAGTATCAAGACTAACATTAATACAGATTGATTTTGACAAAGACTTATGTTCTTATCCTTCATTAAAAGCATATTTATACAGTATTTTTTAGTAATACGATTATGGTAATTAACTTAATTTCTCGTTTTCTTTGTTACTGAAATTTTCATGTTATAAATATACTTTTCTCGCTTTCAATGTAGCAAAATCTGTTATTGCATCCGTATCTATTTCATTGAGTATGCCATTTTCAATGGCCATCAAAGCTAGTCCATTTAATAGTTCTTCTGATATAGTTGATCTCAAATAATTCTTTATTAATTTTAGCTGATCTGGTTTAATTCACAACAAATGACAAAAGTGTGTGCATTAATCGATATTTAATTTATCTTCGATCAAGAGGCGAAACTTCAAAATCAGAACCATCCGCAAAAAAAAATTCTTAACCCGCGTCAACAAAAATATTTTCAGGGTTTTTTAGGGCTATAAAACAATTCAGCCTTTTCATGTCTCTATCCAACATGGACTTTAGAAATTAGGCAATGCGTAACACAATGTAAACACAAGCAGTGGCGCACCTAAGATTTCTCTTTTGGGTCCGAAAATTGTTGGAGTAGCCTACAAAATGCAAATAATTTAGTGTAGTTGCCTCATGAAATTGTGCTAATTTCTTTAAAAAATAAAAGGTCTGGGAGATATTTACTCTTGGACCATCTTTGTCGGTGCATCCCTGAACACAAGTAACTAATAATCAAATTTCTACTTCATTAGAACTATTGCCAAATGTTTAAAAATATCGCTCTATCTGAATTTAATACGAGAGAATGGAAATAACGATTGTTATACTGTTATAATACAACGAGCATATTGTAAAATTCTGCTTGTGCAGGTATAGGTAGAGTAAATTACAGTCTGGAATCATTTCCCAGTATCGGTTTTTATTATAAAAATCCACTACGAACAGTATTTTACAAAATGATAAACTAATGTAAATTCTCTAATACTAGGTAAAGATCCAAGGTTCGTGCAGTCTATGGTAGGATTTCTACAGAGCTCTGAAGCAAGCTAAACGGGAAGAAAGAAAGCCTATAGTTTCGAAGCAAACTGGAGAGTTTCGGTTAAGCCAAGAGCTCCAGAGCAAGCTAGAGGAGGGGTGGCCAGTCGCAGACTGATAAATTTCCTAGGAATTCTCTTGGTTATATAGGTGCTCTACATGAGGCGATGGTGCTGCTGTTCCCTTGTAGTCATGTGAAAACTGGTGTCGCTGTTGTCTTCGTCGTCTGCAACTATAGTAATCCATAGTACGATGTACATGATTGATGTTGGTAAATATTAATAGAAGCACGTGTTGGGTGTTTGTAAACCCAACCATGTGGTTTATTACAATATGTATACGCTTCTGAGATTGACAGTGATAGTTCTGAAAAATGCGTTTCTTAGGGAAGACCGGGGTATTCACGAACACTTAAACTTTGATTATAAATAACTCTTTTCGTTTTGGGAAATAAAATTAAGATTTCTTGTGTATAGAAAGCTTGGAGTTTTTCCTGTTTACTAAAGTGCAGATGAAATTCAAAATTAACATTTTTCAACAAATCAGTGACATGTTTTAAAATTGTACCTATGTTCGTGATTGCCCCAGTGTTCAGGGTAATCCCGAACATACTGTTTACTTTAAACTTTCCTTTACAAAACAAGCGAAATGCATTAAAATACATTAAAAATATACCGTAATTTAATATTTAAATCTTCAATAAGAATGATAATTACAGATATGACTAATGAATATAGCAAATAATAAATATAACGAACTATTACAATTAATAAAGCTAATAACGCTTATTGCCAAGTCATGATTTATTTCCCAAACCAATTTCATTAGCTTATTACTTACTTTTCAATTTTAAAAAAAATAAAAAAAAATTGATAATTTATTTCACACCATAGGGAAATCCCGAACCTCCGGGGTAATAGCAAACATTCTGTCTGGCATTTAAAACTGAGACGCTATTTTATTGTTATAGTTGAAACTAATTGTTAACTGCAAACAGGCTAGTAAGATTACAGAGAATTAATGCTCAAATGTAAGGGAATATATAGCCTTATCTATAACAATGTAGATAAGATAAAAGCCAATATACCTTGCCACATTGTTGAATCAACTTTATAAGTGAATCGACAAAAACTACAAAACGTCTTCTTCCTGGCAATCTTTTAAGATGACTGCCACTAAATTTATGTTTTTCCACGTCTCTCCGCTAACGTGCAGCAAAATCGTCTGTTTTCTAACAAGCTTCTTTGGGGGTAAACTTGAGTGTTCGGCATTACCTCAGGTTCGCGAATACCCCGGTTTCCCCTATGTATATAATCCTAAGGACCTTTCAATTACAGTTTCGATTTCGATTATAGTTACTTTTTCGTGTTATATACTGCGTGAAAATTAATTGTATTCAAAGACATTTTGAAATACATAAGTTTAACTTAGATCTATAACCGAAGAGACCGTATTCACTCCATTTTAATTTAACAATGCACCATGCACCATTTTTTTAATCATCGGCCATTATTATTATATAAAAAACAACATACTATTGAAAAGTAAAAACACACATCATTATTATTGAAAAAAACAAAAGCAAAACAACTCAGAAACGAAAATGTTGACGAATGGCAAATGAACTAATAGACATTAACAAAGTAAGCATTAAGCAGAGGATAGTAATTGTAAGCCACTGATATTAGGAACTCACGTTAAAATTTTCCTCAGAAATGCTCAAAAATTCCATTTGCCCCGCTCGTCTTTTCTGAGTATTTGCCTCCTCCCTGGACCAATGGATAACAAAAACCTAATCGCTTGAACTTCGATAATGTGCATTTCATTTATGTTGACCTTTCTGAACCCTTGACTGTGGTCGTTGAACTGAATCAGAGCCGCGGTGGCTCAGTGGTAGAGCGTTCACCTCTGGTGCATAGGGTCTCGGGTTCAACCCCTGCTCCCGTCAAGTGAACTTTGTGGTGGACAAACACCGTGTGCGTGGGTTTCCTCGGAGTTCTACCGTTTCCTCCCTCTTCCATCATTTCACCATTCATTTCTCATAATCACCGTCTCCTTTAGCCTAGCTGGCATAACCGTGGGACGTAAAACTAAAAAAAATCATTTATAATTATGAACTGAAGCACTATGTGGGGACAATGACAGGGCGGAGCACTTGAAGACTTTTTTCTACTGTGATAATGTCAGCCAATCCATAAGCAACACGTGCAGTTGACTTCCTTTTGTTTGTTGATCTATTCCTATTTCAAAGATATACAGTATTTGGCAATGATATCTCTAGCAAGGTTCCGCAAGTATGTTTTAGGAGAAAATGAAATGAAATCTTTAAGTTTTACGTCCCACAGTTATGCCGGTTAGGCTAAAGGAGACGGTGATTATGAGAAATGAATGAAATGGCGGAATGAAGAAAGTGGGAGGAAACGGGACAACCCCGAGAAAACCCACGAGCACGGTGTTTGTTCACCACAAAGTCCACATTGCACGAGCTGGAATCGAACCTGGAACCCCAAGCACCGGAGGTGAACGCTCTATCACTGAGCCACTGCGCCCCCCTGAATTTTAGGAGAGGAATGAATTCTGTTACATTTGTATTTTGTGTGTTTGGTGGGATTGTGGAAAGACTGTCGCTGTCTTTAGTCATACTGCCGTAGTGTTTAATATAATATCTATTGAAAAGCTCAATTTTCGTACAGTTTATCTTATATTCGTAAAATCTCTTTTTCCTTCTTTAAAAATCTTTCCTAAATCTCCCTGATCGGCGGGATATTTTCCTCAAACTAGCATCACTTATAAGTGTGGCATTGGCACCAATTGTAGTACGAGCCCATTCCAATTGTAAAAGGGTGTTTTACAGCAATTTACGCAGAAATGGACTTTATTGTTCTTTTAATGTATTTTACCTGTATTTCAGTTTGTACTTTGAAGTTATTTGGAAAAATTTTCGTCGTAACATTTTCTCTAATGAATATTTGCACTTAAAACAAAATTCCTTTTCCAGTTTTGCGCCCTCCTCACCTGGCGCCTCCTGCGAACGGGTAGTTCACAGGCTTATACATCCGGCCCTGATCATACGTTAAAACGACTCTGCATAAGGCCTTAAATTGCTTATTCATTTAAATCATAAGCAGAAACATACGAGCAAGGTGTCCTCCCATTTGCATAGATGTCAAAATCCTTCCCACTTGCGTACAAGTGTCAGATGCAATAAAATGTCATGATCTAAAAGCGAGATAAGAATTCCCATTTGCGTACAGGTTCAATAGCTGGTACTATTTCTGTGAATTTTTGTTAGTTTTTGAGCAGAGGGGGATATGGAATCTAAAGGTTTCGTTTCGAGTAGAAGCCACAGCGAACAAGAGTCCCTGAATAGTTTCATTTTGCAGGCCAGCACGACGACCTTTATTGACGGCACATTTAAGACCTACAACAAACTTTTATCCCAAATTTTTGTAATTCATGCAGATATTGGAAGTTTAATAGAGGAAACTAATGTGATTCCAGCAGTTTTTAGCCTTCTCCCGAACAAAAGAAAGCATATATATATATATGAAAGGTTGAAGTCCTGAATTGGAATCCTGAAGTTGTAATGGTAGACTTCAAGGAAGCAGTAATAAATTCTTTTAGGACAATTTTCCCTTCAGCTTCCATAAGTGGGTGCAATTTTCACTTTAATCAGTGTCTTTGGTGTAAGATACAGGATTTGGTCTTAGTTACAGACTACAAAAACAATGACTTCAGATTCAAATGTTTGCGTCATTAGCTTTTCTTCCGTTAGAAATGGTCGACAGTGGTTGACTGTCTATTCAAGAAGACATCCCCTAAGCTTGAGCAGTTCTATGGCTATTTCATTGACTTGTGGCTAACAGTCCCAATTAGCACGTGGAACTCTCATGAAAAACACCATAGAAGAAATAATCCCGCAGATGATTGGGATAATAGATTAAATACTCTGCTAAACAAGCAAAATCTTCATGTCATCAAATAAGTCCGTTTTCTCAAGTTAGAAGCTAGGAAAAGTGACCATGCTTACGACAGAAAGTATCTCAGCTTGCAAGGTAAAAGGAGAAAGTAGGATGCAGCTTGAAAAAAAAAAAAAAAAAAAGCGTTTTGGGTAGTTTTGATGTTTCAAAAGATGTTAGATGATATTTGGTTGCACTTTCATATATTCGTAAGTTGTCATAAACTGTAAATTGTATATATATATATTGATAAGCATTACTTATAGATGGTGGTAACATCGGTAAACGGTCTACTGGACATGGACCAAGATCATAGAAGATCCAGATCAGGGGCGGTCTGGCCAGGTCGGCAATTGCCGAGGACCCCGGAGCTGCGGGGCCCCCAAGAACAAAACGATAATTTTTTGGTTGGTATTAAAAACGTTTACATACATTTAGATACTACTCCATCGCATTCAAGCATAGTAAAAATTATTTCAAAGCTGTAGGGCTATGCCTCGTTCGCACTAACTCATGTTTGCAATAAACATTAATATAAACTTACCTGGCAGTACACAAATTTGGTTGAAATTCTGAAAGAAAGCAAACCTGGTGGCTGCTGAAATTTAGACCTAAAATATGTAACTTGTATAACTTAGTGGTACTCAGTAAAGAATAACGACAGTGCAAGCATTACAACGCACCTGGCCCCCCGCTCAACCCGTTAATTATTCCGTACTTAATATTTATATTGTTATTCGTTTCTTATGTGTGAAAAAGAATTATTGTGAAATTTTAGATTACTAGCAATTTTTGTATCATTTGCTGCTTTCTGGGCCCCCTTTGAATTGACAAAATACAAGTGGAAATTAAAAATATTTTCGCTGATTAGTATTGTGTTTAGCTAAATGGTTAGCGCACGTGCCTACGATGCTAATGGTCTCGAGTTCGATTCCCGCTGGGGACACTCAAAAATTTCAGTGTTGACCAGCATCGTAAGGACAATTGGAGAGCTACCTGAATTAAGAGGTAACGGACTCCCGTCTGGAAAGCCGGCATTAAGGACTTCGGGTGTCGTTGCACTGATTTCGCATCCTAGTGGCGATGGCAGCTTTCGAAAGCCAAAGCGGACATGATATATCAACATTATTAGCTTCCAATCAGATAAAAAGAGAGAAGCAGAAATTCAGACCAGAAGATTGGTTATACAGCGTTTAATCAACATAGTGTTATTTATAGAAGATAAGGAATTGTTTACAGAGGGGGGGGGGGAGAGGACAGAACGGGCGCATTCATTTGATTCTGTCAAAAACCGCGGAAATTTCCTTGAATTGGTCATGTTAGTTGCAAATTATGATGTGATTTTGCAAATTCATGTTACAAAGTGTATTGAAGACACCAAAGCGCACAAACTGAAAATAAAGAAAGAATAATAAAGGGAAGTAGAAGGAAAATCGACAAAATGACAAACTGGACCAGGCTGTCTCTTGACTTCTTTTTGTCAAAAAGATTCATCAAAAGTTAATCAAGATAATAAATTTGGACGAAATATTATTTTGATATACCATCAAGACAGTGTTGTTTATAACTTGATGGTGGATAGTACACAAGGTATAGCTTTTATGGATCAGTTCGTAATCTGTGTCCGCTACGTAGTCTAAGGAAAGGTATATGAAAGACTTAAATTTAACAGTTGTTGTTGATTCAAGTGGACTTTTTTTTTTTTTTTGTACGAGTGTATAAAGTCAGAGTTAGTTGAATGTGACATTAAAATTTCGAATATTATTGCGTGTTCTTTTGAGGGGGCGAGTAATATAAGCGGCTGTTACAACGGTCTTCAAGCGCATTTCAAAAGGGAGCATCCGTATTTAATTTACACTGCATGGGAGACGTACTAAATTTGGTTGTAGCTGATTCTACAGTAAATTTGCTCCAAGCAGAAAATTTATTTGGTTCAGTAGAGGAATCGGCTGTTTTTTTAAGTTCTTGTTACAAGAGAATGGCTGTCTGGGAGAAAGAGACTAAAATAAAACAGTGCCAGCACCAAACTATGCAGATTCCAAAAAATTGGTGCTACAAGATGGTGGAGTAAGCATACGACACTTTCATCAATTATTGACGTACAGTTTTTGATAAGTAATACCAACTCAGGAAAGTTGACCCATTTGTTGAATATTTTACATAAAATATTGAATGAATGCTTGGATTACAAATCAAAGTTAGCGGCCATAAATATGATAAAGCAATAGTCCAAATTCGAATATGTTCTCATGCCTTTTGTCATGCCCGCTATTTTTCTGATCATAACTCCCGTTTCAAAATACCGTAAGACTACTTTGCACACCATTTAAGGAATTTTAAAGAAAATTGCATGTAACTTAGAAACGTAATGATTTAGAACACTGTATTTTAAACATATGATAGCTAGATATGTGTGGAAAACATTCGTATAAGTTCATTAGTAAACATTCAGTATGACCATAGTTATTGGAATATAAACTTTGGTGCAAAGTAGCCCCATAGCTGGGGTTACTTTGCACAACATACAAAAAAGTATGTTAACATATGAAATATAACGTTTCTGTGCAATGTTTTCCCTTCAGTATTTATACATTTTACTTTCTACACAAAACTCGTATGAATTGCCAATATTTGTGAAGAAAATTATGTATTTTCTGGTACCGGCACGGGAACTACATTCTAATAGTTCGGCATATGTCCCACACAAATGCCAATTCAGGAACAGAAAAAAATAGCTGTTTTTATCCTCAAAAACTCAAAAGCTCAAACCCCGTGAACTGATTTGTCTGGGTTATTCCTTATAACCAGGAATATCATCCCAACTGTAATTAGTGGAAGATTTACGGGGTTTGAGACTTTCAGGCTGAACTCCACCCAAATTGCATGATTTCTTTTTCAAAAAAATCTAATGCTAATCATTCCTATGCGTATAAGCTGCAAGCCTTTTTAAAAGTCTAGTTATTTCTAAAATAAATAAATAAATAAAAAATAAATAAAAACACCGAAGCCTTTCTAGATGAAGCCTCTCTCAAACTACTTTTCTGAATTCGCCACTGTTCATAATTTATTTTTCAACAAGAAATTCATTCCAGCATCTTCCTAAATAGAAAATTTACTTAAATTTAGAATGCAGAAGTTCCAGTAGTAATCATTTCCTATCTAAGCGTTATTTTGGACCGGTGCAAAGTAACCCCAATTAGAGGCTGAAATCGCCTTCTTCCAGTTTTACTTTTTTATGACTTTAAAACGTTTCACATTTCCATTTCAACTATTGCATCAAAGTCTCATTACATACAGTAGTATTCTACGAAACTGACTTAACTTTGACGGAAATTCTTGTGGGTGATACTTTTCAAATTTTGTCCGCCTTTACAATGACTGCTTTCCAAACCTCTACAACAACGAACCCTCCCGGTAATTATAACTAACATTAACCGTCAAAATTATAGCCAAAATACAGTTAGAAGTTCTATCTTACGGTGGCAGTTGAAACTTCTTTACTGTTTATGGTTTTGCCGACAGAAGACTGTGAAACTCTTTTCATATTTTGTGCAAAGTAATCTCCAGTGTGTAAAGTAACCCCGTCTTACGGTACTTAAAGAAATGGATTACTGTACAGTTTGGAAATTGGTGCAAACTTTATTACAACAAATCACTGCTAAAGTTAGTTCAGAGCACTTTGAATTTCTCACTTGACAAATCAAAATAGTGTGCAATTGCCATGAATAGTATTTTAGAGGATGTGACGGATGTAGAAGTTTTACTGGACTTCGATGAGAAAGGAATTTCGAAGAAAAATGCCAAGTGAAAAATCAAAAGATGAAGTTTTAGAAGATACCAACTCCAGTTCAGAAATTTAAACAAATCTATTTCCGTATTATCGATTGTGCTACTTCAAGTATTGAAAAAAGATTTAATCCAAACGTTATTTTGAAAGATTGTTCATGGCTCCATTAAAAAAGGAAAAAAAAAATCCCTGAAATAGCAGACACTGACGAATTTCCAACAGAAGTCTTACACACCATTTGTCACCTAACCTTAGTTGATCTTAGACTCAGTGGGATCAAAGTGATGAAATTGATGTGAATAACTTAAATGAGACGAATGACGGTTTAGTCAGAAGAAGACGAAGAGAACTATGTCAACTGCTCTGTGAGGAAGAAATGTTCTAGATGCATAGCATGTACCTTTAACATTGTTTTCGTGATGTCAAAATCTGGAATTTTTACCAATCTATATACAGCTTACAAGTTTATATTAACTCTGCTTTGTACGCAGCTAACCTGCGGAAGGACCTTTTCAAAACTTAAAATTGTCAAGAATAGATTAGAATAGAATTTCTGCGCTAAACCAAGATTTAATGTCTAAGCTACTTTTTATAAATGTAGAACGAGACTTGTTTGTAAATTTAGATAAAAATTTGATTATAGATGAAGCAGCAATAACGAGTGAGAAATTTAGGAAAAAGTTATGTTTAATGAAGCATTTAGACATTAGGCCTATAGACCTGATCTAAGTAGAAGGAGACTTCTTTTCTCTGTTAGTAAATGTTGTATTCATAATATGCCAATATTCTTCATCATCAACAGAATACAGTATTAGATATTCAAACATAATTTTACAGGTTGATAGTTTGAAATTTTCTTTTTATGAGTGAATCTAAGTACAATACGTACACAATTCGTATATATTTCTTTGATTTTATAGGATTTCTTATGTAGATTTTTATATGCCTATGCAAAATCACTATTTTGAAGTTTGAAGTAACCTGCGTATTGTAAGTTTTATGTAATAAAGTATGAAAAGTATAAAGTACTCCTGGTAGTATTTATTGCTTACTTACCTTATATCATTGATCAAGGTATTGAAAATTTGTTTTTAAAGAATATTATGGTAGAATTTATGTAATTAGAACATGTAAACATACTGTAGAGGTTTGCTATTAAAATAAATCCCCTATAAAACAATGCGGTAAATAACTTTACTTCAATGGGCCAATAATAATAATAGAATTTAGTAACATACGCAAGTGAATATTTTTTTAAAGGGCACCTCTAGCTTTCTGCAGCCGAGGGCCCCCAGAGATGCCAGACCGCTCCTGATCCAGATATTAGTTGGACGAAGATTCTTTATAAAAGCCGACCTGTGTATCCCTTTGATGTGATTTGTGAATTCATTTCACACACATTTCGGGGATACATTGGTCGAATTTGAATTCAACGTAAAGAGTTGAGTCAATAATAATAATAATAATAATAATAATAATAATAATAATAATAATAATAATAATAATAATAATAATAATAATAATAATAATAATAATAATAATCTTACAACAGTATGGACAGCAAGTATGCATCTTTTCGTATTTCCTTGAGCATGCAATTCCATATCCTCATCAGCTCAAACTTTATTAAAAATGCGCAGAAACAGTGTTAGTTATTAAACATGTACGGAAGTGGGAAAACTTATCAATATCAAAATCTGTCATGTCATCGCCCATGGCACTTTTACGCATCTGGTAAGGATTTTGACATGTACGCATCTGGGAAGTAATCACGAGCAGTCACCCTCCCACCAATAAATTAAAAATAAGTTTTTTTTTTTTTTTTTTTTTTTTTTTACAACGCACAGTAATTCTCTATCTTGTATGTCTATCTCTATCTTGGCGGTAAATGAAGCAGCAGCATTATTTCGGTGTCCCGACAAAACGTACCAGCGACAAAACGTACCACTTGAATTTTCGGGACAAAACGTACCACTTTTGACGACCTGTCATAAATGACAACCTGTCATGGATTAATTAAAGCATTTCTGATATTTATCCCCGACAAAACGTACCACTTATATAAATTACAACCTGTCTTGGACTAATTAAAACATTTCGGATATTTAATCCGCGACAAAACGTACCACTTCAAGCATTTTTTTCAGCATGTTCATAGATTATTCTCCAGATCGAACAAACTTCTGTTAAAGGTTCTGTACGTGACAAACGTAACATTAAACACGTTTATCAGCGAGTAAGAAAACAAGAGTCTTCCAAAATATATTAGACCAATGTGGTGCTTACATATCTAACAACAGAGAACATAATGTTAAGAAACTACTTCCTCATGAACAAGTAAAACAACGGCAGTATAAGGTTGAGAAGAACAGACAGGTAATGTATCGAGTTGTCAAAGTGCAGAAACTCATTGGTAAAAGAGGGCTCATTTACAGAGAAAATGTAGCAGCCTATAAACTAAAAGACACAGCTATAGATCATGGAAACTTTTTGGATATTATTCCTTTCTTAAGCAAATTTGATCTTCCGCTTAAAAGTAATTTAGATAAGATCACCGAGAAGAGTCATATACGAGGAAGTAAGCAGGATAGTGGTCGTATAACTTTTATTAAACACGGTGAATTATGTTTTGAATGCTATCAACACACTTATCAGAGAAGATATTTCGAAAGAAGTCTCTCAAGCTTCAATATTTACTGTTCTGTTAGACACTACTCAAGATATAGTAGTTTTAGGCCAGTGCTCTGTTGTTTTACAGTATGTTGTTAAAATGGTTGTTAAACAAAGTATTGTTGTCATTGTGAAATGCATATCTACTACAGGCCAGTGTTCTTGTGGTTTACTTCTGGAAATTCTGCAGAAGTTGAACCGTGATATTAAGAAGTGTATTGGAAATACAACCAATGGCTCAAGTAACATGCAAGGACAATATCTGGATTTTTTCAATTCACCTATGATCAGTTACACGTGTGATTCAGTTGATTTTGAGTTTAACGACCCTTTTACAGGTAGCAGCGAGGCTATATGAGACGAGACATACTGATTTACGGGAAATCCGAAGCACATGAGCTCCCGCCAGGAATCGAACCCAGGTCTCCCACGACAAAGGCGCATACGCTAACCGCTTAACCACTAAGAAACTCAGTTACACGTGTGGTGTTACGCTCATATACTCAATCATGTCATATGTGATCTGACAAAAAATTGCATGGATTCTGTGTCATTGTTCTGCTGAATGACTGTGCGATATTTATGCTTGAGTCTTATCAGCGAATGGACATTTGAAAGATCAAATGTTAACAAAGGCGTCTTACAGTTATTGCGGAAACAAGATGGTAGAAAACACTGTTTTTCAGAAAAAGTTTGATCATTTTTCGAACCCAGAAAGTGTTTTATATATAGAGTTGACCATAATAATTAAGAAAATTGCTTCTACAGAAAATATCAAACCAAAAGCTAGGTGTAAAACGAAAGGATATATAAAAGATCTTCTCAAGTTCAAAACAACTCGGACAGCACGACGACCTCTCTGTCAAACTATCTCCAAATAGAGGGTGCTGCTAGTCTAGTCCTATCGGATGGTGCAGACTACTCTGTTCCAAGTGAAAGAGCAGAGAGGTGACTTTGAATCAGTTAAGAATGCAGCATTAAGCTTTGCAGAATGGGCCAATAACAAATTTGAAGACTAAGAACGTGATTTTTTTCTCTATTGACCTTCAGAGATGGACAAAGATTTTCCTGTGAATATGAAGATGAAGTTGCTTCTATCCAATGACCAGGTACTGCATCGAAGCACTCAACGCAATATTGGACATGGTAGTTTCGAGTATTTTTTCACGATTCAAGAAGTAATGCACTTTATGGATTATTTGGACCCTAGACACTTCAACCAAGTAAAGTAACAGAACTTCCAGACGTGCCTTTCGATAAACTTACATATTTTCTGAAAAACTTCAGTTAAGAAGTTTCCAAGGATATTATAAATGTATTCTCTTGGACTTTTGAAGGACGTGGATATCCTTGAAAGTCAGTCTTGATGACGAACACAACCGAGAAAAAATGACTGTGCTGATGGTGCAAGTGATTCAGAATTAGGAGAAAATAGATTTGTTTACAAGGAAAGCGAATGCAAAACGTGTTGCACAATTGTCCAATGTGCTGCTTTTTAATTTTGCAGAATTGTAAATTTTGCAGTAATACTTATCCAGGTTTCCAGCATACAAATTTTTATTGACTTTGCCCGTAACTCAGGTAACATGTGAAAGAAATTTTTCAAAACTGAAATAAACTGAAATACATTAAAAATAGGCTAACGAGCACCATGTCTCAGGAACATTTGAAAACATTTATGTTGATGTCTATTGAAAAAATTTATTAAAAAATATTTCGAATGCAAAAGTGATAGATACAGTAGCATCAAAAACTAGTACACTAAAACATCTGCTAATTTTGTAATATAGTATACGTTCTCCTTGAACTTCATATAATATTTTGAACAATTTAGAATAATATACTGATGAAAGAATATCAGGTTTTAATTGTCAATTGTTAATACTATTGACTTACTGTAGAAAGAAAACTGTGCAACTTGATTTGTGACATTGAGATTCTGGTGGCCCTTGTGGGAGAAAGCGCCCGCGCCCCTCTAATAATGCCTATCCCTGGTCCAAAGCATGGTTAAAGTGTGATGGAAATCAGCAAATATTCAAATATTGCATATGCAAGATTCTTGCTGGTCTTGGTCTGGCGAGAATCTTGCAGGCATGGTCTTAGTCTTAGCCTTAGTCGTAGTCTTGGTCTTGCATCGGTACTTTTCTCAGCACCAATCTGTTCAACTTTTAACCTTATTTTGGCCGATATATATATATATACTTATATGCTGTCCTATCAAGTGGTACGTTTTGTCGCCTGTCATTATTTGATGGCTGATTGGAAGATTTTTCGCAAGTAGCCCTCCAGTCAAGTGGTACGTTTTGTCGCTTGTCATTATTTAAAGTGTTTTTAGAAAACCCTTCACAAGCATCCCTCAGGGTAAGTGGTATTATAGGCAGTAGCGTAGCGTGGTATTCCGAAATGGGGATGCCAAAGTTAGTCACTTGTCTGATATAAAACAATACAATGCAATACATGTTCAATGTGTATTATCCTTAACAAGTGAAAAGATTCACTATGCAGCAAATGTTGTTTCGATGACTCATGTTTTATAGCTTTCTGCATGAAATTACCCAAATCAGAAATACCGTTTGAACACCACTCCGATTCCTTTGACCCCAACCATAATGCAGACGAAACATAACATTTTATTCCCTACAGAACAACCAGAAAGCCAAGAAAACCTATCATCATACCACGAAGACTGAAATATTCGCGACTGATTGCTAGTTGTCGTTTTTATGGAAAGCTTTGGGGTAGGTCGTCTCCCTTTCAGAGAGCAACGCTGCTCGTAAGTCAACCGAGATATGGTAGTTGTTAACAAAAAATCAATTAAATTTGTGTCTGGTACTGTTATCGTAGTCATCATTTGCTGAAAGTTAGTAAGATACTATACCTTGTAGCAGCCGAACACTTTCCACATCTTTGTCTCTTAGTTATAAATGCAATTTTCTTCATACTACAATAAAACAATAAAACAAATATTCATTTCAAATCACAACGCAAAAGAAACTTTATACCGCCAATTTTTCTTGACCACCAACAATCAATGTTGCTAATCAAAAGCATAAATCTAGTACAGAACGCAATGATATAGCCGGGGAGAGGTGAGCCAATAATTTATCACGAAAAAAGATTGTAAAGCCATGTTCATGAAACAACTTGCAGAAGCTTTATATTTAGCACGGCTTAATTTGCAACCATCCCATACGATTTCACAACACAAATAGAAGATTAACAGGCTGAGTCTGCTCATTAAGGCCCGCAACCAGCCATTAAAGTTTAGGAGAGAGGCACAAATATGTTAGGGGGTCCACGTCCAATCGTCACAACTATGGATCTCTTTTATCAATAATACTCTTAATAATTAGGAGGCCAGGCTCCCCTAATTGCACGCCTGGTGGGGCATACAGAAGCAAATGCGTAGAATACGTTAGACGCCAATAAGCAATTGTCTCAGCTCCTTTTCTGCCACTAGCATTGTGACGAGAAAAACCGGCTCCACTTTTGTATGAATATTGTTTTCAGTATAATTCCCTTTATTTCTGTCTCGTGGGCAGCTTCTTTCTCCGCATACCATACTTCAATCTCTCTCTTTTTTTAATGTCACCCCTAGAAATTTGTCACCTTGGGTCCGGACCTCAGGTGCCCGTTCGTGAATATGGGCCTGAGTGTATATATCATTCGAAGATACAAATAGAAAACACTTAAAGCAACTTTGGGGGCCTATTTCTGTGTGTCTACTTCATTGTCAGATATCCAGATACGGAAGACCCCAAGTAAACTTTCTGACGGGCGGAGGGTGGCCTACCAGATCGGTGACCGCGATTCTACAGAATGCATTATAATTATGCTTGTGTATGTGAGCCCTCTCAAAGAGTATCTGGCTACACCCTGGGACATGATACGTATTTATGATGTAGATTATTAGTTTGCCTTTAATTACGATTACAATTACGATGCATTTAATTACGATTAAAGCATAACTATTTTTATACTATCACTTACATAAGCAACATGCTTCATAATGGCGTTGAACTAACTATTTATGTTTTGTTCTATTTCCTTGACAGCGCTCGTACGTTCTATACAGAAACCATAGCTTAGTTCAAAATATATAGAGTTGGCAGTACTTGAGCATACGCCAGCTTATATCTAAAGCAAATGTTGGTTTGCAAGGTATGACGGGGAGTAGGTAAAGAAGTAGTTGGGCATGCGCATTCGACAGAAAGCAGACGAAAATCTCGATGCTTGCAGTAGACCTGGATGCCCAAGGAACATAGCATACGACAAGAGGAAAGACAGAAAATGTGCATCTGAGTGATGCGCATGCGTAGGTTCTGCTTGCCAAAGTAAAGTGAGAGAGCGCATCCAGAAGATTGCAGTGGAAATAATTGTGGTAATTATAAGCAAACAATTTATAAATATAACGAAATACGTAGTTTTTCTTAACAGGGGATGCCGGGCATACAGGCGTTCCCTTACGCTACGCCGCTGATTATAGGGAGCTAGCTTGTTTACCAGCGGGGGCTGAGGTAAAGGGGGAAAATTTTCAACAATCTTTCTGCCTGACTCTTGCAATACTCCCTTACCCTCCTTCTATATGTCAGCGTTGCCAGGGTTAAAAATTTGTCACATGAATGTCATTCTGAAGAGTTAGTGAGAGTTGGTTATTTGTTGTGTGCTGTTGTGGTTGCGGTTTTGTTGCTTATTATTCATTTGACAATGGCTTCACAGCGTAAGAGAGGGCAAACTATACACAGCGAAGCTAGAGAAGTAATAAGGAAGGCCATAGTGCAGTACGACGAAGAAGCGAGGGAGAAAAAACTGAAGCATTTGTTATCACAGCCTAATTTGCGTGTGTCCACGTATACAAAGATCTTCGATAGGGATTGCATAATTGCATAAACTCTTTGAATTAAGTGAGTATTAGCTGAATTTTTTTTTACAACGCACTGGCAACGCTGCCCAGGGCCGTCGAGTGACCGTTTCTTGGCGACGGGGTGGGGAACCTGCCAATCAACTCTGAATTCCTCAGCCTCGCATTAAAGCTAGCTCCCTATAAAAATACGTTTTGTCGGTGGTACGTTTTGTCGCTAGTACGTTTTGTCGCGTATTCCATTATTTCGCTATATCTACATACTTACACTGAATGCGCATGCGCAGACAATGTCAAAAATTTGTAAAAAGAATCAATGATACCAGGATAGACATAGAGCTTGTAAAAAAGCTGTCATACAGCGTCTTACTTTAGTGGAACAAGGACTTTATCCTGGTGGACTAAAAGAAGGATTGTTCAATAACGAGTGATGAAAAGGATGGCCCATCTCCTTCTGGCTTGGAAGCTCTTTCTCAAAAACGTGCTGTCAACTCCCTTGTCCCCACTAAGAGGTGCTGGTCAGCAATAAGGACAGAAATGGTATTGAGTTGCAATATTTCCGAAAGTCTTCATGATGAGCAACAAGGCATCCTGAATTCAATAAATGCAGTCATCGAGACAAGAAGCGTGAATGAGGTAGTTCAAGCAGACGCGTTGAAGTTGAACATTTCTTTGGAAAAAGTGAGGTTTCTTCTTTGACAGACGATATTGTAAGTTTACTTGCTGCTGAAAAACTTCATATTCTTTTGAATTTGAGTAACTCCACGGCAAAATTATATCATTATTTAAAATCTCCAGACCGTACTCTACATTTTCAAAATTGGTACAGTCTTATATTTGTTTGACTCTACATAGCGCTGGGCCCGAGAGAGCAGTATCAGTTCATACAATATTGAAAACAAGTAAGCAGTCGAGTTATTCAAGGGAAGCTCTAAATTCAAGGATGCATATTGCTCTTAATGGTGTTGGAACAGCATTTTATGATCCTAGGCCCGCTGTGGCAATTTTTTTTTACAAACAGAAGACAGAAGACAAAAACTTCCAGATCCGGAGTTATATAAGGACAGATAATATATTAAGATTTTTTTGCAAAAGATAGTCGCATCTAGTGCGAAAGTTACCGCTGTCTCTTGTGTGGTGTGCTACTTTAATTGAGTTATATTTTAGTTCTAAAGCTAGTTATTAAGATTTTGATTTTTCAAAGTCAAAGAGTTCAAAAATTTTGCTTTTAATGATTTGTAAAAGCATTATCGTGAATTCTGATGTTCCATATATATTTGCTGTCTGTTACGTAACTGTTACATTGATATGTTGCTATGGTTCTATATGTGATAGTAGTGCTTTAAGGTACTTTATTATATGTGTTCTTTAAACGTCGTTAAGTATAGTAGTCAATGACTTCACTGCAATTAGCTGATTAAATTCAGTGTCGCTAAATTTATAATCATGACTTCTTCACTAATAGAATCTATTGTTGTAATCTGAAAATAAGGTGTTCAGATAACGTTACTCAGCCTCTGCGATGTTAGTAAAATGACATCGGAGCGGTGTTTTTAATGTTCTTTCTCTATAGCCTCCGCTCTGTTGATTATTATCACAACGGAGCGCGTAGTGGTGATGTATAATGTTCTGCCCGTCAAGTCCGTGATCACTAACTCACTTTTAGTGCAAGAAGTATTAATAACATGGTGGTAGAATTACAAAAAGCATAAACTTGCATACAGAAAATTAAAATACATAGTCAATATCCAATTTTAGTCAACATAATATCATTTTGCAATTACTGAGGGAAGTTCTCAAAGTTACACGTATTTGTTCACTATATACTGTGAATAAAAGAAATTATATATATTCATAAATTTATCTAAGTTCAGTACCTGTGTTAAATTCATAAAATAATAATGTATATTTTACCTAAGTTCCTGGATCTATTTCTGTATTTGCTTCTTTAATTCTGTTTCATACTTGTCACATCTATATGCAAAAGGCTTTGTATATTTTGTTACGGAAAATGCAAAACTAAGTTATTTTATATATATCAAAGAGCGAATTCAAAATTTTGTTATGCCATCAAAGTATGAAAGGACAATAGGTGAACAATGAAGAAAAAATCAGCACTGTATTATATGGTATTTCGAAATTTTTATTTGGTAAATTAAACCTTTAAAATTGATTTACGTGTGAATCATTGTTCTAATCAGTACTTCTCTTTCAGCATTTGTGTTGGCCCATCTTGATTACGTTTTGGTATTCTATATCGTCGGTCATCTCTAGATTAAGATTTTGATAGAGTTATATGCTAATATTTCATTACCTAATTGATTACGTTTAATTTACTGCAGTTCCTGTTTCTACTATGCTAGTGTTTCATAATTCCATTTTAAATATTCTGAATTTTATTCTCGTTAGACTTCGTACACAAACTACTCAACTTTATAGATAAAAATATGAAACCTTAGAAGTACTAAGGTTTTAATACGACAGTAACCATTAAATGGTTAAGCCATTAACCATTAAAGATTAAACGATGCATTAAGAACAGTGTCACTTAAGCCCGTTATAGACGAACAAATATTCCATCATATATTGTATCAAATATTTCATCAAAGTGGAATTTGAGCGTGCACGATACCAAGTTGTATGCAATTTTTTGGTTGCTCACAACATTTGACAACTGTTCTAAAATAGGACTTGTTCTATTTCCATCCAACATTGGTTCAAAGAAACAAATGAAGATCGCTGTGCGATAGCACTATAATTGAGTATTACCTGGATAAGTTGAGCAGTTGAAATTCTTTTGATGCATACTAGCAGTATCCCGTTTTGTGAAACTATAAAATTAAAGAATATTAGGGCTAAGTACCTCAGGTGGCCTCCCAAAATTGGTGTAGATTAAGAATATTCCGTAAATTAAGAAACATTTTTCTTTCAGTTTTCTTGCTTTAAATGATTCTTTACGTTCTTGTATATTATTATTTTGGTGCATGCCAGATAATGGTGTACAGAATAATAATATGCGTTCATCTTATGCGTGTGGAATTGCGTGCTATCTTATCACATGTAATTATTACCTTACGAAATTTGTTCGTAGTGTCTTGGAAATTGTATTTATGGTAGAAGTTGCACTCATGGATGCAGATTCACTTTACGAGGACTTCCCTTGCGGTATAAATACGCGTCGGATATAAACCATAAAAACAAGACTACAGAAAACATAACTTGCGTTAGGGGGGCATTAAATGCTAGGATTGTATTTAACCGAGTCAGGGCAGGAGCACAACAGAGGGCACGCAAGTTAACGAAAGCTTCGGTCCGCAAGAGGGAGGGGCGTGACAGGGGTGTGCGCATAAATGAGGATAGTGCGAAGAATGTTTGGTGTTGCATTAAATCAAATAGGTTAGAGAACGTGTAATTGTTTCGCAGGTAAATGTTTAGCATAAGGGGCCCAGAAATACATAAAAATGCAAGATGCAAGTACTTAGACCTAACATAACCTAACCAAATTGAACCTAAAGTAAGCTAAACTAATCAGAATTAACATAAACTAACCTAATATTAATAGAAATAAGCGAAATTTTATCTTTTTTTCGAAAATTACACTAATATAATATAATATAAACTAACCAAAACTAACATAATATGAACAAAAACTACTGAAATTGTAAGAAAAAATACCTGGACCCCTTCTGCTAAACATTGTCCGTTTCGCATTTTTGAATTACGTTATTGGTTTCCTACACAGAAAAAAATCCTCCACAATCCTCTTTCATATGCACTTTCCCATTTTAACTATAAAACTATCGTTTTTATGACAAACTATAATTTCTTAATCATTACTTCAATGTAACAGAAGTACTGGAAAATTAATTGATTTAGACGAAATGTATGCATCTGACTAGCAAATGCAATATAAATTGATAGATATTTAGTGAACAAAAAATAAAGCATGAAAACAAGAATTATTTGGAATGAGCAATGAAGGAGGAAAATGGGAGAGAAGTAATTGTGAATAGTCATTACATTCATTTCTACAACCTTATTTATTATAGTTATTCGATAACGTACAACCACAAAACTACACACGTACGTTCAAATAATCTAAGAATTGAATCAAGGTATATAAACAAACGAGCAAGATATTCATCCTTAAGTTTGATCGTTTATAATGGTTGGAAAAGTTTTAAACAAGTTATTTGACAAATTTACCATCAAAGAAAAGTTTGATACAATATTTGATGGAAAACTATGACAGTGTCTAATAGGCTTTATACATTATAAAATATATTACAGAAAGTGTTGTACTAAGTGTAACATTCACTCTTCACTTGTTCCTCCTATGCGATGCCGCTTGACGCACAATGTTAGCATGTCATGGGGCCTTACGAAGATCTTTTTAATTTGTTACCTCATATCGTGATGCAAGCTTTCCTTAAGTTCTAATGTTGCCTAGTGAAAATGTCTTAAAATATGCACTGAGCTTTCTACAGTGTATTCTCACGAAAGATTTGCATCTTCATGCTTGCAAAGATTAGTTGACTCAAGAACTGAAGCATACTGACCACACACACAACAGAGTTCGTTCGTTGAATGAATCCTGGAACAACAGCAAGTGGGTACTGATTTTTCGGAAAAAAAAATTATCTTAAGCGATGAGCTAATTTTCTGGGCTGGATCTTGATGGTTTTTTAATCGACAAAATTGTCGCATTTGAGATTTAAAAAACACACGAGTGATAGTTAAGAAACAATGCATTCGCAACGTGTCACTGTTTGGTGCGGGTTTTGGGCTGGAGATACCATCGGACCATTCGTCATCGAAAATGAGGCTAGACAAGCAATAACAGTTAATGGTGCTCGCTATTACGACATGATAAACTTTTTTTTGTACAAACTGTATAGAAATAATTTGCTATTGTCAGTTTAGCATACCAATTGAACCATTTTTAGGAAATATATTGAAAATATGCGAGAAATTTATTCACAAGAAGGTAATTACATGTGCAGCTGCCAATGCCATGTTGGGATTTGGATCAGCAATGTCATGGACAAACGAAGGGAGAAATTAGACGACTTAATATTGGAAAACAATCTTGGAATTATCTATGTTCCTACTGTTTTCTTTCTTTCTTCATATTTCCCAGCACTTTTAAACAAGGTTATTTTTTATCACTATGTCCCACATTACTACACACAGAACCCTGTGGACAACTTTTTATATTTCTTATTTCTATGTTTTTGTCTGGTAATTGTAGTTTTAATTCCCAATCTAAATAGTAGTTTTTCATTGTTTCGAATAAGGAGTTATTAATGTTAATACTTTTTTGGCTTTTGTTTTTGTATTTTGTTATATATTTTTATACAATAAAAGACAAATTGTGACTAAAGCATAAATTAACTAATAAATAACAGCGTTACAGTTTCGACAAATTAACTTTGCCTTCATCAGACACATCAGGAATTTATCTTTTATTGTATATAAGAAGTCCCAAAGCTAAACCGAATAGTATTCAGATATATTTTTAATTTGGATGATGGAGAGAATTTTAGTTTGTAAAAAAATAAAAGCAATTTAAAAAAAGGAAAAAAGATAACATGCTGCAGAAGTCCAGTTAAAGGAGACTAAATTGAAAGAAGAGAAGAGAGAAATCGGAAGAGTGTAGAGAGAGAAAAAGAGGATAAGAAGTAGAGAAGCGACTGTTATATTAATTCTGCAAATACAGGCAAAGGCAGGGGAAGTGGAGGCTCTAAAATTATTATTTTTTTTTTTAATACTGGATTAGGCTAAATCTATTAAATAGAAAATAAAAGGAGGTAGAACATCAAACTGATCCATCACGGCTATCACCAATCGATATTTTTTGTTGGGTACTACTGTACACTCCACATCAAAAAATTGCGACAGCTAACGACGCTATTTGACGCTATCTAATGTGGCAACTAGAATCCAACTTATACAAAATAAAATAAAACATATTTACAGACTGTTAAGAGTAGCACTCATGTAACAAGCAAGTAGCACGGACTTTTATAGATTTCGTTACGTCTATGAATAAAATACAAATAGGTAATACAGTCAATGGACATTTATTATTACTATTATTAATCATAATGATAAAATACGGTTTTGACAAAACAGTATTGCAACTAACAATAAACTAAAATATTTATTGCTATCAATTGAGATCAAATAACACAGCATCATATTGTGGTAATAAAAACCAGTTATTATATTAAATAAACTGCAGACAATTTCTTTTTTTGTCTCATAATAGAACACTTTTTTCTTCAAAATTAAGTGCTATTGCATTTTAGGCATGTTTGGGCTGTCAACTACGCTTTGCTCTGAAATTAAGTCAAACTTTTAGTTATTTTGTTCCAACACCCATTTAATTTTATAAGAAAATATGTCGATACGCTCTGTTATGAGTTTAAATAACATAACTCTTTAAGTGCGAATTGCGTCTTATGCCTAACATTTTACTAAAAATAACAATTCATTCAATATTACAATAATAATAGTTAAAAAAAAGAAAACAACAACAGTGATTTTATCTTTCTGGTATTCGTTAAAGAAAATCAAACAATTATTCTTTTTTAGCCTACAGAAACTGTTGTTAATCCTTTGATTCTACACTTTGGATAAAACTATGTCAAGGGAACTAATTACAGACTACAACTGAAAGCAGAACGAACTACCTCTTGAGAAGCAAGTAATTTTATAAATAATAGATTAAACTAGAAAATATGAAGCTTGTTGACTAGCATAAAACTCAATATTACAAAATAATAATAATACTGTCGAACTTATGCTTTTAGTTACAAATGCTACTATAAATCTCATTAACATTTTAAAACAAATATGATAAAAATTGCACTGAAGAAACATTCATTTAGCAAAGAAACTCTTCATCCAATACAATGCGTATATTATAACATGTCATCCAGAATTATTTATATGCAGAATACATGTCAGAATACAATTTAAAAACTGATCAAAATACACTCCCTTCATATACCGTTATAATATAATTAAAACTTTTAAAGTATGAATATAAGAACTCGAGGTGATATTTTACCTACTGTTAGTAAACACAAATACAGGTGTCATTAAGATTTTTTGAGTTGTAAGGTGTGTTTAGCTTTTGAGTTTATTGTCTAGATTACAATTTCACAAAAATTAATGAATTAACGTTTGGAAAACGATACTCACCAAATATTGTGAAACAGAAACACTAAAACAACAGTAGAAATTGTTTGTATATATTATCGTTGTTACTTCTAACATGCCACGTATAGCTTTAATTTTACAGTAAATACTTATGATTTTTTAAAATTAATTGTACATTAAAATTTTAAGTGTAGAACGTTTTATAAAGGTAAGTTGCACAATGAATTAAATTTAGAGGCTTATTCTTGAGGTATTATAAGATTAAAAAAAAAGGTTTCTGAAACACTGAAGTGTTCTATTGAAAATAAACTCTTTGAAAATGTTCTATTCAAGTCTTGACAATTAGCCCAAAGAGCATGATACTTTACAAAAATGTCTCTGGAAACTTAACTATATGTAATCTATCCTGAAATGATACGGATTAGAGATACAGAATTATAATGTAAATGCATAACTTGTTCTTGGTGAGCGTGTCTTGAGTAGTTCAGTCTTCAAAGAAAGCCCCTTATTAAATTTAAATTATGTAAGCAACCAAAATAATAATTATTATTATATTCTATAATAATAAATTTAACTGTTTCTCATTTCGTATATTATACTGAACATTTAAAAACGGAGTAACTCTCGATTTTTTATGGAATTCATAACTTACAATTCCGAAGTATACTTGTACAATATCGTTGCCAATGCTGGAAGCCCAAAACTCACACAAGTTTAAACTGTATTTAATAACCATGTCTGACTGCCTGTAGGTGATATGAATACAAAACTACAGCACTGATTTGGTTCTTTTACTAGATCAGTAAAAGAGAAACGCAAGTTTTAAAGCATTATCAAAAACTAGTAGTACGTGCTCACTTTCTAGACTCTCCTCTTGGTGTTGTTCATTAATAACATCTCGGAATTTCTATACAACGTAATTAAAGGAAATCCATAGACATTTTTATGAGTACGGAAAGAACCATGAATCTGATCCAGAACTACAGAATCTCAGTCAGCGAAATTTAGTTAATTGAGATTGCTAAAACATTATTCTGTAATATTGCAGATAACTACGAAATTTTACATAATCTACTACTATTAATCCATTATGTAAGTCACAACTAAATATAATATTAAGTTTTCACTATATAACAAGTAAAAATAGGATAAACACTACAAAAATAAATAAGTAAATAAATAAATAAAATAAAAAATTATATTTGTAATTAATGCTTAACAACAACAACAAAAAATATTTACATAATATTTTGTCATGACAATTTTAAAACTATAAGTTTACGTTTCTCTTAAATCTGGAGATTAAGTCCTATGGCAGGCAAATTCCTACTTGTGTAATGAGGTCTGTCAATAAACATTCTATATCGTAATGTTGATAAGGTTCTTTCACTAATGTAATGACAATCGTTCACTAACAATGATTGTAGCTTGTGGCAATATTCTCCAACCATTCTGTAAAAGAGACACAAATGAACATATAAACAGCAAAACATGCAAAATGATAACAATACTATTTTAAAAGCTACAACTGTTAAACTATTAAAGACAATTAAGTGAGAAACCTTAAAGATACGATAAAAATTCGGAAGACTGCTGTAATCTGGTACCAGCAAGTATCCTGCAGAAATATAAACTGATGGCGCAGCAGTAGCTAATGTAAAGATTACCGAGTTGAAACATGAACCAAGAAGGAACAGTACTTTCGTGTTTTGACAAATTAAAGAGTAAAACTTACTAACTCGTCGACAAATGGAGGTTCAGTATAGTTATATATATATATAAGATTAAGAAGTTCTGAAAAGCAGTGTTAGTTGTGCATCAAATAAGGACACCAAAAACTATTGTAACAGTTAAACTAACCGTACAGAGATACAACTACGAGGGATGTACATGTAACATCTCGCTAAACAGACTACGGTGTTACCTAGCTACAAATGATATTTTCACAGTAGATCAACATGGATCAATTAGAAGAAAATTCATGCTTACTGCTCTAAACGAATTCATCAAGATCTGAAGGATAATAATTATTATTATTAACATCAACATTCTTAAACTATTATCTGAATGTAGTTCATTCTAGGTTTGGAATTCGTCGCTTTAAATGAAAGTAAAATCTGATCAAAGCAAATCACTCATAATAAATGATATTGTTACAGTTTCGGCAGTGTATTATCGCCGTTATCAGTTAATGTGTCTGATAACAATAACACTATTTATTATTTATTATGAGTAACTTGCTTTGGTCAGATTTTACTTTTATTTAAACTACTGTAAAAACAGTAACATCTTATGTTTAAAAGGTTTCGTATATCTACTTTCTAGAATTCAATATTTCAAACAAGATAGAAATGTATTTGCCGTTCTTCTTTAATTTGAATGATTCAGACTCCGAGAAGAAACGCAGATATCCACTGTACTCCATTCGAACCGAGGCTCTTATTCAGGTATATTAGACAGATGCGCATGACAAGAATCTGTAAGTTTAGTGGCATGGCTGTTACTGACAGCTAACACATGTCATAATAATAGTGTGGTCAGAATAGGTGAGGACAGGAAATAAATCTGATAGTTTAAAAAAAAAGAGCTCCTGTTAGTGTTGTTCCTCTCCTCTCTGAATTTAATTATCGCACTACTCTTAATATGAAAGATTTCTTCCTTCGCTCATATTTTCTTGCAGTCCATGAAGGCCTTTCATGATACCAAAATAATAATTACTTCTAACCACTACGAAACATTGACTTTTGAATATGTGATTATAAGTAAACCTGCAAAGTTAAAGCGGACAAATATGAATGTCCACGGTAAGCATCACTACTAGATATACACATTGTACAGTCAGCGATGAAAGTTCTTTCTGTTTGGTAAAATTTATTTTGGGAATAACGGTGGTATGGCTGGAACGTACAGAAAATTACATTCTTTTTCATTTACTGAAAACTGTAATTATATATCCTTTCATTTTGAAGTTGTTTACGAAACTAATTTCATCAAACGGAAAGAACTTTTGTCGCTAATTGTACATGATTTTGAAAAGTGTAAACACCATTGTATGAAAAGTGCATACACTATTTTCTACTTCAAAAGAAATAACGTTTCAACATTTTACTCCGTTCAAACTTAATTCGTACAAAATTTGCGTATTTTCAAGCTTTCTCTTCTCCTTTGAACTTCTGGTCACAGAGGATCAAAATAAAAGTGAAAGCAATAACGAAACCTAAGATACAAAAGAAAAGGATGAACTCTCTGAGAAGAGAAGAGAACAAACATCTTGTTCTTTGTAATTACTTAAGTTCCAGTCGCCAGACGACTATGTGGCTTACTCGAAAATAAATAGCTTAGGCTATATGTTGCTTTGTTTGGCAAGCGAAGGTTGCCAGCACATGTTGGTGTTTTCACTGTGTCATTAGCCACTGTACAAGTAATTCTAAATAATAGATGCACTCTTGTAAATTGGAAATCACTGAACGGATTGAGATGAAATCTGCGCTACGGCTATTGAGGGTTTGTAAAATGAAATGAAATGAAATGAAATTTTTGAGTTTTACGTCCCACGGTTATGCCGGTTAGGCTAAAGGAGACGGTGACGATGAGAAATGAATGAAATGGTGGAATGAAGAAAGTGGAAGAAAAGGGGGACCCGGAGGAAACCCACGCACACGGTGTTTGTCCACCACAAAGTTCACTTGGCGGAAGCTGGGATTGAACCTTGGACCCCATGCACCAGAGGTGAAAGCTCTACCACTGAGCCACTGCGGCCATTATTGAGGGTTTGGGACTCTACCCAAAAAGGTATATGATCATCATTGCGACCATCTTCATCAATGTTGCATGTATAGATAAAAATTCGCTTAGTTCAAGTGCTAGAGAAATATAAAACTGTGTAGTTTTGCTATCGTGTTGGCTACTGTATAACGCAACAAAATATGTGACGGTTACATTCAGGTCATTAGCAAAATTATTATGATTCTATCGACACTTGTTCGTCAAATCTGTGAAGCAATCTACTTCTACGTGAGAATACAGAATGCACAAAGCTGCATGTGCATTAACGTGAAAAAACATTAATCTTAGTTTCGTCGCAATTAATTAAAAATTAATACATAATATCAAAACATTCTCTCTGTAATATTCTAGTACTACTTATGAAATCACATTTAGATAAATCGTTTCATACAAGTATTACCTATTGTCAAGAAATAGGTTTTCAAACTAACTAAAATTTATGCTTAAGAATAAAATGCACTATGGCAACAGTAGTAAATAGTGTTAGAATCTTATCAGGGGAAACTGTAATATTATTTACTCAATTTTCCAACATATATATATATATATATATATATATATATACACATGACAATGCATTTCAACATGACGCCTATAAAGACGGTTCAGTTTTTTTCGTTTTCTTTTTCTTTTTTCTTTTTTTTTTGTTCTTCAATTTTTCTTTTCTTTCCTTTAACTTTTTCCATCCCTACCTAAAGAAGCATTTTAGTGAAAGTGCTTCTTGGTATGCTTTCAGGATGTGTGATAATGTTTTCTGTTTTCTGGTAAGTAATCTTCTTACATATACAGCTGAATGTTTGTTTCGTATACAAATTCACACTGTTGAACAGATTGAAATGAATTTTGAACACAGTATCTACCTCGAGCCGGTTTTCTTTATCACGTCACTTGTTTACAATGCTTATCCTCAGGGAAGGGATGTTCAAAATTTATACCAAAAACCTCAGGAGTACGTCAGGAGACTCTCAAGTCAGCGTGAGATGAAACTCAGTATGCACACTTCACATTATAAAAATAATTGGACACGTGTCCCAGCGTTTTTGAAAATTCTACTTCTAAGGGCGGAACGGGGGATTACATGGTATACATTTTCTATAATATTGTTTGTATGTTTCTCTGCTACACAAATTCATACTGCTGAACCGTATCTACATCGAACCGGTTTTCTGGGTTCATAATTTACACCAAAAATAGAGTCTGTCACCCACGAGCCCCTCAAGTTAGGGAACTCGGATCTCGGTATATAAACTCCTCATTAGAAATAAGTTAACACGTATTCCAGTGCTTTTTAAAATATCGCTTCTACGGAGGAATGATAGGGTGGTGATGGCAAGTAGGTAGGTATACACCCCTGAATTGATCAAGTATAACATTCTAGCTTATAGGTTTATTTGCTTCGGCTGTTCCGAGCTTAAGATATAAGTAAAAAGACATTAAGAACAAATAATAAAGAAACTAAGTCTACCTGATGGATAACAATAAGAAATGATATAAAAAACAATGAATTGATCAGTACGGGACTGTGTACCTACTTTTGGGCCACCCTGTATATAGCTAACAAACATTATATATATATATATATATATATATATATATATATATATATATATATATATATATATATATATATATGTGTGTGTGTGTGTGTGTGTGTGTGTTCTAGGTATAATGTTTGTCAGCTATACAAATCTACACCGTTGAACCGTTTAAAATCAATTTTGGAACAGTTCTCTACCTCAAACTGGGTTTTTATCATTCAGTTTGGTTAAAATACATTTCCTTAGAAGTGGAAGGGGGTTCAAATTTATACCAAAAAATCAGTATTGGGACAGCTGTGTGAAAGACCAAACTTCTTGTAATTATCTTACTTAACTAACGCCGAGTACTTCACCAGCTAATTCAGGAGTAAGACTAGTGAACATCCATAATAATTACCTACCTACTTAAGGATTGATCATTATAGATACATCTCTTTTTTTTCTTTCGCATGTTAGCTGCAATCAACAAAATCCTGATAAAGTAGGGATCTTATTACATATTAGCCTTCAGTATGTCTATGTGCATTACAATGAATACTCACTCACCTAATCCCATCATCAGTGATTCTCCAGCATCCTCTCAAGTTCAAATGCTCTAAATTTCGACAATGAGCAGCAATCGAGAACAATGTGGTATCAGTCAACGAATAGATATTTGACACACACAAAACTCGCAGCCTGTAAAAACAAACAAATAAATAAATTAACTAATTAATTAAATAAAAATAAATAAATAAATTGCTTTCAGCAAGATATTCACAAAAATGAAAGGCAGTACTCAAAATTACTCATTCGCAAACAAATATATCAGCAAATTAGACATATACTGTAGTGAGGCAAATAGTCTTTATTCTATATCACGACCCATATGCAAGTTTCAAGATAACCTCTGCAAATTATGAGCTTCCCAAATTACGAAGAAAGAAGGAATATATGAAGAAATTTTGAAATGAAATGAAATATATAGTTTTACGTCGTATAGTTAGGCTGAAGAAGACGGATATTTAATGGAAGTGAACCCCTCCCATCAGAGATTAGCGCTCTATCACTGAGTCACCGTGCTTCCTTGTATGTTAGGAAAAATCTTTACCAAATCTTTTTATACGAGATACAAGCAATACAATAAAAAACTAAATGTAACAAATCTGTTTGCTTACAGTTTGACGTCTCTTTTCGGATCGGGTCTATAGAAAACTGGAATCACACTATCGGAGACCAAGCTTCACGCATCCATACTAAAGATGTAACTGTCACAAACAAGTTACAACAACGGTATAAATACAAACTTATTGGCTCTCTTCTGTTATCGAAAAATATATTGATGATTTCAAAGTTGTTTCGCTTGTCATTTAGATAGAGATAATATACTATGAAAATCTACAAATTTCTACTAGCGCTTTCTACCTAGGTATTAAATCGTCAAAACTTTTAATTTTTAGAGGAAAACGTTTCGTAAAACGTTTAATTAGTTAAGGATTTTCTTAGTTATATGTTAATAAGCGTTTAGTAAAAACATAAAAATACTTAGTTTATTCAATGTTTATAAACAAAGACGTTTAACACTTTTCGGATTAGAGTTTAATTTCTATCAATGAGAAAATCTGGAATTATCAACTTTAGAGGATTAAGACTGAACTAAACGTCAGTCTGACAATTCAAAGTGAATTGTTTAACAATTGCAATGATAAAGATTTTCTTATGCTTTTGTCTTTTCTAAAATTGTCACTTACACACTGGCGATTATGAACCTGGTCATCATCACTTTTGTGTTCTTGGCAGTACTGAGAGTCAATAACAACATTAGCACGATTAAATTAAATTATATATTTCTATTGTTTCAGATCGTCTGTGAAGATAAAACATGTATCTTCTCACCAATTACTTCGTACTTCATGCTTGCAGATTGCCAGCCCATCGCAGTGCTAAACATTCAGCCAGCAGCGACACATGCCAAGCAGTTCTCTCTTCGGCCATAAAATGTCAACTCGGATGTTGCGTGAGTGAACATTTTGTGCAACCAGGAATCAATTGGAATGCTCTAAATCTCTAAAAGTCCCAAGTTTCAGGTCTACATATTTCACTGTACAAATCTCTTCTCTCCTGGTCAAACTAAATTCACGCAAATGAATTATGAAAAAGAAGTGTTTAGCTACCAGTCTTCGTTCCTGTAATGTCTAAAGAAACTAGCAATAATGACATCTTCTGTTTAATGTATCTGGCATATAATTCTTACCTATTAAATTTCTGAACAAGTGGAACTATACTTGCATCTCCAAGTTCCCAGCACGAGGTGAGGTCTACTTCTTCCAAATTATTTTGGTGGAGAACAAAAGAATCAATACTCGCAACAGTGACCCAGTGACAATTTTGCAGCAACAATGTTTTCAGTTCCTGTAAGAGAAAAATACACAATAATCTCACATACATCCTCAGTATACATAACAAAATTAAAATAACAATAATAATTCTAAAAAATTGAAATCGTATGCAAGGAACATATTCTACTACCCAAGCACACACTAATGTTCCTTTGCTGGAGTTATTACTTCAATCGCTGCTCTATGATCTACAGATTAACAACAAAAATAGACGGTTTATGCGAAGAACGTTTTTAAAGTAAGGTCTGCTTGGTAATATCTAAATAACGGGCGAGCGTTCGTAATTTTGTGCATGCGCAATGTCTCCCGGCATCTTTTGAGTATAAATAGACCCATATTCAATAACATCAACAGCGTGTGTGTGTTTTTTTTTTTTTTTTTTTTTTTTTGTGTGTGTGTGTGTGTGTGATGGAAGAGCTCAAAAAGATAGAGCGGACCGTCGCCTGCAAAATAAGATCTCTATTTCCATTCCTGACAGCTAGAAATGTAGTAAGGGCAGCAATTCATTGCCAAATCTGTGCCTAGGTGAGACTGTTTAAGGAAAGGAGGAAGAACGTTAACCATGATCAGGCCAGCCGTCTGTAATCACTAACGTTCCTGTGCATGTGGTAGACGTCAAGATTCATGAAATCAGACGGTTCACCATTTTCATGCTATCACAGAATTTTCCGAAAGCTTCACGATCTCTACAAAATTGTGTCGGATGAATTGGCCTTTCAGATGGAAATCTTTTAAGACACGGGTCTGCAAAAACTTGTCTCCCGATACGACAAACATTTTATCATCAACGGAAATTAAAGTGAAGCGAAGTTGAAGGCATGTAGAATCTCCTAAAAATGTAATATACTCGAAATGCTTAATAGTTTTTAATTATTATGTAACGGACCTTACGTTGAAAATGTCCCTCGTTTAATAAGAATTTATAGGAAAAAACACTGAATTCATTTTGTGTACAAGTAACCCATACAAAGAATTACCAGTACAGATTACTTTACGCACACTATTTTTGATTAAGTGAGGTTACAGTGAAGTTAATGATCCTTAACTCAAGAATATATACGAAAAGATTAACTAACTCTATAGCCTATGAAGCCCGAAAGTTCAATGCCGCGTTCACAAAATCTCTCCATATTTTAATAAAATAAGATATTTCATAAATTAAACATAACTTTCTTACAAGGCTGTCTGTATTCTTTATTATAAATTAACGGGAAATGTAACAGTTTCGGAAGTATATCACTTCCTTCTTCAGACTACTATTTCAACTGAAATCATAGATAACATAACATAATTTGTTATCTCTACCAATCAAGAATCATCTTTTTCATTAAAATTCAAAATATATGCCCATTGTTGTGACAATTTTAAACTCTTAACAGAAATAATACATTGTTACCTAATCTTTATATTTCTTTTAATATATATTAACTAAATTAAATACTAATTAACTATCTAAATATAGAAATTTTTAACTAATATTGAATACTAAATTTTCTACCTGAATATTGATTACTAATTAACTACGTGAATATTGAAAAACATATAAATAAAATTTAACCCTATATTGTCCTTATATTCTACTTTTCTTCTTTCTTCTTTCTTCTCTGTTTTGAGTTTTCTGTTAAAGAGTTTAAAATTGTCACAACAATGGGCATATATTTTGAATTTTAATGAAAAAGATGATTCTTGATTGGTAGAGATAACAAATTATGTTATGTTATCTATGATTTCAGTTGAAATAGTAGTCTGAAGAAGGAAGTGACATACTTCCGAAACTGTTACATTTCTCGTTAATTTATAATAAAAATACAGACAGCCTTGTAAGAAAGTTATGTTTAATTTATGTTTAAGATGGACACAAGGCCTTTTAATATATATATATATATATATATATATATATATATATATATATAAAAGATATTTCATAAAATAAGAAGATATTTTCTCCTCAAAACTTAACCTGTTCTTCCTGAAGACGATCGCAGAGCACATCGAAGTGATAAGTACTCGTATAAAAATCCTTAAACTTAGCGTACCAATGTTATGACCTGTAAACTAAGGAAACAGATGATACATGCAGGCAAATAGAGATGGAAAAATTGGCGGAACGAGAGAATGGAAAAGAACTCTGGAGCTTACGCTACATATCTATTAATGATAGGCGCAACATTACTACTTTTTCATAGATATGGTGACACCTATTGAACATCATGTATGAATTAAAACGAACTTCTGAAGATCGCACTAGAAAAACTGTATACCTTATTTTTCCGTTAAATACACATTAATAATTTTAATTTACTAATAAACATTTGCCCTTACTTGGTACAGTACCACTAAGAATTTAAAGCTTGGAACTTATCATTATTTCTTCAAATTTTATGTATGTATTTATGCCTTAATTATAAACTAAGACTTCTATTTACTTTAGGTTGAGAGAGCAAAGGATATTTATTATGTATTTGTCCAGATCTTCGTATTAACGGTGTTCAGTATCGATGCCAGTTTTAATTACTTTAAGCCCATTAATTTACATGAAGAATTATTTTTTTCTACTTTCTTTGAAATGAACTGGAATTTTAATGACTAATTTTACGGATTTCTTATTCAAATCTAGTGAAATATTCTAATTTTCACAATGAATTGGCATCACATTTAAATTTATTATTACTTTAAGATTATACATAACAAAAATGAATTCTCACGAAGTAAAAAGGGACATTTAAATAGATTTCACGAAAAAATCAGTAAAATCAAACCGTTAAAATTTCAGTTTATTTGAAAGGAAACAGAAAAAAAAAAAAATCTCCACATAAGCCAACAGGCTAAAGGCAAAGATGGCGCAGGTATTCAACATGGTTAATGCTACGCTTAATTCCAGAAGTACAGTAAATTTACAAGCTTTTTTTTTTTTTTTTTTTTTAATTTAGATGTAATTTTGAGAGTTTGTAACTAAAAACTCTCTAGTGTTACCGCCATGAAGGACTATACTCAGGATTTAGATGTCTGGGCTTTCGGCAGCTATGGCCATGTCAGGTAGTCACGTATGTATGAGCGGTGACGTCCCTCGGCGAGCACACTATCCGAAGAAAGGATTGAGAAAGGAAGAAAGCGGCCTGAGACCTATATGTTAGGTATCACCCCGGCATATGCCTGGTGGGAATGAGGAAAACCCAGGTAAACCTCATTCAGGATAGCTGGCCTGAAAAAAGCTTTTTACACTTTTTCGACCGACTGTTCCCACCGGGAATTGAACCTGGGACCTTTCCTACCGAAGGACTATATTCAGTCACATAACTTTTAGTATCGTGGGGTCGCCTAATCAGAGTGAGAACTGTCGGAGGAATGAGTTAAATTTCCCACCTCAACCATATATTATTCTCCTCCAAAGCAGCTAAATCCAGTTTCCTGCCAAGTATGTTAATCCCCCCTCTCCCGAAGCCAAGTTTAGTGATAAAGAAAAATTGAGTATATTGTCTAATTACACAGGTTTACCGTCCTTCCATATAATTTCAATCTGCTAGCTGTATTCCTAAATAAAAGATATACACTATTACTTTTGGTTTCTAATTTTATACTCACAGCTACCACACATAAATATACTTTACTCTTGTTTTCACCATCGCACGTTTACCTACCTTATTGCCTTTAGTTGTTACTTGCAATCGTATTCTCAGACCCTTCAGTTCGTCGTTGGAGGCGAATTTCGGTAACGATATTATATTTAACAACGTGTAACGAAGTCATGTATGGATTATTGTTCAAACGTAGTTATTATTGCTTGTTTACTATTATTTTCAGATAATTATATCTGTGTGGGTGCTAGAGAGCACATTTTCTACTTTTTGAATTATTGCACCTTCAGAATTCGTATCTTGTTGGGCTTCATTTTATCCTCTCGTCACCCCTACCCCAAACATCAATAACCTAATTCGGACACTACGCCTATCATTTTAATGGTCTTAATTATTCTCTAACATTGTATCAGACTTGTTTGAGAAGTTTCCACATTCCTTCAGGTTGGATCTAGTTGCAGAATTGCTACCCCCCTTCCCCGTCCCACTGGTCTAGTAGCTAGTGTGTGCGCCTCTGGTGCACATAGTCCTTGGTTCAACTCCGGCGGGAGAGTACACAAATTTTAATTTTACAATCACTCGCTTTCTTAATCACCGTCTTCTTTAGCCTAAGAGGCATAACACCGGACGTTAAACTAAATTTTCATTTCATGTCATTTCGTTGTTAAATTCACGGAATGCCCGTATTTAAAAAAAAAAAAAAAAAAAAAAAAAAAAAAACTTCATACATGTGCAATTTCAATGAAAAGCTCACATATTATACGATGATACGTAAGACTTTTTTTTTAAAAAAAGTAATGCCATTGTAGAGTTTCCAATGAAGTTTATAAATAATATCATCTTTAGATTTAAGTCATTCCAGAATTATACGTACGTGCATATTATAATCACAAAAATACGAAACAGAATAAGAGGAAAATGATCTTACTTTACAATGTGAGACAAGAGGTTGCAGACATGAACTAGATAATCCTAAACAGCCATTCAGATTCACATACTCAAGATGAATATTATTTTGGAACACTGGGATTAAAATATCATCTGTTAACCATTTGCAGTAGCTCAAATTTAAGTGACGGATGTTAACACTGTTTACTGTCAATACCTAAAAGAAAAAAATAAATTATAATTACTTACACACTAAATACAAGTAAGCAAATGAAACTGCGAATCGTATCTGAAAAAGGTCGCTCAGAAATAAATGGCTAAAATATAAAATAACCACATTCAGTGCTCGCTGATTTTAAGTGTACCACAGCGGGGAACCATGAGTGATACCAGTTGAGGATCGCTCAGCAGATAGTCATTACGCCAGAAGTAAAAGTACAAGTGCTACAGAACGTGTTGCATTGATCTGTGAAACATGATCGGCCGGAGTGATTTACATGTAATTCTTCTGCGTGAGGTCAAACTAGACGTGATAGAAACTATCTTAATGTAATGAGGGGACGAAGCGTAGATTAAATTCCAAAATTGAATGTGCTATTGGTTTAAAAAATTTCGTTCCGGGTACCACGGATTCGAAGATGAGGCTGGCAGATGATGCACGTCAAGAATGGACATCAAATCTCTAATGGCATGTAGAGGCAGATTCGTTTACCACCTCCAGAGAACTTGTTCGACAGTTCAACGTCTCCGTTTTAATCCACTGCCGATTATTCACAGCACGTAAGGAAAGCGAAAAATAGATAACTGGATCTTGCAGGAATAAATTGAGGATCACAAACAGTAGCGAGCGGACATCCTATCAGATTGACATCAAAATGAATCTCACTCGATCGTATTGAGATATGTGTAAATAAATGGATCTTATATGATACTCCCCAAGAGAACAGGTGGGATCCCTGCCTTTAAAAACGATGTCACACACAACCAGCACTGGGTTCTTTTACTACAAGTTCTTTCCTCTTGTATTAAATTTCACAAGATATACAAGTTTACTTATATGTAAAATTACGAAGCACAAACACTAAACCAATAGCCATTTATCAATACTAGTGATGTTACCTCTAATCAATTCTAAGTTTATGACACAGTCATAAACATGGCGGACTTATGAATTTGTCGTTAGTATTACAAGAACAGTATCAGTGTAAAAGAGGTCCCTGGTGAAATTATTACCGCCGTCACATACTGTGAGAATATGATATGCACCAAAAGTTAACTAAAAAACAGTCAGGATCCATTGATCTTGAAAGATATTCATAAACATGCGTGAGAAAAATTACGAAAGAGAAGCTGAGCGACCTCAAATACAATATGACATTCCTGCATCTTTCATATTTCCCGGATAAAAAGATTAAACTACAATATATTTATGCATTTAAGTCACTTTCTTCAAGACAAGATGTTCAACGCCAGAGATGCTCCCGAAAGTGAGGCAAGAACTTAATTGCTACACGGAATACGTTTCTTCTGCAACGGGACAGAGTCCTGTAAATCAATGACAGAGATGTGCTGCTGTAAACAGACTATTTTGAATGAATAGTTATATTTTTCTCCCACTGCAAACCTCAGGTGTAGTATGTGGTAATAAAACAACATACAGCACCGCAGGAAAAACACTGACTTCACTGAATACTTTCAGCACATAACTGCGGTTTTCATCTTTATGGGTATATATATAAAATAGAAATTGTATTTTGTTAATGATTTTTGAATCTGTCGAACAATTCATATCCTTGGGGTCAATCAGTTATTAAACTATGACTACAAATGAACATGACTCTCGAAGATCTGTTTCTTCATATGTTGGACTTCTGATCTGATGGGCAATATGTCACTAAAAAGTCACAACCAGACACTGGCTAGTTTGTTTCTTGATAGCATGAAAGGTGTTGATTTTGCTAATGTCTACATCTTTGCCTTGTAAGTTAAAACAGGCGGAGCACATTTCAACCACAATATGAAGTTGTTACTTCTGACTGCACTCCTATACCTGTTGATTTCTTCTCAATTACAAAACTCTATTAATTCGATTCCCCTCTGTGGCTTAGTGGTAAATCGGTCATCTCTGGTGATTGGATCCCTAGTTCAATCCCAGGCCATATAAGCCTATGGTGGACAGTATAGTGTCCATAGGTTCTCTCAAATTCTAATTCTATCAATTTCTTTTACACACACGTTCACTAATCGTCTGTCTTCGTGGGACCTTAAATTAAAAATTTAAATTTCTTCAACTACCCTGTCCAAACAAAAACCAATTTCCGATTATATTCGATGATTTCTCAATCAGTAGCGTCATTTCAGATTTTTGCCAAGGAGGACGGCAAGATATCTACCGACATAAGAGTTTCACGATTTTCATTAATATATTAGTACACAATTTATTAAAAAAAAGTATGTGTTTCTCAAACTCAGAGATATTGCTCTCCTGCCGTCCCCAAATGACATTCCTGCTCTCACACTTCCTCGGTTGGTAATTTGTGAATAGTTCTTTTTGTTTATTTTTTCTAAGCTTCATGAATACTGCAATCCACGGATACCTTCTGCCTTAGGTAGACGTAGATATCCACTTCTGATTCCATATTTTTGATTTCTACCGCAAAGTTTCTTGAGCAGTAGTTGAACATCACTCTTATGCTTTACCATATTTGTCAACATTGTATTATGCAGTTCTATGTTGTTTGCAAAAAGAACAATGTAATCAGCAAATTATAGGTCAGACATTCTCTATTTATATTTATCCTTTGGATCGAAATGCAGAAACAACTATGTTTGTAAAAAGTTTTAGAGGAATAGTATCTCCCCGCTGCATTACCTTCTCTAGTCTTACAATCTTTGTATTAACAAACAGTTCATATTCACATTGTCCTGTTTATAGATAGACACCACATGATTTAAGAGCATTAGTAACTGCCATAGTCTTTATCGAATCGAACGCTTTTTCAATCAAAAATACAGCATTCGAGGTATACTTGTCTGACCTTTATATTAGTTCTCTCAATACATGGGTACGATATAATATGCTATACCCACTTCTAAATTTAACGTCTCATTTACGCTGAAGCGGGTTTATTATTTTTTTTTTTAAACTTTCGTAGACACTGTATAAATTCCAATATTATTATTATTGCGGAAAGCAACCAATGGCATTATGTTCTAGTAATAATGTCGTTCAAATACCCTTCTTTGCTTCGGTACGTAGAACGGATTTTGAAATCCAATTTTGTACGACTTCTGCAAATACACTGAACGGAAAACTCGCAATGGTGTTTTCAATATTCCCTTTCGCTTCACGAATTGTTCATCGCTTATTCTCGTAGACCTGAGATTTGAGGAAACCCCATGGAAAATAATCCAGTGGGAAGGAACACATGATCTGAGCAGTCAATTCTCATCAGAATTTGTAGACAGAACGCGTCCAAGGAACTTTTCGTCCAGTAAATATAGAGTCGGGTGATTTGTGTGGCAAGTTGCACCGCACAGAATGTTATTTGATCAATCCAGGAAGATTTAATTGAAGAAATGAAGTCCGTGAAAAAACGTGATTGTAAGACGTTTTGTATTTAGTATTTAGAAATACGTTCAAATGTCTGTTAAACACTGAATTTGATGGTAAAATATAAATTCGAATAATTTCTACACGTTTTTGAATTGTGTTTCTAGCCATGCTAATTTGCCACACACTACAGCACAGGTGCTACAATTTAATCTTACAAATCTAGTAAGTGTTGCCAGAACACGATTTCAAAGTTCTGACGCTCTCATTAGTAAACTCTTTACATTTAACACAACTCTTTTTAACTTCTTCTGGTGCCTTTTCTGGTTTCATATTCCTTATGGTATATGCAACTTCTTTTTAACAGTGCGGGGCTATCCCTATTTCTTCTTCATCTTTGCTTTCTTTCATTCATTTATTTTGTTTCAAATACACGTACTGAAAACTAAATGTTCGAATTGTGTAATGAACATCACTTATTTAAGGGTATGATTTGATGCATATTTATATAATTTGCAAGAAAATATAACAACTTACTGCGTCCAAATGCACTTCAATTGCACTACACTGTTTCAACAATCTCTGCTGCCTTCGTCAGTAGCTCTCAGAAATTCATTTTTTTTTTCGTCAATTTAAAAACAGAATACACCTCACAAAACTAAATAAAATTTTAAAAAAACGGAAAAATGGTAAGGTTTGGTTACTAACTAAACATTTAATAAACGATACAAGACATAATATATAGGAATACACTTAATTGAGCACACAGCAGCTTTTAAGTTTTTAACAACTATTAATGTTAATGCAGATCAAGAAGCTATGGAAGGGTTCTATATTAAAAACACTGAAATATACATATTGATGCGCAGATTGCTTAATAGGAATTTCAAGTAAATAATGAGCTGAAATGTTGAAATGTGTAACTTTTATTGTTTTTCAATAATGATCACAATTTTACAAAACTAGTTCTACATTATGCAAGTCGTTACAAAAAAGTTCTAGTGTAAAGTTTTGTGGTAGCAGATCGTTCAAAAGACGAGGTGTTGGAGTACAAGGAATTTACATCAACAAGAGGTTAAACTTCATCAATTTTTAATTGGCATACGAAATAAATGCAAAATTAAATTCTGAAATGAAAAAAGACTTTCATGTGTTTCCCAAAACTATCGACAAAGCCAACAGAGATTGCTTAAACAGCTTATTGCAAAGTTCATCTGGACGCATTAAGTTTTTTAACAGTATACATTAACACTGTTTTAAACAACACAACCGTATGATAAATACTTGCAAAATTCACATGTACAATGGATCGAGTTACTGATCGTCGAAAGCATATTACAGATATATACAAATTAAACTGAATATCGAATACAGTACATAATTTAACCTCGGTCAGCACAATGATTGAGTTTAAATAAACAACGAATTATGAACAAATATTGAAAGACGTACAACGTTCTGCCATTTGGCGGATCAATTTCAGAACTAGTGTATGTGCAGTAAATTCTACAAAAATCTTTTATCGTAATATCTCAAATTGATTGATCCTTTATCTGCATTAATGCGTTTTGCATAGAATGACTTTCGTCAATACTCAAATATTGTAGTAATATTACTTCAAAACTATTACATATTATTAATGTTGAATCAGACTGAAAATAATAATATTAGATAAAAATAAGATTACTACAAATCATTAAAAAATGGAAAAATATACTGAAGAACGTGATATATGTAAATAAGTAAATATATAAAATGAACTACAGTGAACCCACAGTTACGAACTTAATCCGTTCAGTAACGCTATTCGTGAACCGAAACATTCGTAAACTCAAATTTTTATACCATTGAAATTAATCTAAATACAATTAATCCGTTCTAGCCATAGAAACACGTCTATATGCTTTAAAAGAAAAAAAAAAAAGTTTTCGGTAGTGAAGAATATACCTAGGTAGAATAGAAATCCTTTCTAAAGACAAATACCTAACACTAAATTACACAGTATGAAGGCTAAACAAAACAAAAAGTACAAAAACAGAACAAAAAGTACTTTCTGATCACAGCACTGACAATGTTTATTGCAAACACGCAATAGCTTTACTGGGCACGTGGAATTGTAGGCAGACACGTGTGTGAGAATGTGTAGCCCGAAATATTGCTGTAAGACGAGCAAAAAATTGTTAGTAAACCGATCTGTTCACGAACTGAGGGTTTCGTAGCCCAAGGGTCCACTATATTTAAATAACCTGTTTAATGCAGTTTGCATGAAATAGATACTTACCTTAAATGCTAAGGGAGTAAACATTTTATACGGTGAAACATTAACGTGTTTCACGGTGGTAAAAAAGGCATCGACAAGCTGCCGACATTCTTGCGAAACACCTCGAAGGCTAAACCAGTCCTGAATGCTAAGAAGTGATAGCACATGTGGAAATAAGATATCTTCCCATGAAAGCACCAACAAATTCACATCGTAGACTGGTACTTCTTTTTCGGTCATCATCCTATAAATATAAAAAAAAAATCAGCCGAAATATGTGTATTTTCTTTTCTATGGAACTTCGATATTTTGTAAATTTCAAGAATGAAATGAGAGTGATAACGTATCGTCGTTGATACCACAACATGTCTGTGAACTTTTCAAGAGACGAAAAAAGAAAAAAAAAATGTTGCTGTAATAATCAGGATCTCAAGGCTTTTGTCATTCGCTGTACTGCCCGTCAATGGACTGGTGCTCTCTCTTGCTATTGGTGCGAAGCTGCTGGCGGTCATTTTGATACAAAATGATGAAAACCGGACAATATCATTTTTCTGCATCTGAAATATTGCAGTATCAATGACGATACGTCACAGCATACCGAGAATCCCTTAGATAAAAATTTGGTATAAGCTCACAGTATTGAAAACTATTAAAATAGCCTGCGGCTAACTGGGGAGTTCGCTCCCGGACCTCCACGTATGCTCGGCCTACGGTCTCGCATCTTATTCCGTTTTTCGCATGGCTAGAATACGTTTATTGCATTGTTCTTTAAGCAGAAAAATTTAAATCTCTTTTTCCCTTTAGAATATGCATTTCAAAGTGATATTATAAAGCCCTATGTCGGCCCAAGGGCTAGCTGTTTCAAAATTTATTTCAAATCTTCATCTGTTTTCCCGTGATGATAAGACTGACAACTTCGAAGTCATTTCTTTATATTTAAAAAAAATGGCAAGAACGGAATTTCTGGAAATGCTGAGGTGGAATTTCGGGAAATACTGTGACATATGCCCACTTGTTTTGAATAAGGAGTTTGTATATCAGTTTTATATTCCTAACATATCTTTAATCTTAAAGGATTTCGAGATATGGTTAGCTAATTATAACTGCAACCTCCACCCTTTTTTCTTCCCTTCTAAGGGAAACGTTAAAAAACGCTATAATACATCTCTAATTACACTGGCCGACAAGGGTTCGGTAACACGGATAAAAGTGGCTAATTTTAATCGTATTTTTTTTTGCGCTGAATTCAGATATGTAAGTAAAAAATTTTTAACTACGTACCGGTTTTCTGTTATTTTATCTTAAGAGGTTTAAAAGGAGTGACATTTGTGGCATATGGAGAATATTTTGCCTGCATGTTGACAATACTGAAAACATCCCATAACGCTTTGACCAGTAGTTTCGGCTGGTGCTGTGCTTCTGCTTAACAATGGAGAAATCTTCGGGCTGTGCTTGTGTTAATTCACCTGATATGTTATACTACGTGTGTGGACAATTTGTTGCTGAGTCTCAACACCGTTTAATGACAGAAACGTTCAAAACTGCATTTATTATTACTTTGGATGTCAAGTTGGTGATCAGGACAAAAGGTGCGCACCGCACGTAAGCTATATCACATGCTATATTAACTTAATTAGGTGGCTGGAAAGAAAGAATAAACATTTGTCGTTCGGTGTTCCAGCCATTTGCCGTGAAGCTACAAGTCATTTCATGGATTGCTACCTTTGTCTAACCAAAATTGAAGGTGTTTCTAAGAAAAATAAATAATATAAAATGAAATATCCAAAGGTTTCGTTAGCTCTGCGCCTGGTTTCGCATAGTGAACACTTACAAATTCTTACAGCACCTCGTGAATGGACAACGTTTACAACCGAAGAGGAGAATTCTGGCCACAGTGAAAGTGCTGAATGTTATGTGTGATCCTACTTATGACTCTGGGATGAACAGTGGGATAAACACTGTGCAACATCTCATTGAGCAACAGGAACTAAATGTTCTTGTTCAAGATCTCTGCCTGTCCAAAGAAACAGATGAACTTTTAGCGTCATGTTTGCAAGAATGAAATCTACTGGCTACAAACACTAAAGTGTTACATTTTAAGAAGAGAAATTAAATGTTGTTGTCGCACTTTAGCATGGAAAATTATGCTACTGTGATGGTATTAATGTCCGTATGAAAGATTTGGGACCCACATATGATCTAAATGAATAGCGTCTATTTATCGATTCCTCGAAGAACAGTTTGAAGCAGGGTTGGCAAAAACCATGGTTTTTATTTTAAAAAAAAAAAAAAAAAAAGTTTTTTTGGTTTAAACCACGTTTTTTGGTTTAAATAATTTGCTCTATGTATTTTTATCACATATGGATAGAAATAAGTTTGTTTCGCCTTGGTGTCATTGTGCAACAACCGGGTTACGCTGGAAGGGGACCCATAAGCTTAAAGAGGAATCCAAACCGTTACTCGCTTTCCGAAAGAAAATATCCTCCATTGGAACTCGAAACCGGGACTAATTGGCCACAAATGCGATAAGTCTGCCAACTCACTTACGAAGGACTCCTGATAAAAATACGTTGTACTAATCTTTACATACTTGTTAATATAATTATCAAGAGTCATTCCAGAAGGACAAAAAGATAAACAGTTGCACAAGTGAAACCATTATACAGAATTAACATGTAGAATTTCATAATACTGCAGAATACAGAAGAACTAATTTAGTTCAAGTTAGTTTACTACGACTTTTATTACTCCAAGTTAAAGAAATACAACGCCTTAATTTGCGTACCACTAAGAAACGTGAATAAAGATACGAATTATTTGAGTCCACTTTGGCTCTGACCCTTTTATACATAAATAGATATCAAAGATATTTCTGATTTCAATAAATGCCTCTCGTAAAGTTTGTATGACCCCCCTCCCCCAACAAAAGTATGGCATTTCGATGTATTTTATCAATAGTTAACATTATTAACACGAAACAATATTTGGAATTTCTTTGATTGCAATTGCATAACAAACTATAAAAAAAATCACAAAAGAAACATTCATAAACTTATAAAAAAAAAAGTGGCTTCTTAGTATAATCTCTTTGAGTAACGAATGGGGAATTTAGGTCTGAATATAATACGAATAATATACGGGAGTGAAACGTGATAACCCACAAATGTGTGTTCATCAAGATTTTACGAACACTTACACTTTTACAGACATTTTTCGTTTTTTTTGGTTTAAACCAACCAACCATGGTTTGAAGGCTGATCTATTATCAATGGGAACAAAAAAACCGTAGCACACTCTGTAGGTCTACAAGAATCTTATGAAAGTATGAAAAGAATTCCCACAAGCATAGAGTACGAAAAGCACAAATGGCAGATTTTAGTTATAGCATTGTTACTTGGTTTCCAAGGAGGATTCACAAAATACGGCTGCTTTATCTGCTTATGGGACAAAAGAGCAACAGAGAAGCACTACGAAATAAAATACTAGCAACAGAGGACAAAATTCAGTCCAGGAGAAACCAATATCAATTTGATGCAATTAATTCACCCTTTAATGCTAAAAGGAATTTTCGTTGGGCCTGAAATCCGGAAATTGTTTATCAATGCACATTTTAGAACCACACTTTCCACTAAGGAACTCGCTGCATTGAAATTTATGTCTGTGGTGAAAGGTGTTCTTGGAAAACATGAGGAGGACAACTAGCAGCTATTAGTGGAGAACCTTCTGGAAAATTAGAAAAAAATGGAGTGTCGAATGTCACTAAAAGAAAACCCATTGTCTCATTCACATCTGAACTTTATCCCAGAAAACTTAGGCAACGTCAGTGATGAGCAATTTCACCAAGACATTCGAGTGATGGAAGATTATTGTTGGCTTTTGAAGAAGGAAGAACTTACAACATACAGAAGTAAAACCTTAAGAAGGCTGCTAAAATACATTTGAACTGTTGCAGTCATTTCAGCAACTTTTCACTATGTTCCAACTATATTATACGTAAACTTCCTATGTTATACGTAAACTTATTATTTTATATGTAAACTTATAAAATTATAACTAAACTTAATATTTTGTGTTAGTGTTGAACTATGTTTATATATTTTACATATTCTAGATGTAGAGACCAAAGAAAACAACGTAAAATCATTAGGCCTACTCAATGGTCTCTGTAATAAGTCAATCTGTACATAAATTATATGGCAATAAGAAAAGTACAGATTACCATAACAAAAAAGTCTTACATGCCGAGTGTTTTCCTAGTTCATATCTGAAATCAATATCCCAAAATTAATATAAAACAGTTGAATATACCAAAATTAATATAAAACAGTACTTGCTTTCCATGTTATTGAAAACTGTTTAAAATTTGTTGGCCACTGTTATTTTAAATTAAAAACCTAAATGCCAATTTTGATGTCTAACTTTAAGGAATTTCGAGACATTGTCATCTTATTTCAATAACTGCAACATCCACCCTTTTTAATTTCCTTCTAGGGGAAATATCAGAAAACAGTGAAATGCATTTCTAGTTAATTCAAATGGGAAGTCATATTCCAAATTTCATATTCATATCCTTCAAAGATATGAATATTTACCATTATAATTGCCACACCCATTCCCCTTCCCCATTCATTTTCCAAAAATGCTTCCTCAGTGGTACATCAAAAATCTTATGCCCTGTCAAAAATTAAAATTTCTAGCATAAGCGCTTTGACCCGGGCGTTGATCAGTCAGTCAGGACTACTTTTTAAAGAAATTACTTATATTTGAATTGCAGACATAACAAAAAAGTTCTGGCCGTTTTTGCCATCCCATTAATCATGCGCTCACAGTCAGGAAACGAGAGGACGCACGTGCTTGTCAAGTGATCGGGAGTTACTCTGACCATCAACCTATATACAACAGTCACAGCTCGCTCACTGACGAAGAGAAATGGAGGCATCGAAGCAGCTCGTTTGCATGTGTTTGTTTTATGACTTTAAAGTACGTCTGTCAGCTGCCGAATAAGCCAGGCATTTGGGACGAATGCCGTCAACGAACTCACCGCCAGGCATTGGTTCCAGAAATTCCGTACGGGTGATGTGACCCTTTCGGATGAACCTTGTAGTGGACGATATGTGTTGGATGATGAGGTCCTGAAAGCAGCCATCGAGGACAGTGGTAGAACGTGTGATGAACTTGTAGAAAGCTTTCTCACACTTCGAAAATGATTAAGGGAAGAGTGTATTACTGGGTGCAGATTTACTTTACGAAAACTTACATGTTATGGGTAGTAATATAGTACGGGTTAACTGCTGTATCGCCGGACCAATTTTCGAAAATTTACCAAATGAATTGAAAACTTTATTTTGGTTTGTGAGGTTGACTGAGTGAACGTCAGGTGAGGGGAATAGTTGAGGTTAAGAAAATACTTATTGCTGTTAGTTGTTTTTGATGTTGTAAGTGGAATTATATGTAGAGGCGGAAGGGACTATTTGGCAGAGAGGTACACTTGTTATGATTTATGAGAAAGGCAGTGTGGAAATGGTGCGTAAATAACAAGATTGTTACATATCGTGTTTGAGTTTTATAAAATTATACAAATATAAGGTGTGTCAGTTGTTGAAATTGTGTGAATGGCAGGGTCTACTAAACAGGTGAAAAGTTTGTCGTAAGTTTAGACACGAATTGGAACTACAGAAAAGAAGAATATCTAACTAAACCTGATTTAATCTAATCTAATTTAGTACATTTTGGTACTTCTTTGGATGGCACTTAGTATCTCTCCCAAAACTTTGCAACACATAAGCCACGTATTTTATCACATATAAAATGCTTTTCCACTATCCTTGTTTATGTGTATACCCACCGTCACTGACCTGTCTGCTTCCTACGGACGCACCCTTTCGCTACCGCTCGCCCCCCCTGCTGCGTTCCTGCCCCAACTCGGTTCGCAAGTATTCGTATTTTTTACTGGCGACCTAGCACAAGTTGATTCTTGTTCTATGCACTAGTTTTTATGCCATTCGTCTACACTGTTTTTCGAACATAATCACTCCAAGTGTGCCAGGGTCACAACCTAGTATTTTAGGAGAGAAACTCAATAATATTATCTTTTTTTCGATTTTCGTCTGGTCCGGCGATACAACAGTAATTAAAAAAAAAAAAATCTATTTCGCATGAAAATACATGCCTTACATTTGGCACAGCTGTGTGACACTTCTTTCGTTATGCATCAATGCTTTGCACATGCCTTGAGCTCATCATGGTTTCGTTACAGAGTACTATGTGGTACAGAACATCGAATTTGCATTATACATTTCTACCCTATTATACGTGTTAGAGGTACGGTAAGATTCCCACATATTTTCATTACTTATACATTGGTATTATGAAATTAAATAAACTTGCATTACTCGAGCAGACGGCTCTACCAAATTTTCACACATCTATTGCATTTTCCGGTTTCTTCTTGCACAGCATGCACTAAATGAGAAGCTAATGCATAAACCACGATAATATTACGCTCTTTATCGCACAATTCTTTGTAATAGAATCGTGCATTACATGGATCACTAACGTCCATGGCTAACACGAACAGAATATTCCCGCCGTTTATTTCCACCTTTTCCGCGCCCTTGTACTCTTCCGCTTCAGTAAATAGTTACACTTAGAATACGTTCATTACCATTCAAAATATATTTCAATATGATATCCACTGACTGAAATTACTTATATTCACACTCCTTTTCTTTTACGAAAGGTGTTTGACATAATATTTTACCTATAATTTTTGTTAGAGCCGTCTGCTCGAGTGAACCCAAACTTTACAATACACGCTCCAAAAGTGCATCGATAAATAAGACCGCGGTGCAGTCTTACTATACGGGTCCATAGATTGTAAAATGCACAGAAAAATTTGGGCGAGTCTTTAATTTGTCCATTTTATGCCGAGAGCAGAACCCAACCAACCCCTGCGGGACTTCTAACCCATTTCTACTACTACTTATACTATGAATCCGTATAGGGCCATTCCACGCGAAAGTGAGCCTGAACCCAAATTTTCGAAAACTGTCAAAACCAATGAATTTTTACATATATATGAAGTAAATAGAACGAAATTTATTTTTCCATAAAGAAAAACTTATTTATACTTAGAATTTACGTAAAATTTTTAAATCTAAGTTGTGAATTTGTAACATGTCAACTGCGAGGAAATTTTTTATTCTTGTTATCGGCAACATTTTACGGTAATTTGTGCATGTTTGGCTGAAGTAACTTCGAACTATTGAAGATGCTTCTCTTTGCTACAAGCTGCATTTGAAAAAAGTGTTTACAGGATAAAAATTGTTTATAATATCATTAAAGATATAAACGTCAACTTGAGTGTCCTGCCCGTGACAGAAAACTACCAAAAGTTATTGTACTGAATTACTAAATTTGAGAATGTGGTTCGTACTTGGTAGAAGTAACAATTTGCACATGTACTTCACATATGCCAAATTTTGGACTAATGCTAATAATATATTTCGATTTATTTCAATTTGAAAACTTGTCCTGCCCGTGCCAGTGGACATGTCATTGGTGAGAAAGTTTGTGTACATTGGTTATTCATGATAGAAAATGATTCCATGTGTACTAAAATAAAGTTTTCTAAGCATGAACATTATTTACTTAAATAGAGGATTATCTATTGTTGTCAGTATGATGTTTTAACTTAAAATAAGTGTCATATAAATATTATCATTAGCGTCACCTTTTCGTTCGTTTCAAGGGAGAAGTGGATGGGAATGGAGTACGTACAAAAACGCCAGTATGGAACTTTGTGAAACAAAAGAAAGTAATTTTAGAATGTGCTGCTGATTTCGTAGCAACTTTAAGCTCTTCGTTTCAAACTATATGTTTTACTACTATCATCAGCAGAAATTAAATAAAAAAAGACGCTTTGAATAAAAGGCGGGAAAATGCTCTTATCAATTGAATGTCTCCAATCAAAACACTTTTTTCCTGCAATTTGACAGGAAAGATTGAGTAGTTTGTCGAACTTTTAAATCAGAGCTTCATCCGTGTAAAATCTTTCAGTTCCTAACAGACTTTTATTCAGATTCTGAAAATGATGATTCCGAAAGCCATGAAGCTATCCTGAGCGACGACTTAGGTTTGCATGTTAACAAGGCTTGTGTTAGGCTAGCTGTTGAAGATATAACACAAGGAACATTTTTGTTGATGGAAATTTTTCTTTAGTGGATAGAAAAAGAAAGCATAGACATGCAACTATCGAACATAGCCCAGTGGAAGAGGGCGAAGAAGTCAAGGAAATTAGTATGAAGACCGTAAGCGATTGCGGTAAAATTTTCAACTGTTGAAGATGTGTCTTACATGCATTTCAATCAAATAATACCTGTGATACCAGCAGTGCCGTGGCGTTGGGGGGAAGGGGTGAGCGGGGCAACGGCCCGGGCGTCAAAATATGGGGGCGCAAAATTCAGGAGGAAAAATAAAATATATAAAAATGGAAGGAAAAAAGTATTGAATAGTGCTCAAAATCAAGGAAAAGCAGGGTTTATTTTTGAAAATTTTCTTACGCATGGCGCCAACCATGTGACGCTTTGCGGCTGGTCTGTCGACCTCACTCAAATTTACGGGGGCGCCGTCGCATACTCTCGCTCCGGGCGCTGATTTTTCCACGGCACGGGCACTGGATACCAGCACCTATTTTATGTATTGTTAAACAGTGTTTTGTACGACGTTCCCTACAAGGTGGGTGCAAATGGGCAGATAAAACCATTTCCTAAAGTGTAGGTGGTTATAAATAAGTGTACTATATATTTTTATTTTATGTGATAAAAGCGAGCCCCAAGTAAAGTAAATAGAATTATTTGTGTACAATGATATAACAGAACAGCAGAAATTGACTTATTTTTTATTTTATTTCAGTTTTCAAATCATTTTTATTGAGATTTTGTGTGTTGATTCACACGGTGTCCTGCCCGTGACAACCATGTGTCCCGCCCGTGACACAGTAATGTTGAGTTTTTTTTATTAATATAAATATTTGGCAAATTTCTCTTAAGAGAAGTTTGGTAAAAAATTTCATCATTTATACATTTCCGTTTAAATAAAAACATTTTGAGCTAAGAATTCACAGAGTTTTGTAACATTCACTTGGTGTGTCGAAAGTCAGTTCTGTTTTTGTCCCCGCCCGTGACAGACGTTTAGGAATTAATATTTTCTACTCTAAGCAGAAAAAAATACTGAAAACATCAGCTACATATACTCCTAAGTCTGTACTGCTCATGTATCATACAATTAGCAGAATTTATGTTGCATTTTTAGAAATATACAACTTTAAAGCATCAAAAATGTAGTGTAAATGTCCTGCCCGTGACGATGGAATGGCTCTATAGTAAAACTGCACGTAAAGGGCATAGTAAAATAAGAGTAGGATCGAGTAAGCTTAGGGTAATTTGGGCCAATTATGTTAATCGAGTGTAATTTCTCTTGTCCGCATAAGGATACTAACTGGAGCAGGCATTATAAAGTTCACCCGTGAAATGAATGAAGAAATTTCTTCCCTAGGTAAGAGTGCACTTTGTGCAGAACATCATAGGAACCTATACAATAAATAGCAATACGAGCAATTATACTGTTAATTTTGACAAAACGGGTCTAAACTTCCCTACGCTACCCAGACCCTACCCTACTTATTCTTACATTGCATCATGTCAACAAGGTATCAAAATCAATTACTCTGCATAAAGTACACTTTTTCCTTTCCCTAAATTTTACAAATTTATGAGTGTTTGAAAATAGGGTAGTACTTTTCGAACATGGGACTACACACACCAATCCACAGTAATAACGAGATGATTGTCAGATGAATATTTTACAATACAAAATACATGATGCTTCTGTTGTCTGTGAACATATAAATTCATGTCCTTCAATAAATATAAGTGCTCCTTCTACTTATTCCATTTACCACTCTTAAAAATTAATCAGAATTAATACTTACAGTGGACTTTGGATACGCACTGTATTTACTGATTTTCTGAACAAATAAAAACAGAACTTGCTTCAAATTCCATAAAATCTTTTTCTTAATCAAAAAATGGATATTCTGCTTATACGATAAATATAATTTAAATAATTATTTCAATACACTGAAATTTAGCACTCATTTTATAAAGCAAATTGAACTTTATATCTATTTCAGCTCAAAGCAGACGAAAAGTAAGAGAAACTCTTGGCACACCTTATTTTCATAACCACGCTTAGATATGAGAATTTCATAATAACTATTTAAGTTTGACTAAGAGCCTTGTGTGTATAACTGTAATGGTTTGCGTCAACGCACTGCAACATCTGCGTTTTAGTCTGCCACAATATACAGGGTGGCCCAATAGTAGGTATACAGTACCATACTGATCAGCTCATTGCATATTATATCATTTGTTATTGCTATCTATAAGGTAGACTTAGTTTCTTTATTATTTGTTCTTAATGTGTTTTTACTTACATCTTAAGCTCGGAAGAGCCGTAGCAAATAAATTCATAAACTAGGATGTTATACTTGATCAATTCAGGGGTGTATACCTACTTTTGGGCCAACCTGTAGATAGCACTAGATGTATTGCAAACTTTGCAGCATTTATGTTAACATGTGTTGCGTTGCGCTCCGCAAATTTTGTAAAGATTGATACGGAATAAGGCTTCTAAATTCATCGCAGAAAGAAAATACATGGTACTCCTCTTGACAGAGTACATGAATTCTACATAAAGTAATGAAGATAAACCGAACTTTCATTCATTGTCACTAGTCTCCCGAAAAAGTCCTTATCATCCACCTCACATCTATGTAACATTTCTCTTGCAGCGTCCTCGCAATTTCTCTTCTGGAAAAATGTGAGCTTTAGTGCCACTCACTGTGCTGACACTTTCTGAAGATGCAGTTGGTTGTGAATGATATTCCAGGCTGACCTATAACTCATACCTATTGCAGGCATAACCCTTTCAATGGTTATCATCCTGTCTTCGATTATTATCTTCTCAACTTTTTCCGTCAAGGTGGCTGCATCAGCGAAAGATGTCTTTCAGATCTAGTTGCGTCCCGTCCCGCTTGGCCAGTTTGTGTCCAGTTTGGAATTGCCGTTTCCACTTGGATACCATCTCATAGGAAGTGTTTTCATTTCTATAGTCTTGTTTCATCTCTTCGTGGATCTCCTTTGCTGATTTTCCCTGAAAATGGAGGAACTTAATGACGCTCTGAACCTCAAGCTTGTCCATCACACCTTCATTGATTTACCTTCAATCGAGACAAGAAAGAAAGTTACGTGATTAACATTCAAGGACCTAACTATAAAACACATGTCCGAGGAATTCGTAGTTCATCACCTTCTAGGTGAGCGCACGAATTTTTTGATACCTCCTCGTATATACAAGATGAGTTAAAAAACGAACAGACACCTTGAACTGGCATAGAAAATTTATTTTCCAACCTACAAGATTAAATTTCTGGGAAAAAGTATTAAATTAAAAATATCAGCAGAATCGTCTGTCTAGCGGCGCACCCAGTTAGTTGCAAAGGAGTAATATTAATATAGCGGATCGACGTTTGATGTTTGAAGAGCGGTAGCAGGTTAATAACTAATACTGGAAGCTCAAGAAAGTTGCTGCGATTCACAGACAGTAGAAAAGTGAGTATGGGATTGATCCACTTTGAAAGGTAAGAATTACACATCTACGAGATAAATTCGAGGTTCATGGAACAGTGTGTGATGTGTAAAAGCGCCTATCAGGGCGATCTCACATGGTCACTTTTTTTTTTTTATAGCACTTACGCTGCCCTCACGTGACCCTTGCCTTGAAGATTTTTGTGGTGAACACTGAAACATATAGCACAACTGATGACTCAGCGCTACAATACTCGCGCCGAGTCATGAAGCTTGGGCTCTAAGCCAATCATAGAAATAGTTTGCTTGAGCTCCAATACATTGGAAAACTTCGGTATAGTTCGTGAAGCCGCTTCCGTACACTTGGGCAAACGTCAAACAGCTGAAATTCACCAACAATGTTGCAAAACTTTGAAGACATAGTAAATGAGTATTTGAAAAAAAAAAACATTTAAAAATTACCAATAATAACACTGCACAACAATAACCACCGTACAATTATTATAAAACAGTAACAATAACACGAATAGTAACAATGAAAATATAACGCAAAAAACAAAAATAATTAACAAAACGGAACTTGGCCCAATCCGACAACACTGTACTCTCAGAAGATGTTTTCCGTGTAGCGCGAGAGATGACCCTGACAAAATTTGATGGGTAGAGGTTGACTACCGATCCTCGCGTTCTATTGGGTGTGCTGAAATCGGTAGATCTAGGTCAAGCTTCACGACTCGGCGCGAATACTATAGCAGTGCGGTACTAAGCGATGACGACCTAGATCGTAGGATACATCATAGATATAGTGGACTCGCTCCCAAAGTTTGGACCCCTTCTAACAAAAAAATCTGTGTATGCGCCTGGATGGGCAGACCTCTTCCTCCCCCCTCCCGGATCGGCACCGATGCTTCAGCATAGCAAGAATAAGTTCTATCTCTGATCTTAGTTTAATGTCACAACTGGAAGTTGTAGATCTACTACATTCGGTTTTAGTATTGAATTAACGTAGTTTGGAAGTTTACCGTAGTTTCATAACGAAACTCACATTTTAGACTTAAAAATTATGTCCCTAACAGTCAGTGTTGAATTCAGACATTTTCACCCGGGGGGAATGTCAACTCCTCGGGGAGGGGGTTGTTTTTCTGTATTTTTGCAAGAAAGCAGCATATTTAACAATTCCATTCACATACACATCTTACCTAATATTGAGACTAATTGTTGATAAATATTCAATGTGAAATTATAATTAAAAAAAAACAATCGTTTGATTTCATCTAAAGCATTAAATAAAGACTGGCAAAAATATTTTACACTAAACTTTAACTGCTATTTACAGTAGCTATTTTTGTTATTATTTCCTATATTCAGTAGTAACTGTTTGTTACTAATGTAGAAGTTTTTTAAAAAGATTTAAATTAACTCAAATATTTTTTGTCCTAAAACAAACACACACAGAAATATCTTAACAAAAAGTTATCATTGTTTCTCACCCTTATGATTCTAAATCAAGCATATTAGCCTTGGTTTCTTCGCTGCATACACATCAATAGTTCAGTTTACGAAATCTTCAGTAGGATTAGTGCCGTGTCGTGGAAAATCAGCGCTTGGCGCGAGAGTATACGACGGCACCCCCGTATATATGAGTGAGGTCGACAGACCAGCCGCGAAAGGTGAGAAAATTTTAAAAAGTAAATCATGCTTTTCCTTGATTTTGAGTATTTTTCATTACTTTTTTCCTTTCATTTTATATAATATGTACACATGTGTTTTATTCCTCTGTTTTTCTTTCCTTCTTTTCTTTTCTTTTTCCCTCCCGAATTTTGCACCCCTTACTTCGGCGCCCGGGGCCGTCGCCCCGCTTGCCCCTCCCCCATGGCACGGCTCTGAGCAGGATCTTCATCACCTTCAATAGCAATCTTTCACTACTACACTATCATATTGATAAATTCTATACTACTATCATATACTACTATCATATTGATAAATTCTATATAAGTCTCTAATCCAGGAGGGATAACTGTTCCTCCCTGATCCCTCTAAATGACGCCCTCTGAATCTCTCCCTTAAACTGAATTATTTTTAATTAAAGAAAGATGTGTTTGCTTTAACAATCGTAAAACACATTTACGTCTGTTACTTCCGATACGAGAAATGGGATTTAGGTGTCCTATTTCAAATAATGCAAGAACTGTACATTTTCAAGAACTGAAGTATGTTGACATCAGAGATCATATGGAATGATCGAAAGATCTTCCCTATCTTTCCTTTCCTATCTCAACCTGTGCTAGTGCTACCTACTAATACGACAAACCATTCTTCAACAGTTGACAATTTCATGTTCTGCCAAACTCGGTCATAGCGTTAAGAAATACAAGTTTTATTGGCTATTTGGTACTCTATCTTTGATGTTACATGTTTAATATTTATATAGAATGTGTCTGCGTCATTTATATGTATATTGAGAGATTGGATTTCGTCTGCACGTGCACGGAAAAAAAGCAAATAATTATGTGAAGTAATTTCTACATTTTGTGACTGAAAATTTTTGAGTTTCTCCGGGGGGGAATGAATTTTCTTCGGGGGGGGGGGAGATTCCCCCGGGCTACCCCCTGAATTCAACCCTGCTAACAGTACAATTACATAACAGGCATATGCCCATCATGTTTCCTCAGGTACATGGGAATGTGTCCAATATGTGGCTTATGTACCTCTGAGAGAGAAATCACATGGATGGCAAGTGATAGTCACAGTCTATGTCCGGCCCTAGGCACATCCCTGACATGTACTTGGGGAACGTGCCTAATATGTTCTAGGTATGTTCCCCGTTCCGTAAGTCAATGAACCACAAAATTACTCCCCCAAAATGTTAAATCGCTTATATGCGTAATGTGTTTACATTAAGGTGAGTCTAAAAACACTTTAAACAAGTAAAAAAAAAATGTATCTCAGGGTGGGCACGAACAACCAACCTTTGGATTAATACCCGCGTGCTCTTCCGACTTGGCCACGGAGGCCCTTGTAGAAGGATAAATTGTTGAGGTCTTTTGCATTTGGCTAATCAGAGTGCTCCTTTAACCTCGTATATTCGACGATAACCGTTTGGGATCATATAAAATCTGCTCGCCATGTAATTTTATAACAAAATGGCGAGTGTCTATGTACTTTATTTCATGGTTCTTCCATATTCACTTTCCAATGATGGGCGACAGTTGCCATCTAATAAAGTTGATGCATTTGTTGCTTCTAGTACACTTGCTTAGAAAAAGAAGCAACAAATGCATGAAATGTGGGAGATGAATTTAGGACACCTAAATGGCGCATGCATAGCATATCTTGTGCTGTTAGGGTATCTGAATCAGTATGTACCTAAAGGACGTACCTAGAACATGGCAGATATATGTCTCAAGTGACGACATAAAAACAAATGACTGTTAGAGTGCGAAACTGAGCCAGGTATATAAATGCTATATTTGTGGTACATAGTTGCAAATATCAATTAGGTGTAACAAGTACCTAAAACTATAGGTAGCTGAAGTACATATTTAGCACATGAATATCATATGTGCCATATGTCGGGTACCTAAAAAGTAGCTGGGACAGCTAAATGGCACATGCTTAGCCTATCTTGTGCTGTTAGGGGCTATGCATAAGCATGGGAAATCTTATGGACTAGTGCCCCCCTTTCTGTCTATCGACAGATATAGCAAAACGGTAAGAGATATCGATAAGCTTTTTCTATTTCTTTTCTTTTCTTTTTTTGGGTATCAAACCAATCTCCCAATCTTAAGTTCCATCTTACCCGTTAACACTCTATTCACACCGGTAAAGGTAGACAGTAACCTTTTCCAGTTTCAATGTTGAACTACATAAAACCAGGGATGTAATGGGGCATATACGAGTATACGGCGTATACCCACTTAAAATTTTTATAGTCCTGCGTATACTCACCTTAAATTTATGAAAGAATGAGTGTATATTGGGGTGCATATATGCCGAGTAGTCTTGCGTATACGCTGCACTTGCGGAAACGATCGAGCGTATACCTACCAAAAATTCGAGCATTACATCACTGCATAAAACCAAAATGATAGCAGACAGCGCAAAGTGGTTTTCTGGAATCAACTAAAAGTTTCAAGAAAAAGAAATCATTTCTGACTCGCATCTCTCTACTAAAACCGGGAGAGGCATAAATCTCTACCACTTCCGGTTTCATTATTGATCTCCACAGAATAAGAACGGTAAGAGATAAAGAGAAATATCTATCTGAAATGGATTTAAAGACCCCCAAGAATGACATTCGTCTAGACTATTTTCCCTCTTTTTAAATCCTCGTGGAAATACATGGTATCCGATTTTAACATTGCCAGCCATAGGGAAAAATGGTGATAGATAAAGAGTAGGAATTTTATTAATGAATTCAGTACAGCATGAATAGGTTCAGTTTCTGACTTCATTCCTCAATTGAAATCTAAATTAGTAGAGGCCAACCCTACCACTTCCACTTCGAATATTGATTGCCACTCACAGGGCGAAAACGATAATAAGAGGAGACAAAGGTTTTCTGCATGGACTCTGAATATCAAGAATAGATTTTATCCCGGCTTCATTGTGGGGTATACTATTTGTTCTTGGGGTGAGTTCTTCCTGTCTATTTACTGAAAACTGTTCCGGCGATTTTGTTTATATTTCATAAATAAATATTTCACTAACAACCCTGCAGTTATGGGTTCTGTTAGGATTAAATTTCGCAAAAACCACGTGTTCAATAAATGTCTATCCCCTACGTTTTTCTACAGGGGCAGGAGCAAACGACACTTCGTGTTATATAAAACTGCTGCAATTGACTTTTTAAAAATGAAATCTGTAAATTTTACGTCCCACGACTATGCTGGCTAGGCTAAAGGAGACGATGATCATGAAGAAATGAATAAAATGGTGGAATGAAGAAAGTGGGAGAAAACTGAAGAACCCCGAGAAAACCCACGCACACGACGTTTGTCCATCACAAAGCTCACTTGGCGCGAGCTGCGATCGAAACAAGGATCTCATTCAGCAGAGGTGAATGCTCTACCTCTGATCCACCATGGCCTCTAAATTGATTTTAGATTAAATGAAGGGTGCTGTTTTGTTAGCGTTACGCAAACTCTTTCTCATCACCCTTTATTATATTTTGAGAGTACGGGTTAAAGCTCAACTTAACTTACAATATTTTAAGGTTTAAATAGAAAGAAGATAAGATAAATTTATCAAGAATGATAACTTCTCTTGACGAGAAGATGGCGAACGAAAGATTTCAATACGACGACAGTGGGAACTTTGCATTTTACTTTTTCCTTGTAGTTTACTCGTCAGTGTTATTGTTCATAACACTTCTACTTTGGCCAAAATCAGGTATAGTGTAGATGCATTGTAATGTGCCTAACTTTTCACTACATTTCCGTATTAGATCATTTCTTCTTTCGAAATTCTAGTAATAAACACATAAAATATTATTTATCTTTGTTTAGGTTTTAGTTCAAAGTAAAAAGTCAGTTCCTACAAATTTGTCTTAGTTGACCTGTATCGAGAACGATGTAAGCTTCATTCAGTTTTCTGCAAAACACTCTTTGATAATTAAAACGAGTTTTTGCATACCTGTTTCTTCCACGTGACTCCACCGGCAATTGCATTGAATGTTTCTGTATATCTTTTCATTTGTCTGCTCTATGATAACTTTCACCTTGAAATTTCGTAAAAAGTAAGCAATTTTCACGAAAATGATATTAGTTTCCTTCAGGCTCAAGGTTTAGTCATATTGGTTGGTAATTGAATACTTCAAATGTAAAGTGTTTCAAAGCAATTTAAAATCTTTCACTCACCTCTAGGTACAGTGCACGTGAACACAAGTGTAAATAATCAAACCCAACTGCCCTTTCGTAGATGTTATGCTTCTATTTGTGTAGTAAGCAAAACAAACAAACAAAAACAACCTGCTATATTTAATTAAAGAGAGCGTAAGTGAGCTTGTGTGTCAGAAAGCCTGTCCACGTTCGTACCCACAGGGGAGAGGGAGTCCACCGGGTTCGGACCCCCAAAACTTCCTTAGGATTAGGAATTAGATTTCTTGGCTTTCGGCATCTACGGTTTTGTTAGCGGTTATGTCACATATGAGGGATAACGTCCCTCGGCGAACACACTATCCGAGGAAAGGGAAGGAAGAAAGAATTGGGAAAGGAAGAAAATGGCCTGGAACCTGTATATTAGATACCATCCCGGCATTTGCCTAGTGGGAATAAGGAAAACCCAGGAAAACCTCAATTAGGATGGCTGGCCTGAAAAAGCGTTTACACTTTTCGACCGAGTATCTCCACCGGGAATCGAATCAGGGACTGCTCGCATCAAAGGCGAGAGTGTTAGCAACTACTGTATACGGGGCCACACCAAAACTTCCTAACTCAACATACATTTGTAGTACATTTACTAATAAAACTACGCCTGTTTAACAGGGAAATTATTGATGTAGCATGAACGTTTGATTTTACACTTCATCTGTACTCTTATAAAAAGATAATTTTTTCTGAAAATGCAGGTGAAAATAATTTAAAATTATTTACCGTTTACAGCATAATACTACATAGACGTAGAGGCTTGTAGTATTGGACCCTCCTTCCAAAGCTTGACCCCCCAATTTTTATTTTTTTATTTTTTATTTTTTATTTTTTATTTTTATTTTATTTATTTATTTATTTATTTTTTTTTTTGAGTGCGCGTCTGAGCCTGTCAGTCGGTTCTACTATATACTTCTCGTAAAGTTTACCTGATTTTAATAGCATTCAATATGTATCTTTCTCCGACCTTAGGAAATAACTCTTATTTGGAGTTCAAGTTTTCAAGAATAAAGGAGTAAAATCCACCCTATGTTGCCAGTTTTAACACAAACACGCCCCATAGATATATCTAATTTAAGGCTTTACGTATAAGTGTACAAAAATACAAGGTCTGTATGATAAGTAATGAGACTCGCCGCGCCGCGGCGCGCGTGTCGCTGGAGCGGGTTTGTCGGTGATGGAGGATGTAGGGGGGGGTCCGAGCAAAGCAACGCACCGCGCGTCAGTTGGCTCCGAGCCTTAGTGGAGCGCGGACAAGCCTTGGACAAAGCCCTTGTGAACATTCTTGTCACGGCGGAAAATCAACAAACATGGAGGGTTCCATCGAACAGCGTTATGCGATCAAATTTTGCGTTCGCCTGGGGAAAACGGCTACTCAGACGCTTTCTCTCATCACGGAGGCCTACAAAGAGGAAGCCCTATCCAAAGCCCAGGTGTTTCGTTGGCACAGTGCGTTCCGGAACGGCCGGGAAAGCGTTGAGGATCTGGAGAGGGCTGGACGCCCGACAACAGTGACTACGGACGAAACTGTGGCAAAAGTGAGGGATCTCCTGAACTCAGACCGTCGATTATCGTTGAGATTGATTGCTGATGAACTCGATATGAACCACACAACAGTGCACAAGATTGTGACGGAACAATTGGGAATGAGAAAAATCTGTGCGAAACTGGTGCCGCGAGTGTTGACTGACGAACAAAAGCAACGACGTGTTGATTGTTGTCAGGAACTGTTGAACCTCATGAACAGTGACCCTAACTTTGAAGATGACGTCATAACAGGTGACGAGTCGTGGGTGTTCCAGTACGACCCTGAAACGAAACGTCAAAGCGCGGAGTGGCACACTCCTGCGTCCCCGCGCCCCAAGAAGGCCAGAATGTCGAAGTCAAAGGTGAAAACAATGTTGATTGTTTTTTTTGACAATGTGGGGGTGGTCCACAAGGAGTTTGTACCCCAAGGATAAGCCGTCAACGCCGCCTTCTACAAACAAGTCCTTGAGAGACTGCACAGGAGCGTCAAGCGGAAAAGACCGGCGATCGCTAGCCGGTGGAAGTTGCATCACGACAATGCCCCTGCCCACACCGCCTTCTTAGTGACCTCCTTTTTGACCCGGATTGGGGTGGAAGTCCTTCCACAACCACCCTACAGCCCAGATGTGAGCCCGGCCGACTTCTTCCTCTTCCCGAAGCTGAAGCCACGCTTGAAAGGAACCCGTTTTGCAGACGTCACAGCCATCCAAGCAGCCGTGACCACATTTCTAAAGGACATGCCGGCTGCTGACTTCCAGGGGGCGTTTGCAGCGTGGAAACATCGATTGCAGAAGTGCATCGACGCAAGAGGAGAGTACTTCGAAAGCTTTTAAGTCCCTGTACAGATCAGATCAATAAAACAATGTTTCCAGACCTGGTCTCATTACTTATCATACAAACCCTGTACATCGCAGTTCGCGTTATTCCGAACATAAAAAAAAACGTGGTCTCTACCCTCCGACTTCTCCCCAATTCATTCGTTGCATACTGCTGTCAAGGCTTACTTTTTGCCTATTTTGGACTCATTTGTAAGTCAGAGCTTATCTAAGAATTCAGTTGAGAGCGTGTCTGCGAATTATGCCCTCTGAAGAACCTGTTATGTACCCATTGCACATTCCTGAAATATTAAAATTTTGGATGGCGTATGCATGACTTCGTTTGTGCTGATATATATCTCCACGATTTCTTGTGATTGAAATGACAAGTGTTGCAATATATTTTTCCACACTTTTGAACAGCCCTAGCTCTGATACTATGCACTTTTCCCCAGAGTTGCATATAAACTATTTTCGTTATATTGATTTTACAGTTTGTCAGTATAGTTCACACAAACACACACTCACGCAGGTAATTTCTCCTGAAAACATCCACAAGGGGTAGTCTATTTTTGGAGTGAGTTGTTTTCGGACTACTCTCAAAAACTTATAAAACGATATACTTACCTACCTCTCTGGAGCATAAATAAAGAATGGAACTTTTTCGCAAGTCACAAACTCAACGATAAAAATGAAAGTAAAGGCAATCTATCTAATACGTCACTACAAGTGATAAACAGAGATTTCTAAAACTGTTCGAAATAATAATAATAATAAAAAACCTTCACTCAACAAAAATAAAGGAAAATCGTAAGTAGTACGTAACTTTGGAAACTACAGAAGGTTCTAGTGAAAATAAACTATTTTTATAAACAATCTCTTTCCTCAAGGATTTGAAAGGTCTGTTCTAGAACAACCCTCAGCTTCCATATGTGTAAATTGCAAATAAGAAATGAAAACTCTTGTGAATGTGTTTGTTTTTCAAAATAAGGACTATAAAACGTTTTTGACAACTTGACTTAGTCATCATTATCACAATCATTCTCAAGCACTCACGTCAGCACACCGAGTGAAGTGCTGTGAGATCTGCTATCATGGACTTCTATGAATTGTAAGTACGTTTTGCTCTTAATTCTCTGTCACAGTGCTGGGACATGAATAGAAGACAGTCTTATCTCGCTCACGAGGCAGTGAAACCATGTGTATACTCTGCTTTAATACACAATGCATTGTATCTTTTAAATTCACTTTGTAATTCAGTTATGGCATTGGTCATAATGATGATGTATTGTTAATAAACCCTTTTGGCGTTGTTGTTTTGTGAAATCACCATCTTTTCATTTTCATTTCAATCTGTTTACATCCTGCAGATTAGGCAATCTAACATACAACACTATACCCACCATATTAGCAATCTCACAATGATAATATCTTTTTAGACTTTTTTCTAATATCGGTATTTTCGATCATTTTTATATACTTGTATTTCCCTCCTCCTCATCCCTAAGTTGCTGACCTGAATTTGGATTTAACTAGCATCGAAAGTGTCACTGTTCATTTCAGCGACCCCGAAAACTATGGATTCGACTCTAATATTGGTCATTTTTGATCATTTTTAAACATCTTCCCCTTCCCTAAGTTGCACTGTCAAAGTGAAATGATAAAAACCTTTCCAACTTCGAACCTCATCTATGCTGAAAATTTGATCGAGATCGATCGTGTGGTTCAAGAGTTATTAAGTCACAAACGTTGTCACTGTCATTTATATATATATATATATATATATATATATATATATATATATATATATATATATATATATAAGACAGTGACAACGTTTGTGACACACATACAGGCGCGGATCCAAGGGGAGGTTATAAGGGCTATAGCCCCCCTCGACGCTAAGGTATGCACTAGATAAAATGTGCTTCAATCCCACTTTACACTGGATAAAGCGGTAAACTGGTTTAGCCTCTCCCTTGATCATATCCTGGATCCGCGTCTGTATACAAGGTGTTCATAAAGTCCGTTGCCGCCCCGTGTATGTGAGAAACGACTGCGAATATGAGAAAACGCAAAAACAAGTCCATCATTTTTTTAAGGAGACTTGAATTTTGAGCTATAAAAGGTCCACTCCATACACCCCCATATAGGGGTCCGTGGAATCAACTAGAAAATTTTAAATGGCAAATGGAGTCGAGTAATATATCGTTGGAAAGGTTTTGACAAGAGAAATATTTTCCTGATAGTTTCAAGTCCCTATGTTGACCTCATCCAAAATGGCGGGGGTTCACATTTCGTGTCCATAAAGTCTGTTGCCGCCCCGGATATCTTCGAAACGACTAAGAATATGATAAAACGCAAAAAACACGTCCATCATTATTTTAAGGGGCTTGAATTTTGAGTTATAAAAGGTCCACCCTAGACACACCCAGATAGGGGTACGAGGGGTCGTGTTTTTGCATTTTATCACATTCTCAGATGTTTCGAAGATACACGGGGAGGCAACGGACTTTATGGACAAGAAATGTGAACCCCGCCATTTTGGATGGGGTCAACATAGGGACTTGAACCTTTTCCGTGAAATATTTCTCTTGTCGAGTCCTTTCCAACGATATATTACTCGAACCCCTTTGCCGTTTAAAATTTTCAAGTTGAACCCACGTACCCCTATACGGGGTGTCTGGGGTTGACCTTTTATAGCTCAAAATCCAAGCTCTTTAAAATGATAATGGACGTGTTTTCGCGTTTTCTCATATTCGCAGTCGTTTCCCACACACGGGGTGGCAACGAACTTTATGGACACAAAATCTGAACCCCCATCATTTTGGATGGGATCAACATAGGGACTTGAAACTTTCGGGAAAATATTTCTCTTGTCGAGTACTTTCCAACGATATATTACTCGATCCCCTTTGCCGTTTAAAATTTTCAAAAATGAAATGAAATCTTTTAGTTTTACGTCCCACGTTTATGCCGGTTAGGCTAAAGCAGACGGTGATTATGAGAAATGAATGAAATGGTGGAATGAAGAAAGTGGGAGGAAACGGGAGAACCCCGAGAAAACCCACGAGCACGGTGTTTGTCCACCACAAAGTCCACGGCGCGAGCTGGGATCGAACCAGGGACCCCAAGCACCGGAGGTGAACGCTCTACCACTGAGCCACCGCGCCCCTTTAAAATTTTCAAGTTGACCCCACATACCCCTATATGGGGGTGTCTGGAGTGGACCTTTTATAGCTCAAAATTCGAGCCAATTGTCCCCTTAAAATAATGATGGACGTTTTTTTGCGTTTTCTCATATTCGCAGTCGATTCTAAGATACACGGGGTGGCAATGGACTTTATATGGACACATATATATTCGTCGCCGCGCTTCGAAGTACCGCTATGTGACATTTTTGTTGAAAATGAGTCGTGCAAATAAGCCTGAAAGCTGTCAGGCAGCGTCCCTTATAATGTGATAAGTGAATATTCAATTGTTTCGCCACAATAATGAAAAAATAATAGGAAATAAAAGGCTTCAGTTTCTCATTACGTACGTATTGATTAATGTATACAAATCCTCTATGTGCTTATAAAGGCACAAAAGGTAAACCGACATGTGCTATGTAAACACAGAAATAGTAATATAATATTGTTGAAGCAAGTGAACGCAGAAACAATTTTATTATATTTTTTAAGTGTTTCCGTGTATATTTGGCAAATTTTACGAGTTCGAAATGTTTTTTGCTTCCCCAGAAAAGCTGTGGTTTTAACACATTACAGTTCTTCGAGGCGCAGAGACGAATATTCCTCTCCTCCACCATTAAGTTGAACTGTCAAAGTGAAATGACAAAAACCATCCCATAGTCATTCATTTAAATATATTCTTCATTAACAACCCTACAATATGGCATAAACCATGACTCATTTTAAAAAAAAAATCACAAGTGGTAGTTTATTTTTGGGGTGAGTTTCCTAAATGGTTATTATAGTTTTGTTTATATTTCATAAATATTTTTTTTTCAATAATAACTGCAGCATGATATGATTTATTTTAAGAAATGATAACAAAAAAGTTTCGAGTTGGTCGGTGCCTCGTTTGAGCGAGACTGTATGCGAGAGTACATCTTTTGGTGTTTTTTTTTTTAAGATATAATCTTGTATGAAAGATTACGTATTACTTTTTTTTATTTAATCTCTCTTTTTTTTTAAATTTACATTCGAAATTATACTTCCTGTGAATCGACTTAAAAAAAAGAATTTAATAATTTATTTTTTTCATCCTATTATGAAGATTTTATTTAATTTGGAACTTCAACCTCTCAGAAACAATTGTAATGAACTTAACATTTTGTATGTTTTATACATAGCACTGTGTGTTTATTTATTTATTTTTAATATTTGACTAAATGTCCCAATTCATTATTTTCTCTTCAGAAATCACTGCAAATGCGAGCTGTGAATGTGACGGATGCTTAAAGAAACAAAAGCGTACAGCACGTCCCAAACCATGGAAAAGAATTAAAAAAGTTATAAGGTGAGTTACCATATAATTTTAGTGGTTGCGTCTGTTTAAATTGTTTGTAATGAAATAACCTTAATTAGATCGCACTGCTGAGGAAGGGGGAAAATGTAATGGATCCTATGAAGTCCAGTCTGTTTAGAAAAGCAAAGGACAAAATACAATTATAGATATATTTCAATAAAACAAGCAAAATGTTTTTTTTAATACACATGATTATAAAAAAGGACAAAAATGTAAGGTATAAAAACCATAAGAAAATAGTTTCAACGTGTTCTAGATAGAAATCTATAGATTACACGATTACACAGAGAAAGTATTTTCTATGAGAAGTTGATATATAGCACGAAATGTTATTCTACTACAACCTTACAGGATACAACATTATTATCCCTTCGGAACCAAGAGTGCCCCCCCCCCCCCGGTTCACGAAAATGTGTTAAATTTCTTAATACAAATAAAAATACCAAACGTAATATAGCAATCAGGGAGATACTCCCCTCTTCGAAAAATTTTCTTCGGGCACCCATGCTTCAAACGTGAATATTCACAATAAAACAAAACCTATTTCTTCCTCTTATTAATGAAATTACCATTATGTTTATCCTGTGTGACTCTCTATTGTCATTGAAGATCAAGAAAAGTTAAATGAAATATTAAGAGAGTTCTTCGGTATTTTTTTTTAAATAACAGTGGTAGAATTGAAAATACTTTTACAATGTATGAATACCCATAGATTTGAATATAATAGACATAGTACGTTAATATAATAAAGATTTTATCATCAATCTTTCTCTTACTTTACAACATCTTCAGAAGAAGGAAGCCGTCTTATTCATGAAACTGTATAGTCTTCTTAAAATTAATCTGGGCATCTACCTAATTCTCTTTGAAATGCGCTATATTCTTTCCTGTAGATATAAAGTAAATCAAACACGAGTCTTCCTTGGTTAAATAAGATCTTTATTCTAAGCCAAAGTATTTTTTGGGGGGGGGGAGGGTACGAATCACTGAATATTATTTTTATAGAAGTGTTTCTGGCCAGCAAGTACTCTCATAATGGGGAGCAAGATCAGTAGTGTTACTTTACCATGTTATTTTATTTATTTATTTTTGTAAATACATAAATGTATAGTGATTTAATTTCAGTTTTTTAGTTATTTTCTTGGGATGGCTACTACTTGCATTCTTCATTCAGAAGCTTCCTATCATAAGCAATGATGATAACTCTTTCGACCCTTTTAATATTCTGGGATTATCAGAGGTATGTATTTATTGGGCATTTTCTTCCTAGAACTAAATATTAATGCAGTACCGGTATTGCACTTAATTGTTAGAGTATTTGAAAATGTTAGTGAAACTTTCTATGAATGCAATGTGACTGAAACTCCTAATGAAAGATATGTGAATTATTGAGTTAATTTTTATTTCTTCTAAGATAGGGCATATCCGGTTACAATGATGTGAACAGACTTTGAGGGAGATGGCTTAAATTCAGCTCAAATGTAGAAGAGACTATGTAGATTCTATATTCCAAAAGCAAATTGTTCTAAAATGGATGAATCATAGTAAAATATCACGAAACATGCACATTGAGTCAACGGAAAATCAATGAAAAAAATGAAGTCGTTCACAATACTCAAAAACTATAATGATATGGCTAACTGAAAGCTTATTGCAAATACAAATACATAACGAAGAGTTTTAAAACGATGTAGGTTATAGTACGTAAACATGGATAGAACATTGTCAAAAGTCAAGTTGTTTGAGTAGAATCAATAATAGTGATAAAGTATGTGCATCTTCTGCGAATTATTCAGGGTGCCCCACGCGGAGGTTACTTGCTTGAAATATCTCACATTTGGATTTGGAACCTCCAGATTCGATTTAGCCCGCAAAGTGACTTTTGACTTGATTACGTGACATAGTTTGGTTCTTACGGCCCTTAAAGGAGCAAACGTACTGACAAAGTTTTACTATTTTTATTTATTATTTTTGTTTTGGAGTAACGATAAAAGAGAAGAAAATATGGTGATCTTGAGAATGAATTCGAAATTTCAATGGATTTAGATGTTTCATGGCCCTTACATACCGAAAATGTACCCGTCCCGATGTAAACATGTTTACTCGTCTAGATGCCATATCGTTCAACGTATCCGCAACCAAATTTTAAATTTAACGTTTTATAACATTCTTTATTGGAGCTGAGATGTAGTTTAAAACTTTCTACCTATTCCTAAAAATAAGAGTAGTTTACTGAAGAGTGAAAATTTAAAAAAATACAATTTTCCCAAAAACAGCTCTAACAATTTTGTTCATATTTCATTAGCAATTCGATAGTATGATATAAGTTATTTTGCTGACAATAATCTACAAGGAGTAATTTATTCTTGGGTTAACCTTTTTCGAACGATTTGTCAAGATACGACTAAAGCTATTTTGTCCATACTTTATAAATAAATATTTCATTAATAGCCTAACAGTATGGTATAACTTATTTGCCCTGAGAGAATTACGAGGGATAGTTTATTCTTGGGAGTGGATTTTGGACGATTTTCTCAAAACCGACTCAGGAAATGTTGTTCATATTTAATTAAAAACTTGACAATCTGGCGTAACTAATTTGTCCTGAAAAACTCTACTCGGGGATTGAGGGAGGAGGTGAGCATTTTCGAATAATTTTCTGAATAATAACTCTGTCGATCTTCTTCATAGTATTTTATAAGTGAATGTTTCACTAATGATACTACGAGTATAATACATCGTAAGTCATTTGTTATGAAAATATCCATAAAGGATAGTGTAGTTCGGGGAGAGTTTCTTTTCGGAGAGTTTCTTCTCAGAATTTTCTCAAATGCAACTCTTATGATTTTGTTGATATTTTATAAACAAATATTTTATTACTAATCCTAATATAGGACATAAGTAATTTCTTACGAAAAAATCAACAAGAGTAATTTACTTTTGGAAGTGAGTTTTCTAATGTTCCATTCGCAAGTGCAGTATAACATGATGAAGTTCAAGGAATTGAGACGAGAAAATATGATGGCAAAGACATGATTTTAAGATTCACTTTTGGCAGTAGGTAAAATCATAATGTTATATTTTGTTTATTCGTGTCATGAAAGAAAATGAAAGAATATTTGTGATCCAGAAAAATTCATACACAATGTTTAACATTTAATGTAATCATCAATTTTGTGAGTTGTAGCTGTTACATAATATTATGTTGAGTAAAGCTCTGCGTAACCTACTACATATGAATTGAAGAAGACAGAATTCACATATTGCATGGATATCAAGGTTTTTACAGACTTCAGACAAGTTTTCCAACCAACAAATTCTCTGGGTTGTTACAGAAGTTTTGAAACACAAAGAAACAATGTAATTCCATATTCATTTGAATTCAGCGGAATTTCAATGTATAAAATCTGAAAACTTCAGGATGATATTGAGACGGACAGAGATAGGTGATTAGATATACAGGTTTTTACACCGATGAAGAATTAGATGTGAACACAGTCTTAACTAAGAGCTCTTTTATTCAAAATAAGATCTTGTTATGGTGCTCCAATTTCAAGTAAAAATTTCTATCTATCTATCGTTTTTTACCATAAAAGAAGGTAAGACTGTTTTCGGTACTTTAACTCAGAACGCCAGAACCTCGAAGACAAACGGACATCACCGAGTCATCGTTAAAAGATAGTGAATCTTCCTATCCATTATGTAAATAGTCATGCATACACAACACTACTAAATACTTTCCATTATTCAATGTTAAATAATCACCATTATCAATGAAGCTTATTTCCTTACGTCCTCAAACATGTTTAGTTTACTTCAGGACATGGAAATACTGGTTGTTCGGTGCGATATCCAACCAGAAAATTTCTTTCTTAAATGTATAAATTAACTAAATATTAATCTCTTGTATATGCTACTAGAGCCAAATATCATCCATGGCGGATTATCGTGTCTTCTCCACCTAGGTACATTAATTTCAATGCGGAAAATAATCTCAGTTTACGAATAACGTTACGGAACGGATTAAATTCATAACCTGAGAGTTCATAATAATGTAGCAAGCAATTCATCGTGAACATACCCAACACCTGCTTCATTGGATACGATATTTAGAAGATGTGATTGCAGCACATGAAGGCTACACGCCATACTGGTGCATTAAGGTAAGAGGTGTCGAATCCTTCTGAAATTGTATTCATTTCAGCGCAGTCTTGTAATTAATCTGTCATCATAAGTCAGAGAGTGTTGGAATTGTTGTTGTAAGTTACGTAGCTAATGATCTAATTGCGATAAACAAAATGGTATCTTATTTTCTCATCAGTTCGTCTAATATTTTAGGTTGTGAAGCGAATTAATAAAACCTCCATTCGATTTGGGATATAATAGTTTCATTATATCAGTAACTTTCTGGAATGAATCAGTCTTGTAAAGAAAATACACAGTATTACAAATTTGGTTTTCTTTTTAATCATTTTTTGGTACTCTTTACAGAATGCAACAGATTCTGAGATTAGGAGATCGTATAGAAACCTGTCTTTGATTTATCACCCTGATAAAGAGACAGGAGATGCTGAGAAGTTTGTTGCTATTGCTAAAGGTAATATTTTCTAAAACTCTGGTTTTAAATACACAAAAGAACATTTTTTAAACCATATTTCGAATGAACTTACACATTTCATACAAACGTATTAAAAGTTATTTGACTCAAAAAGTACTGGATCAATTTCAATAAAACCTACACCAATGTTTACGCTAGAGTTTCATAATGATTGTAAGGTATTCATGCGCACAGTGATGATTGCATGGGTAGCTTGAGGGGTAGACATTCTTAGCCTCAGCCATAACTTCGTTCATGCTCAATGTGAGTTATCATTATTTCCACAATATTTTTCACATACTCCTGTGTTGAAATCCACACTGCTAGGTAAATGTGAAAGCTCCCCTGCATCCTCATATCATCATGTATCGTTGTAATCAAGTTCCACTAACAGAGTAAAAGATATAAAATGTATTGATATCCAACAATAACTATTTTTTTTAAATTTCATTGTTTTCCTTGCATAAACTTCTCCATATAATGGGATAATCTGCAGCATCTGGGTTCGAGAAAACACTTCGGGAAAATTATTACGGACGATTTTGGAGGCGCAGAAATACGCAAACTTCAATGAATTTGAAGTCGCGTCATCAAGTTTACTGAGCCATAAGCGAAAGGTTGAATATTTTTTTCAATCATTTTCAGTAATTAGGCAAATGACATTCCAATTGCGAAATTGATTGGTCGTTGATGTGGAGTTTAGTGCCCTGTTCAGACCGAAGGTGTACGCGACTTAAAGCTCAACGTGGGATCCGAACTACATGAGCTTCCATCGGGAATTGAACTTAGATATCCCGCGCCGAAGGTGCTTACACTAACTATATAGCCAGTAGGGAGTTCAAGTGCGAAATTGAGCTCAGCAAACTTACAGTAGCAACAACAACGCTCGTTAAAACTGGTAACCGCTACTAGAGGAGCTCGTTAAGACTGATAATACCACTTCAATATTTACAAGAATATTGCAAATATAAATGCAGTTTAGTTTGATTGGTCGACGATCATCTCGCCGTCAGCAAATATGTTTGGTGGTCCCTGCCTCAGGACCCAGGGTCAATGACCTAGGATACATAGGACCATCCACTGATTACCCTGTTGAACCACTCCCTATGTTCCTAATGGAAATTCAAATCGTTCCCACAATGCAACGAAAGTGACTCAGCGACACTGCCGGCTAGAGTTGTAACTAACTGCATCGTCTGCTACTGGCAGTAGCTAAGTGTATCATTGGCTAATTCTATCAGACTCACGCGCTCTGAATGATTTGATTAGTTCTTGCTTTTAGTAGTTCGTGGTACCCAACTTCCTTGAGTGGCGGCGCCACAGTCAACACAGTTTCAGCGAAAAGAGCAGCTGAAACCTGGGACCACCCTCCTAAATTTTCGTAGGAGTACCTGCGTCCATTCCCTAAATTTTGGAAGGGGTGTATAAAACCACCCCCTTATATTTGGGAAATTGTCAGATATAAAAATTTGGTATAGTAGTATAGAACCGGAGTATGTACCTCTAAAAATTTCGTTGGTTCATCTCGTTGTCTTTCATAGATAAAAAATTGTCAAAATGTAAAATTTAGAGGTTTCTGGCCTAATTTATCTTCTTTGATTAGATTTTACCACGTTATATAATCATATAGTTGAATACAGGGATTTATTCTCTTTCAGAAAAGAACGTGGACATATTGATACTCCCTTCTAAAAATTTGTGTGTTGTGTGTTAGCTCACCCTTAAATTTAGAAATGGTCAAAAATGAAAATTTGATAAATGTTCTCTAGGATCCCAATATCCAACTCTGTAAATTTGGATTTTTCACCTTGTATCTGTCTATGATTTTAAAAAAATGCGAAGTAAATTTCACGTAGGTAACACTAAATATTTGGAGAGACTTTTGAATTCCTTATGAACCTACAATCAAACTAAAGTTTTAAAACAATGATCAAACGTTTTAAGCAAATGTTTTCAACTAAAATAAGTATAACTAAAATTTAAAGTGTGAAATTGTTATTGTTGCTTATCAATCGTTTTTAATAATTACATATCAGGTTTCAAGCCCTAATTTTTTCAACCAATGATTTTAGATTATGAGTCATAACTACAATTCTAAAGTTCAAAGTGTGAAGTTGTTGACCTACATCAATAGGTTACAAAAACTATCAGGTTCCATGCCCAAAATTTTTAGTTAGAGATAGGTATCAACCAATCACATTTCACCAAAAATAACTTTTCAACAATGACTATGTCCTATACTAATCCAAATGTCCATATAATATAATAAATTTTCACGTCTTAGATGAGGTAAAACCTTCAAAATTTGAATTTTTGGTCATTTTTACCCAATGCAAGGGTTCAAAGTGAACCATTCAAATTTACTAAAATATGTACCCAAGTCCTTGACAATTTCCAAATTTAAGTGTTGGGACAATTTACTCCCTCACACGATTTTTAAAAAAATGTTTCAAGTTACTCATGTCTAATGAACCAAAATGAGACCTTCTATTTATCCATATAATCGTGTTACAATGAAACCACGTTTTATAGAAAATATTAATTCACAAATATTCTAAATTTGAATTTTTTGGCGAGAGCCATAGAAGGAAGTAACGTGAACCACTCATATTCACCTTATTCAAAGAGGTCATTTACTAACTTCTAGTTTTGACAATTTCCAAATTTAAGGGTGGAGTCCTCCCAAAATTTCAAGGGAGTGTATCATGGTACCGATGCCTATTTAAGAGAGGAAACAAATATAGTCATGACAATATACTAAGCTCATGACAATACAAACATTTTGGTAATTTTCACTCATAGAAGGGGATAAGCAGGACTACCCAAATTTACATAGTTATATATTGGAGTTCCTAAGAACGTTCACCAATTGTTTTGGACAATCCCTTAATTTAAGGAGTAGGCCAACACATCGTTTCAAATTTTGTGAAAGAAGCATCAATGTGTCGATATTCCATGAAAGAGAGTGAAACCCTATACCCAACCCCTATAACCATATTACGAAATAAAACCTCATCCAAAGGACAAATTACTTGAAAAAGTTTCGAAATTTACATTTTTGGCAATTTTTTATCCATGAAGAAAAACGAGATGGACCAACCAAACTTATAGAGGTACATAACCCAGTCTTGTACTACTATATAAAATTTGGTTATATCTAAAATCTAAGGCGGGTAGTCCTATGTACCCCTCCTAAAGTTTAGGGGTGACAAAAGCACACCTGTCAAAATTTAGACGTATGGTTCTACGAACTTCTAGGTCATTTACTGTGGGCCAGGGACCCTGGGTACTCACCACTTTTTTCTTGCTAACTCGGAGAGATAAACGTTGACCCATACTACTATTGTATTTAAAAATTTATTTCTAAATTAGAAAATATTTCTCAAAAATATCAAAAGTGGAGATTTTTATTTTCCTTATATTTGATACTATGCACAATGAAGAAAAAACAAAAAGTCAATATGATAATTACAAATACAGATGCCTGTAAGCTGATTTGTAATCTTAAAATCAGAACCTTCCTGTAACCTTCCATTATTAAAATCAGGGGAATAGCAGTTCATAATGATTGATTTGCTATAAATGTCTAGCCATTGCAAAATTAAAGCGAATTTACTGTTTGTTTACAACTTCCAAATAATGGAGAAACAAAGAACAATAAGGGAGTTAATACGTTCACAAAATTTTAGCTGGGTGTCACGTCAGAAGGGCCCGGACAAAAGGGCCCCGCGTCAAAAGGGCCCCGGTCATAAGGGCCCGAGTCAAAAAGGCCCCGCGTCAAAAGTTCCCGGGTCAAAAGGGTCCCGCGACAAAAAAGCCCGAGTCAAAAGGGCCCCGCGCCAAAGGGCCCCAGTAATAAGGGCCCGAGTCAAAAGGGCCTTGCGACAAAAGGGCCCCGGTCATAACGGCCCGAGTCAGAAGGGCCCTGCGTCAAAAGATACCGGGTCAAAAGGGTCCCCGGCAAAAGAGCGCGAGTCAAAAAGACCCTGCGTCAAAAGGGGCCCCGAGTCAAAAGGGCCTCACGTCAAAAAAGCCTGAGATATAGCCTGAAAAGCATGAGAAATATAAAAATGCTTATTAGATTAAAAGTATTCAGTGGACACCACCTGATTTGTGTTGAAAGAACGTACATGTGGATCTGTATACAGTGTTAGTCAAAGTTATTACGACAGCCCAGTTACGATTCATGTGAACAGAGAAAAGTGTTTCAGGTAGGTATTGATCAGTGCCGTGTCATGGTGCGGGTGAGCGGGGCAACGGCTCTGGCTGCCGAAGTAAGATGGCGCAAAATTCGGGTGTAAGGAATAAAAGGAAAGAAGGAAAGAAAAAGAAAGAGGAAAAATTACTTGGAATATTTTAGATCAATAGCAGATAGTGTTACTCGTGTTAGGAAAATCTATGTACACCCAACCACAAAAGTATCTCCCCCCTAAGTGCTCTAATTCCATAACTTGGGGTCCAGGTAATTTGCAGTTTTGAGAACGCCTGGACAGATGCAACCCAATTTACACGTAACTTTTCTCGGCACTGACAACAGTTGGTCGCACTGAATCCAGTCTTTATGCAAGTAAAATTGTGAGTAGATGACGCACGAAACATTTCTCCATTCTGAGATGAACCTCTCTGGTTCAGAGCGTGTTGTCCAATGAACATCATATGTTAATCTCAATATTGTTGTGTATGTAATGTATTATTTCACTATATACTGTATATTCCACGGTGACCACACTCAAAGCCAATGCAGTTTTTGCAATAACACCAATTGCAACATTTGATTTTCCTCCGCCCACGCGTGTCGTTATTATTGTTCTGTCCCAATATTTTTGACTAACCCTGTATGGAGATCCACATGTATGTTCTTACACCAAAATTAAAGAAACGTTTTCAAGATAATATTATTCATATAATACGTATTTTTCTACTTTGATTCAGGGGCAGAAATTGAATTTTAGAACTAAGGGAACAGTCATTAATAGATAGACTGATTGGGCTAGGTCTCGAGAATACAAACTCAGAGATATGATATGATATGATTTTCACTTTAGCGTCCCTTTCAGCAGCGAGGCTGTATGAGATGTGGACCTACTGATTAACGTGGAATTCGAACCACATGAGATCCCGCCGGTAATCGAACCCGGGTCTTCCACGTCTACAAACTCAGAGAGACGCGGTTGAAAGCAAACTTTCATCGAGAACCGACTTAAGCGATAGGGATTGTTGCAGAACAAACAGCAACCAAACAAAATTAAGATCACTATTCAAGTTTCATTTTTGTCTCTAATAACCACTGATATTCTTCCTTCTATTGGACAATCACTTCTACTTACTAAGGTGGCACTATCCCCTCGTGCATCTTGGATTTCCACTTCTGTTTTGATTTCAGGCTTTCTGGCCGTGGGACTATTTCTACCCGGGCTCTTTGCACTCAAGCCCTTTTTCGCGGTACCCTTTCACGTGAGGCTCTTTTGACCCGGACCCTTTTGTCGCGAGGCCCTTTTGACCCGTTCCCTTTTGATTGGGGCCCTTTTGACGCGGAGCCCTTTTGACCCGGGCCCTTTTGACTCGGGGCCTTTTGTCGCGGGGCCGTTTTGACCGGGGCCCTTTTGACGCGGGGCCGTTTTGACTCGGGCCTTTCTGTCCTCGCCCTTTTGTCCGGGCCCTTCTGACATGGAATCTTTAGCTGTCACTTCTTGGATCAAATGGATTATGAAATAGGTTATTAAATCATAGTTAGTGACAGCTTTGTTTAATGTTACTCCTTCTAAGTACGAGTGTTAGACCGCTATATTATTTCCCGAATTTCTATATTTTTGGGAAATTTTGAGAATGTAAATATGAACATGAGCAAACAGAGAACTCCTAGTAAATCTAAATTTTGATACAATTTTAGTGTGATTTTAAACGTTATTAACCAACAGTATATAATGTAACTTTACATATACTAGCGATGGACCGCGGTGGCTCAGTGGTAGAACATTCACCTCTTGTGGTGGAGTTATTGAATCGATTTCAGATCGCATACAATTAAGTTTGTGGTGAACAAACACCCTGTACGTGAGTTCTCTCGAGATTCTTCCGTTTTTCCCCAGTTTTGGCATTTCACTATTATAATCCATCTCATCATCACCGTCTCTCTTAGCCTCGGTGCATAAACGTGGGACGTTAAACTAAAATAAATAAACAAGCGATATCTATAAATAAACATGTAAAAATAAATGATTTTTTGTTTAGTGTACTACCAAACGAATCATTTATGTATTATGTTGTTAAGATTTAATTATTTTTAAAATTCAGATACAATTATTTAGATAAGGCCTAAGTTTTTATAATGTATGTTAAGTTAAATCACGTTAAGACACTGAAAACAAATATATAATATTTCAACTTTTATATAATATAGTAGAAGCTTTACGGAGTAGCTTTAACATATTATTAAACTAGGGTCTATATGTTACAGCATACCAGACCCTAACAGATCCCAAAATGAGAGCTAATTGGGAAAGATTTGGTCACCCAGATGGCCCTCGCAGTATATCCATAGGAATTGCATTGCCAACCCAGATGATTAGTGAAAACTACAAGTGGCTGGTAAGTATTTAAGTTCACAGGGAATTTTATAAATTCAATTACTTGGTGCAAAGCCAGTAATTGATTGATAGAACTTGCAAAAGTGAAAACTCATGGAAAATCTTCCGCTGAAATACTGCAGAAGATGAAAACAGACTTTTATGTATTGTTATTTTGTTTACAAATTTAGTAGGAGTAATTAGTAATTTCATAATACTTGTTACAGTACGTTAGATATACGAAAGGATTATATTTTTAAAAAATCTCTGAAACTGCATGAAATCAAAACTAAAATGAGTTTTAAAAACTGGCTACCAATATGCATTTAAATATATTGTTTAAGCCCAAGGAAAATCATTATAGAAGTGACTATATAAACAAACATCTTACACTATTTAAGAAAAATGTCTCTTTGAATTATGATGTCGTTATTAAAAATAATGTTTCAAATATTTAAACGAAAATAAATTTGAACTCACTATATATTTTATATATACGTACGTAGAGAGGGAATAATTTAGTTTCCGGGGATGGGGTATAATCAGCAACCAAACGTATACAATCTATATATCAATAGATTCAGCTTGACAAAACAAACCGATCGATACCAAATTTAACTACTTCCGGTTAACCTCTTCCGGTTTACTGGCCAGTTTAGTTTCCGGGGTCGGGGTATAATCAGCAACAAAACATATACAATCTATATATTAATCGATTCAGCTTGACAAAACAAATCGATCGATGTCAAATTTAACTACTTCCGGTTTACTGAGCCTAATTTAGTTTCCCGGGGTGGGGTATAATCAGCAACGAAACATATACAATCTACATATTAATCGATTCAGCTTGACGAAACAAATCGATCGATGTCAAATTTAACTACTTCCGGTTACTGAGCCTAATTTAGTTTCCGGGGGTGGGGTATAATCAGCAACGAAACATATACAATCTATATATCAATCGATTCAGCTTGACGCAACAAATCGATCGATATAAAATTTAACCACTTCCGGTTAACCACTTCAGGTTTACTGAGCCTAATTTAGTATCCTGGGGTGGGGTTTAATCAGCAACAAAACATATACAATCTATATATTAATCGATTCAGCTTGACAAAACAAATCGATCGATACCAAATTTAAGTACTTCCGGTTAACCACTTCCGGTTTACTGAGCCTAATTTAGTTTCCGGGGGTGGGGTATAATCAGCAACAAAACATATACAATCTATATATAAATCGATTTAGCTTCACAAAACAAATCGACCGATATCAAATTTAACTACTTCCGGTTAACCACTTCCGGCTTACTGAGCCTAATTTAGTTTCCGGGGGTGGGGTATAATCAGCAACGAAACGTATATAATCTATATATTAATCTATTCAGCTTCACAAAACAAATCGACCGATATCAAATTTAACTACTTCCGGTTAACCACTTCCGGTTTACTGAGCCTAATTTAGTTTCCGGGGGTGGTGTATAATCAGCAACGAAACATATACAATCTATATATCAATCGATTCAGCTTAACGAAGCAAATCAATCGATATTAAATTTAACTACTTCCGGTTAACCACTTCCGGTTTACATAGCCTAATTTAGTTTCCCGGGGTGGTGTATAATCAGCAACGAAACATATACAATCTATATATCAATCGATTCAGCTTTACAAAACAAATCGATCCATACCAAACTTAACTACTTCCGAATAACAACTTCCGGTTTACAGAGCCTAATTTAATTTCCGCGGGTGGTGTATAATCAGCAACGAAACATATACAATCTATATATCAATCGATTCAGCTTTACAAAACAAATCGATCGATACCAAACTTAACTACTTCCGAATAACAACTTCCGGTTTACTGAGCCTAATTTAGTTTCCGGGGGTGGGGTATAATCAGCAACGAAACATATACAATCTATATATCAATCGATTCACTTTGACAAAAGAAATCGAGCGATTCAGATTTTAACTTCTTCCGGTTAGCTTTATTTCTGCCATGTCTTTTTGTGTTTTATCTCATTTTTACTATTTTCAGAAATGCTTTTAAATAAATATAAATCTCGTAAGTTTAACTAAGAAAGTCATGTGCCTTCAAAGAAACAGATGTTTTGGGTGCAACTGTTAAACAATAATATGAGCACGTTCTTGACAACGTCAACATTTAAGAATTATTTTACCTATTGTTTTTATTGAAATTTAAAAAAAAAATTAAAGATCGGTGTGAATTGGCTCACCAAGCTTTTATTTTTATATAACTTAAGATTTTTTCGAAATAAAATTTTTCTCTTGAAGCCACTCAATAAAAAAGGAAAAATAAACAATTTAGTTGAATTTTGAATCGAAATATAAAAGCAGAAAAGTAGTTTGAAGACCAGTGTGAAGTTGACCACCAAATATATCTTCAAACATATTTTTCTGTGTTTTGAAAAAGGGATTTTTATCTTCAAAACAATTAACAACAGATAAGCCTCTTTCTATTTTTCCAAACAAACAAAAAAAAAAAAAAATCCTTTCAAAATAACCAATAACAAATAATTAGCATTTGCTTTGATTCGTAATATGAAGGTGTTACCAGTGTGCACAGTAAAAAATGGTTGTGTTAATTCAACTCAATTTTAACACAGGGCAGTGGTTCCACCGTGACTACCACTATACGGTGTTAGTTCAACACATACGCCGCAGTATTGGCGTTTAACACAGGAGGTGTGTTATGTCTTTGACACACAACCGGTGTTGAGCCTTGCCGTAAGCGTTAATGAACCACAAAATTACTCACCCAAATTATGGTAAATCGCCTATATGCGTAATGTGTTTACATTATGCTGAGTCTAAGAAAAACACTTTAAACAAGTAAAAAAATGTACTACAGAGGCGGGGGGGGGGACAAACCACCTATCTTTCAATTACTAGCCGCGTGCTCTTCCGACTTAGCCACGAAGGCGATGAAGAAATCGTCGCTTGTAGAGGGATAAATTGTTGAGGTCTTTTGAATTTGGCTAATCAGATTGCTCCCTTAAGCCGCGTATATTCGACGATAACTGTTCGGGATAAGATAAAATCTGCTCGCCATGTAGACCTAATTCTATAACAAAATGATGACTGTCTATTTACTTTATTTTATAGTTCTTCCATATTCACTTTCAAATGATCGGCGCCAGTTGCCATCTAATAAAGTCGATGTGTTTGTTGCTTCTAGTACACAATCGCTTAGAAAAAGAAACAATAATGCATCAAATGTGGGAGATGAATTTAGAACACCTAAATGGCACATGTCAAGCACATCTTGTGCTGTTAGAGTTTTTTCAGAAACATTACGTAAAACAATTGAAAACACATCGCGCGGTTTGCGTTTTGAAATTTTGAGTATACCTGGATTTGTTTAAGTATTTCTTTCTACTGTGTTTGTCTGTAGCTTCAATTCATAAGCCTTTATAATTACATGCCCAACATATTTGACAATCACGCAGAAAACAACACCGAAGATTCTACACTTGTGTTAATTTAACCCACAGGCTGTGTTTCATTTCAACTACCGGCATTTGACACACAACTCCAAATGGAGAGTGAGTTGTTCTAACCACTTGTTTGTGTTATATTTTAACACAATCGTGTTAACACATAGGCATGTCATTGAAATAACACAACGATTTTTTACAGTGTGAAGTTTCATCACCCATTTCTTTTGTAAACACTTTTTATGTTTTTCGAAAACTGTTTTTTCTTCAAAATAATCAACAATCGAACATCAAACAATTGATTTTGGTTTTCAATCGAAATTTGTAAGTATAGAGACTTGGCTAAATTTGGCCACACCTCAACTTTATTTTGTAAATATCTTCCTACTATTTTCGAAACAAGCTATATTTTTTTCTTCAAATCAATTAATACGAAACAGAAAACAAAAGATTGGCTTTACTTTTAAAGCAAAATTTGAAAGTATTGGAGAGGCCAGTGTGAAATTGCCTCGGAACTCCCTCGATTATTGGATAAATATCTCATTACGTTTTTCGAAACAAACGATTTTTACTTCAAAACAATCAATAACAAACGAAAAACAAACTCTTGACTTCGTTTTCGAATCAAAATTTGAAAGTAAGAGGGGCCAGTGTGAAGTTGCTCCCCCAACTGTATTTTGTAACCCTTACGTTTTTTTTTGTTTTTTTGAAACATTTTTTTTTCTTCAAAACAATCAATATCAAATGAAACACAAATGATTGGCTTCGATTTCGAATCGATATTTGAAAGTACAGGGCCAGTGTAAAGTTATCCTTCCAAATCAACTTTATTTTGTAAATATCTCTTTATTTTTTCGAAACAAACGAGTTTTTCTTTAAAACAATCAATAACAAAAGATTTTGGTATCGAATCGAAATTTGAAAGCAAGGGCTAACTTCACGTAGATGCAACTACATAACCGAAATAAAAACATCGAAATTCTTAATGTTCTCTGTTCATGTAATACTTTTTCATGTTTTGGTTTTGTTCTTAAGCAAAAAGGCCTGCTAACTAACTCTATGGACTATAGAGGCTGAAGGTTGAATGCTGCATTCAAAAAATTCTCCATTCACTTCTCTCCTTAGGCAACAGGATCCAGTTTCTACTTTATACTCCAATTTTGCGAGATCCGTCTTAATATTGTCCTCCTATCTTCACCTAGGGTCTTCCTATTGGTCTTTCTCCAATTGGATTTGCAGTTAAAACTTTCAAAAAACTAATACTTTCTTCCTTTCTGGCTACATGACCTGTCCACTTGAGCTACCTAGATTTCATAACCTTAATAATGTTTGATAAACAATATAAGTTATGCAGTTCCTCGTTATGAAATTTCCGCCATTTCCCATTCCTGTCGTTCTTGGGACCGAATATTCACCTAGGGATTTTATTCTCTAATACTCTCAGTCTGTGTTCTTCTCTCAGAGTAAGCTACCAGTTTCAAAACCATACAGTACAACAGGGATGATTATCGTTTTGTAGATGTTAAGCTTCAAAATCTACGACAGAATTCTTGAAGATAAAAGATTCTGATCTGAATAATAACACAAATTCCCTTCTTTCAGTTGAGATATTATTTCTTCGTAGATATCGTTTTGGTCTGTTAATATTGATCCTACCCTAACAGCACAATTATATAGCAAGCATGCCTACAATGTTCCCTCAGGTACATGGAAATGTGCCCAGTATGTGCCTTATGTACCTGTGAGAGAGAAACACATGGATGGCAAGCGATAGTCACAGTCTATGTCCATCCCTAAGCACATACCTGGGAAACTTACCTAGTATGTTCCAAGAAGGTTCCTCATGCCCCAAGTATCAATGAACCACATAATTATTCACCCAAAATATGTTAAATCGCCTATATGCGCAATATGTTTACATTAAGGTGAGTCTAAAAAACACTTTAACCAAGTAAAAAAAATGTGCCTCAGAGTGGGCGTGAACCAACAACCATTTGATTACTAGGCGCGTTCTCTTCCGACATGGCCACGAAGTCGATGGGGAAAATGTTGCTTGTAGAGGGATAAATCCTTGAGGTCTTTTTAATTTGGCTAATCAGAGTGCTGTTGTAACCCTGTATATTCGACGATAACCATTTGGGATCAGATAAAATCCGCTCGCCTTGTAATTTTATAACAAAATGACGCGCTTCTGTTTACTTTATTTCATGGTTCTTCCATTTTCACTTTCAAATGATCGGCGACAGTTGGCATCTAAAAAATACAATTCTTTATCCCTAACTACGTAAATAATTAACTGTTCACATAGGTATGAAAGATTCATCTTAATTTTTATTCATCAGTTATGTCATTTCTTTCTTCTACATTTATCTCCCAAATTTCATGCATTTGTTGCTACTTTTTTCTAAGCGATTGTGTACTAGGACAGAAAGTGGAGCAAAAAGCGCGAGAAACCATTGCATGTTACTGCGCATGAGCAAATACAAAGAGCTGACTGTCATTCGTGTGTCGCTGCAGATATCAATTATGTCATAAGTATCTGAAAAAGTATGCACCTAAAGTAAGTACCTCGAACATGAAAGATATATGTCCCAAGTGACGATATAAAAACAAATGGTTATCACAGTGCTAAACTGAGCCAGGTATATAAATGCTACATTTGTGGTACATAGTCGCAAATATCAATTAGGCGTAACAAGCACCTAAAACTTTAGCTAGCTGAAGTGCATACTTAACACATGAATATCATATCTACCAATTGTCGCGTACCTAAAAAGTAGCTGAGACACCTAAATGGCACATGACTAGCACATCTTGTGCTGTTATGGTAGATATTTGAAAGTATCCACTTTATTAAAAGAATTCTTTGAATTGTGACATTTCCATAAAACGACCCCGGAAAGTATAATAGCCTCAGTAAACCAGAAGTGGTTAACCGGAAGTAGTTAAATTTGGTATCGATCGATTTGTTTTGTCAAGCTGAATCGATTGATATATAGATTGTATATGTTTCGTTGCTGATTATAAACCACCCCCGGAAACTAAATTAGGCTCAGTAAACCGGAAGTGGTTAACCGGAAGTAGTTAAATTTGGTATCGATCGATTTGTATTGTCAAGCTGAATCGACTGATATATAAATTGTATATGTTTCGTTGCTGATTATACCCCACCCCGGAAACTAAATTAGGCTCACTAAACCGGAAGTAGTTAAATTTGGTATCGATCGAATTGTTTTGTCAAGCTGAATCGATTGATATATATATTGTATATGTTTCGTTGCTGATTATACCCCACTCCCGGAAACTAAATTAGGCTCTGCAAACCGGAAGTAGTTAAATTTGGTATGGATCGATTTGTTTTGTCAAGCTGAATCGATTGATATATAGATTGTATATGTTTCGTTGCTGATTATACCCCACTCCCGGAAACTAAATTAGGCTCAGTAAACCGGAAGTTGTTAAATTTGGTATGGATCGATTTGTTTTGTCAAGCTGAATCGACTGATATATAGATTGTATATGTTTCGATGCTGATTATACCCCACCCCCGGAAACTAAATTAGGCTCAGTAAACCGGAAGTGTTTAACCGGAAGTAGTTAAGTTTGGTATCGATCGATTTGTTTTGTCAAGCTCAATCGATTAATATATAGATTGTATATGTTTCGATGCTGATTATACCCCACCCCCGGAAACTAAATTAGGCTCAGTAAACCAGAAGTAGTTAACCGGAAGTAGTTAAATTTGGTATGGATCGATTTGTTTTGTCAAGCTGAATCGATTGATATATAGATTGTATATGTTTCGTTGCTGATTAAACCCCACCCCAGGAAACTGAATTAGGCTATGTAAACCGGAAGTGGTTAACCGAAAGTAGTTAAATTTGGTATGGATCGATTTGTTTTGTCAAGCTGAATGGATTGATATATAGATTGTATATGTTTCGTTGCTGATTATACACCACTCCCGGAAACTAAATTAGGCTCTGTAAACCGGAAGTAGTTAAATTTGGGATCGATCGATTGGTTTTGCCAAGCTGAATCGATTGATATATAGTTTGTATATGTTTCGTTGCTGATTATATCCCACCCCCGGAAACTAAATTAGGCTATGTAAACCGGAAGTGGTTAACCGGAAGTAGTTAAGTTTGGTATCGATCGATTTGTTTTGTCAAGCTGAATCGATTGATATATAGATTGTATATGTTTCGTTGCTGATTATACCCCACCCCCGGAAACTAAATTAGGCTCAGTAAACCGGAAGTGGTTAACCGAAAGTAGTCAAAATTGGTATCGATTGATTTGTTTTGTCAAGCTGAATCGATTAATATATAAATTGTATATGTTTCGTTGCTGATTATACCCCACCCCCGGGAAACTAAATTAGGCTCAGAAAACCTAAAGTGGTTAACCGGAAGTAGTTAAATTTGGTATCGAACGATTTGTATTGTCAAGCTGAATCGACTGATATATAGATTGTATATGTTTCGTTGCTGATTATACCCCACCCCGGAAACTAAATTAGGCTCACTAAACCGGAAGTAGTTAAATTTGGTATCGGTCGAATTGTTTTGTCAAGCTGAATAGATTAATATATAGATTGTATATGTTTTGTTGCTGATTATACCCCACTCCCGGAAACTAAATTAGGCTCTGGAAACCGGAAGTAGTTAAATTTGGTATGGATCGATTTGTTTTGTCAAGCTGAATCGATTGATATATAGATTGTATATGTTTCGTTGCTGATTATACCCCACTCCCGGAAACTAAATTAGGCTCTGTAAACCGGAAGTAGTTAAATTTGGTATCGATCGATTTGTTTTGTCAAGCTGAATCGATTGATATATAGATTGTATATGTTTCGTTGCTGATTATACCCCACCCTCGGAAACTAAATTAGGCTCAGTAAACCGGAAGTGTTTAATCGGAAGTAGTTAAATTTGGTATCGATCGATTTGTTTTGTGAAGCTGAATCGATTGATATATAGATTGTATACGTTTCGATGCTGATTAAACCCCACCTTCGGAAACTAAATTAGGCTCAGTAAACCGGAAGTGTTTAACCGGAAGTAGTTAAGTTTGGTATCGATCGATTTGTTTTGTCAAGCTGAATCGATTAATATATAGATTGTATATGTTTCGATGCTGATTATACCCCACCCCAGGAAACTAAATTAGGCTCAGTAAACCGGAAGTGTTTAACCGGAAGTAGTTAAATTTGATGTCGATCGATTTGTTTTGTCAAGCTTAATCCATTGATATATAGATTGTATATGTTTCGTTGCTGGTTAAACCCCACCCCAGGAAACTAAATTAGGCTCAGTAAACCTGAAGTGTTTAACCGGAAGTAGTTAAATTTGATGTCGATCGATTTGTTTTGTCAAGCTTAATCCATTGATATATAGATTGTATATGTTTCGTTGCTGGTTAAACCCCACCCCAGGAAACTAAATTAGGCTCAGTAAATTGGAAGTAGTTAAATTTGGTGTCGATCGATTTGTTTTGTCAAGCTGAATCGACTAATATATAGAATGTAATGTTTCGTTGCTGATTATACCCCACCCCCGGAAACTAAATCATTCCCCGTAGAGAATATCTATCTATCTATCTGTCTATTACCGAGTTACTGAAAGGTGACCACTGACAGATACCTGCAGATGTTGTAAACAAAACGAGAGGGAGAATTGTTCGCTAGTCACAGCAGTATTCTTTCACGCTGTTGCTACTCACCGAAAGTCACTGACCGCGCTGTTGCCGGTAGTTAAGACGACGTCTTAAGTTTGTCGCCAGAGTTGCTGTCTGTGTTGCGGAGCTTCTGGCAACAGCGCCTCTAATACTTCACGTGCTCTACCCAACTGTCAGAAGACACCTTTAGTTGCGCACAGAGTAATATATTACTCACACTTTCACACATCAACGTATATCCGAAACTATAATATTAGGTGGGGAGAGGGGAAGGATGGCTCCTGACCTTCCCTCTAATTCTACCTATCAATACCCAATACCATTAATGATTTAATGATCCAAAAATTAGTTATTAGTTCACATAAATTATTTAGTGCCTTATTTTATAACAATAATTATATTACTAATGTTACAATAATAATAGAATCTATCATTTTAGGTATTTGGTATTTATGCTGTTCTGATACTTGTGGTTCTTCCAGGCAGTGTAATTCTTTGGAAATGGAGTAACTCGAAATACGCAGGAAATCAGGTAAGATAAAATATTCCTCATATCTAGTTTCAAATTCTACTTTATTCCTTCCAGATGTTTATGACAAGCCTCGTACGAAAATGGATTATATTAACGCTAGCAACAGAAGATGTAAAATTACGAAGAAAACATTTTCCCCCTGAGGTATATATTGTTAAAGAAGATGAATATTACTCCCATTTCCATTGTGCCTGTTTTTGTGCCTGTTTAATTTTATTTACTTAATTTTGCTGATTGGACATTGAATTAAAGCTGTTATTTTGAAACCAGCTAAATGCCTATTCTTCGCGCGGGAAGAATAGGTTTATGAGAAAAATTTGTATCCCATTTCCCATCAGGATGCGTATTTCAATGAAAGTATAATGGTAAAATCCATAAGATATTCTATTTTTGGGATAAATTTTGAAACACATCCACGCCTAGAATATACGCTTTAATCAAACTGATATGACTAAGAAACCGAGCTTTAAGTGGATACTATCTTTCAAAAGTCATTTCAAACAGATCAACCGTTCCCCCCCCCCCAAAAAAAAGCTACGTACGAATTCGACACCAAGTTCAGTCATTCTGGACATTTTATTTTTCACCTCTTTCCACCCCCAATGCCGCTGGGGCTGAATTTGGATCTAAACGGCATTGGGAACGTTACTATTCATTTCAGCATTTCCATAAACTGAACTGCACACTAATATAGGTCGTTTTGGTTTATTGCTACATGCAACCCCTTTCATTGAATTGACTTACTCCCAGGGATGTCCTAAAATTACTAGGTTTTTTGAAATCGAAAATAAAAGAAGAAAATAAATTTCAAACAAAGCGCATTCATGGTTATGAATAGTACCACATTTCAAGAAAGTAAATTTCCGCGTTAAGCAAGTTTTCATATCCAGATTCCTAACTATGAAAACATTTACTATCTATCTAACCCCAGTTATTTCACGGATTCAACCTGTTTTAAATGAGTTATTAGAACTTAAAATCGAATGTGGTTTATTTTTTCGAAAAATACTTTTATACATTACAAGAGCTATAATGTCCAAATATTGACCGCAAACTCATAGTGATATCGGACTAAACAAAAGTGAGTGTTGAGTAACAAACTTCTTTACAAAAATGTCAAAAATCTGTGATTGCGTACAAAATGGTCGAATAGTTTAGGTCAATCATCCATCTATCAGATATATTTGTATTCATACCCTTTAGGAAGTTATTTTTTTAAAATGTGTTCCTATTTTCATACGAAGTCTGAGAATATTTCTATGAAAGCTCTTTGGCGAATCCTTTTCTTTGAAATTCGATTAGAAAGGAACATTAATACGAATTTCAAATCTAAGGTCCATAGCAGAAAATAAAATATTAAGTTTGTTCACTATTCCATTATTATCCTCCGATTTGGAACGAAAAACTAGTAGTGATTTCACAAGATTTTCTCCGAAGTTGTTCAATATGCCTGAGGAAGAAGTACTGCAAAAACACAGGTAGTCCACATTGATCGTGATCGAAGATATGGCCCCGATGTGGGGTATTTCTGAGCTCGAAGGGAGTTTCAAATTCCTCCTTGGGTCACCCCCTGAAATCATCACTATTTAAAATACTTTGTTAACAAATAGAATATTGTTACAGACCCAGCTAGTGTGTGAAACTGTTAAATGATTATGTTTTTATATATTCTTTATCACATAGTTGTGTTTAGTTGTTGTTGTGTTTAGTTTGACAAAATGGAAACAATTCCTGATAGAATATAGGATATTTTCCGGAACTGAGAAGGAAAATAGACAAATGGAAGGATAGTAAAAGGAAGGAGATCAAAGAAGAAGAAGAAGAACTTAAAATTCTCAAAATCTGCTTGCAAGAAGAAGTAACTCCTAAAGGGTTAAGAGTCAACAAGAAAAAGGTAGATTGCAGGACCACTAGATAAAGAAAGCTACTAAAGAAAATGGAAAAAGGATTATTTAGAACGAGATACGAAGAAAACAGAAAGAAATAACTGAGATAAAGGACAGAAATAAGAGAAAGATAGAAGAAATACAAGAAGTATGAATATTTTCATCAGAGAATTTACGATGAAGAACTTTAAAAAAGTGAGGAGAAAAGTTCAGAAGAAATCAAGAAGAGAGATAGAGAATAGTGATTATAGGAGATATTGATATTACTGAAGAAGAGAAGCAGTTAGGATATAAATTCAGAGTAGGCAAAGAGGAAATGAATGTGGAGGAAGCGGTTTATGGAATAGAGGAAGCACATCAGGAAATGAATGATGAAGAAGATAGAGACAACATTCGGGAAAAATAGTAAATATAGTAAATAACAAATCAAGAAGAAAAAAAAGAGGCAATCTGAATGACAAAGAGAATATAGGAATGAAAAGGATAAGAAAGAGAAAGGAGATAGTAGCGGAACAGGCAGACAAAGGGGAGCTATAGTTCTTATGAATAAAGAAAAGCTTCGAGACCTGAAAAACAAGATATACGAAGATTTAGTGCAGAAAGAACAAGAAGAGATGAAGAAAAAGATTATGGAGGGCTGCAAGAAGAAAGGGTACAATAGGTTAGTGAGAGGAGGGAAGGTTACCTAGGATGAAAAAAAATCCAAAAATCCTCAAGGAAGTAGTGAAGTTGAGGCCGGCGCTTAACTGCAGGAACAATATTTTACACAACGTTTGGAGAAAAAGATTAAGAGGGTAGTTGAAGCAATGAGAGAATGACAAGAAAGTATGAGAGTAGAGAATGCGCAAGAGGTTAAGAGGAAGATAGACAAATTAGGGAAGACAAAAAGAGCCAAGCCCATATTGAAAGATGTGTTAATGACTCATGCAGGTATTGTTTTTTTTTTAACTCAGAAATTCAAAAGAATTAACAAGTAACAGATCTTTAATTATATTATTTAATATTTTTATTAGAAGCAAATTTGAGTATGCTTCTGTAATGTGGAATCTATTGTACCAATATTATGCCAAGAAAATCGAGAGAGTTCGAAACAAGTTCTTACATAATTAGTCCTCACGCATGGTAGAAATAAGACATACGTCCTCACGTAAAGAAAAAATGCCATATAAAAGCATGATTTCTGAATTTAAATACAACACTCTAACTATTAGAAGGCGAATTGCAGAACAGATGTTTCTGTTTAAATTGGTAAATGGGATATTTGAAAACGAAGAATATTTGCAGCAATTAAGATTTCATACCAGGAAAACAAATTTACGAATTCGATAGATATTCTTTTTATTTTTTAAATTTTTTTTGCTAGCCATGAATGACTAGTACCCTGTTAGAGGGTTACGCCCTCTCTTAGGGAAGAGAAGTTAATAGACTGGAGTAATGAAAGATTGAGAACAAGTCTAGGAGATGTTTATTGAACTTTAGTATAATAAATTTCAAAGACTTAAGGACCTTTGCGATCCTTAACATTAGGTATGATAATTGGTAGGAACAGTATATTAGTATATTCGTATTACTGTCCAAATGATAACATTGAAATAGGTAGTACAGCCGAAAGATGTAAATATAAAGTAAGAAATACATCAATGATGAAGACGGAGGGTGAGGCGAGGTGCACTATCACATCACATCACAGCACTAGGAGAATTAATTAGACAAATGAGGTCATCTTCTCCCTTAGGGGCTACTCTAGGCTTTGGTGGAGACAATGTAAGCCCATGTTAGTGCTAGATGAATTTACTGAGCAAAGGATGGAAATATAAACAGAAGGTGATCATGTATTTCAAAATCTCCAAGAAGTGCTAGCTCTAAGGCGTTACGGGGGTAGAGTGTAGTAGTACAGTGAAAAGAGTAACGACAGTCGTGTATAGTAATACCTAGATGGTGTGCCAGATAGTGCATAGGAGACATCAGTAGTGGGTACTGTGTTTCATAACATAGACATTGCTTCTGAAGGTGGTACAGGAGCGAAGGAAAGTGAATAAGACTATGTAAGTCCGCTATTGGGCTAGGCAGTTTGATTCGGAAAGCAATTCGAAAAGCGTTTTTTCAAACACCAAAAGCTTTGCCTAAAATGACCTGATGTCCTCTATCCAGGTAGTATGTCCATAAGTCAGTGTAGGGCATAGAAAAGCTTTGTATTGTGCCGGTGCTGTGCCATCAGTTGTAGCTCAAAATAATCTCTGAAAATACTCAGAATAATGTAACAATTGGGGATGGAACTGATGCACAACCCGGTACTTAACTGTAAAATTATGGTTGAATTTAATGAAATTCAAATATTTCTAATTTTGAAAATGACTAGTAGGGAAAGGGTGAGAGAGAGAGAAGGATATGATTGAAAGATAAGGGATGAGCACTAGCCTGATAAATCCATCGAGACTGGTGTCGTCCTGGTCATCTGGCACGATGAAAGGTTTGCCGTGAAGGAACCTGGATCTTCTGGTAACAGCCAATATAACCGCTACCAGGTTATAGAAGGATTTTTTGTGGACACTCTGTATATTTCGTAAAGACAGTGATCATTATTTTCGATTTATACTTTATTCTGCAACGCATATAAGTTCTTTCTTTGGTGGGAATTGCTTCTTTCCCACACAATTGGACAAAGAAGTCATTCATCGTTTTCTCATATATATATTTAAAACATTGCTTTTGCTGAGAACATTTCAGTTAGTGACAAACCATTTCAGTGTTTCTCCCTGACTTATTATATGCACAGTATATATTCTATAGTTATTGGGAACTGAATTAAGTGCTTTCTTTAATCGCTTATGGAAACATTATAATAGATTAGAGAAATACGGGCTGACCAGATGTTCAGCAACCAAAGTGGCACCAACTGCGTGTTTCGTAGCTCGTTATCTGTACTTTCTCACGCCAAAGTTATCGCCGTGTCTAGTGCATTATAGGCAGTTGACTAAAATTAACATAAATTGTTTTCAGTATTCAATTTGTATGTGCATACAGGTGAGTTAACTGAGTGATTTTTGAAATGAACTGCCAACACTTTTCAGTTGACCATTGCAATCCGTACCTTGAGTTCGGATGCTCAGGGAGTTTGACTCCAGGTCTGGAAGCCGTAACCACGCATCTCGCGTCGAGCTTCAAGTCTGACTTTTTGTTAAGGGGCACAAGCTATTTAGCCGGTGAAGGACGTTTTATTACGGCTAGCCCCAACTAGTGAAGTCCCAGGTCCGCAGACCTTATGCGTACATGTAAGTTATGCACGCGCCCTCCAACATAAGCATTCTACTTTGCAGAATTTCTTGTTTAATTGCTGAAGATTCATCTTTACGCCGCGGGATTGTCGGCACAGCAATTGGATTCATCGTGGGACGATCCAGACAACTTTTCCCCAGTGCTAATCCCCCAAGTGTGTCAATGGTGTGAGAGAAGCATTTGTAGTGATATCTGAATTATAATCATATATATATAAAGGGCTATATTGCCCGAAAAGGGCAAAGCGTGATTTCAGCGACTAAAATTATTATATATATTCAGTGTTTAGTGTTGTGTTCATTCCTCTTCACTATTTTGTTATATAGTAGTGTTCTAATAAATAAGTATAGTGCCATTTAATCTAGTGTGTTTGCGTTGTTTGTATGAGTGATGTTTGTGTGCGTTATGGTCTGGATGACCGTCTGATCGTCCGTGAGGTTTTTGAGACGAGACGCCCGAACCTCTCGACGCCTAATGCTCATCTCATTATTGAGACCGACGAGCGATTTGGAAACAATTTGTAATCTCTTCTTGGAGAGGTCCTTCATCGTCCTGTCCAGGTAAGTTCGAGTATCAGGAATATACTTATTGGTAAAACCACGAGCCACGGACAGCGACACGAACTGAATTGGTTACACCAACAACTGGAATTCAATCCTGCTGGACTGCTAGGGGCGTCGAACTCTCTCCGTGATGCGTCTCTGGAATAATGCTTCTTTAGGATGTCCTCTTACATCTTCATTACTCTAATCACAACTGACCAAAGTATCTGCGGCGATGAACCGGCAGAATGGTATTCTTTAAACTTGGAGTCGGTAGTCCTCCAATGGTGGGATCTGCTTGTCTTCGATGATCCTGCACCTTCCTCAACTTCGTGACGAATACACCCTGTTGTTCTGTTCCTCGTGGTTTTGTTTGGCTGCAGAATGATGACCTAAGAGTCCAATGAATCGGGAAGTTTCAGGCTGTGCTTGAAGGTATGCGGAAAGGAAAGAAGGAAGCTAGTCGAGTTTATTTAACAAATATGCATTTACAACAGGTGTCTGAGAATGTACACTTCTAATAAAAATTTTCTTTCAGAAGTTTTCAAAGGTTCATGTTTCTTTATATCCAATGCACAGTTACTTCACACCCCCTCCTCGAAACTAAAATACACAAAAATTTTAATTTTCCATAGTACAAAAAATTTTTGAAGAAATTCCATAAAAAAATGTTTGTTGAAAGCAAAAGAGTTCTTTGTATAACATATTGTTTGTTTTGAATTAATCCTTGACTGCAAAATGCTGAGTGTGCGTTTCTGAGACAGTTCATATAATTCACTGGGTAAGCTTTGAAGATATGACGACAGCGTCTCTGGGAAGATGGAAAGTAAGAAAAAAAATAAACATTAGTGCGTGCATAATATCATTGTGAGTGACATGTGTTTTAAAACGTTAGTGTGGAGTCTCGTTAGTGCTCAGGGAAGGGAAATGAAAGGTAGGAATAATACTAAATTTAATTATCACTAACACAGCTTATCAAAACTTAGATACCGTACGTATAATAGAATCATAAACAAATAAATAAATATTTCATAAATATAGTATAATCTAATGTAGACCTCTCTCTATATATATGTGTGTATATTCCTCTAATGCAAAAAAGAATAACTTCAATATCAAATGGGACTAATACGCGAGAAGAAAAAAAACGGTGTAATACTATCTAGCTAACCAAAGATAGTAAAGTTAGACTGCACAAGAAGAGTACTGATTTCAGTTTGAGAAAAATGAGCTTTAAGTTATTTAAGCTTAAAGCGTCCGTAGACTGGAAAAGAATTCCAAGATATGGTTATAGCCCCGTATACTGGCTGTAATCAAACTATATGAAATCAGCACGACAGAACTATTCACCACATATAACGTACAACCCTAACTAACATATAAATTCTTCTTATCTTCATCTTCTTCCTTCTTAAATCTTGTCCTCTTCGGGCATCGAATGCTGCACATCGATCATGGCATCGAATCCTAGACATCTGATGGGATGGAGCATGGTTCTTGCAATCTTGACTTTAATCTTCTTACATCTTCTTAATATATCCATCGAAATATCTATCCATATGTGTGTCGTTGATTTTCTTCATTCTTCACATACTCACATTAAAAAAAATAAAAGTCAGAAACTTTTGTAGTGATACGCTGTCCAATCAAACGAAATGATACAATTCTTAAAGATACCAACATGATCCAAAATTCGAAGTATTCTAAGTTTCAAAGTGTTCTAAATTTTCGAAGTTTTCCACCGGTAGATTTGGATGCACAATTCAAAACCAAGATAAACTCATTTCTAAGCGTGGCCTGTGCTAAAAGAAAGTTCATCATCCATCGGCAAGTGTTCCTATCCACAATCCAATCTTCAAGAAAAGTAATCCACGTACAAGTTACGTGCGGACAGACGGACTAACAGATTCTTCATCAATGGGAAAATATATAGGGAGTAATCGCTGATAAATGTCCCAATTTTCTCTATCATAAACACAAAATACGACACGGTTTACGTCATCAAGATGTTCCTCTTAAAATATTCTTGTTGTAGCCAAGACAATTTTGGCAGCTTCTAACTTCGGAAATTTAAATGCTCCAGTCGAAATGTTAGGTAATACAATTGTAGATAGGTCATTCTCCAACATCACTTTAAAATAATTTTTGTACGTCTCTCGTAAAATCTTCTTGTCTGAATTCAGTGGTCCACATGTCATAATCACATAATTAGCTTGTAAACGATAACCATTGGCAATCTTCGCCCCTCCTGGCTTCAATGATGATATAGTCAAACATTCTTCTAAAAATTCAGATCCAGCTGCGTTTTGAATGGCTTTATCTGCACCACCTAAAGGAGTTAGGGTTTCATTCGTCGGATTTACTAAAGCATCTGCTTTTATGTCCACTATGTTACCTTTATAAATACTAATCTTCTGATTGATGTCAGTATTACAAGCAAATTTAGGTTTTTCTTCTGTGGAATTCTTCCCTATAGTTGCCCACGTTGGTAGATTTTCGGCAATCACAACATCCTTGATATGAAGAGAAGGGATGAAAACTTCTTCTTCTAAACATTGTCTCCTGGGGTTGAAAATCTCTTCAGTTGGTGGTCCTTGATGGTCTTCGCATCTCGTCTTCTTCTTTTTCATCGTATGGTCTTCCGTGCAGACGTTGATAGGCATCTCTTCGTCAGAGTCTTCAAGGTGGTCTTCCTCTTCCGGGTTTTCCTTCTCATAAAACTTCTTCAATCTCTGGACTGCTATGCTATGTATCTTGTAAGATCCTCGGGCGGTCTTATACTTAACAAAATACGAATTTGGATTTTCCACGCGTTCAATTATGCCTGGACCAATAAACTTTCCGCTGAATGCTTTGGCGTGACTTTTTTTTCTTTTCGTATGTCTCTTGTCAAAAAAAAATTGTCGCCGTTTTATGACGTTTATAAAGATTTTCTTGCGCTTTATCTCTAATCTCTTGTAACTGCTGTAAACGAACGGCATTGTCTTCGTATTGACACGGGGTATTTAATATTGCCTGATAAAGTAACCTAGGTTTAAAGCCAAAAAGACATTCAAATGGTGAAATTTGAGACGATAAATTCTTCGTGACGTTAAGCGAAAAAACTATGGGTTGTAATAAGTCAATCCATTCTCCTAAATCTTTGTCACATAAAGCTGATTTTAATCGTTGTTCTATGTTCCTAATAGTAACTTCAAAACACCATTACTGTAATGTTCATGTACATTTACAAAACGCATGTTAGCACCAATCATAGCACATAATTCTTTAAATAGTCTACTAGTGAATGCACTGCCTTTGTCTAAGACAATTTCATAGAAAATTCCAAACTTTAAAATTACTTTATGATAAAGAAATGAAGCCAAAGTACTCGCTGTAACATCAGGAAGGGAATCTGCAATTATGTATCTAGTACAACTGTCTACTACAACTATCATATATTTGTGATTTAACATATTATTGGGGGAATTATTCCCAGCTACATCTATGTGGATGCGATAGAAGGGGGGAACTGAGGGATAAGTAAGCAATGTAATATACGGAGAACCAATTTTCGATTTCGATACTTGACATATCGTACATTCTTTAAACTTCTGATATATATACTTCTTCATGTTGGGAAAATACACTGTTTTCACTAACATATCATAGGTTTTAGAATAGCCAGAATGAGATGATCCCAATGCTGACGTATGACAAGCATTAAAAACTTTATAACGCAAAGAAGTAGGAACTGCAACTAAAAATTTTATACCTTGAGAAGTTTTCTGTTTTCTATGCAAAATTCCATCTTTAATAGTAAAATATAATGCTTGGCGTTCTATTTTAGGATTTCTATTTTCTGTCTGTTCCAACCAAGAAAAAATATCCTTAAAAAACGGATCTTTACGCTGTTCTGTTGCCAGATTTGGCTCATTTAAAATTGAAAATGAATTTGTGGTCTGAGTAAACAAAATTTTCGGATCTTCTTGATTCTTTTTCTCCTCTTCCAAATCTCTAGAGGGGTTAGAAAAACGTGAAATGGCGTCTGCCTCTACGTTACTGGAGCCACTGATGTGTGAAATAGTGAAATTGTACGATTCAATTTCACTCAACCATCTGGAAATTTTACTTACATTCTTTGTTTGCTTCAAATAAATTAAACTATGACAATCTGTCTTCAAATAAAAATGACGTCCCAAAAGAAAATACCTGAATGAACGTAATGAGTACAATAATGCTAGTAATTCAAGCTGATATGGGTGTAATTTTCTCTCACTAGGAGACGTTGCACGACTACAATAACTAATAGGAACTAAATTTGTGTCGTCAGGTGAATTTTGAGGTTGTTTGATTAGACCAGAAAGAGCGACTTTGCTGGCATCAAAATAGAGATACAGAGGATAATCAGGCTTGTATCTCATTAGACATGGTGCTCAAATGATGGCTTGTTTGATATTATTGAATGCTGTCTCCTGTGGTTCCTTCCAACGAAAAGGAGCGTCTTTTTTCAACAAAGAAAGTAATGCTTCTGCTAATTGACTGAAATTAGGTAAATACGAACGAACAAAAGAAGCCAATCCTAAAAAAACTTTTAACTTGTTTCTTTGTTTTGGGACGTTGATAGTTGGAGATTGAGTTAATTATTCGATTCGAAATAGACAAACCATTTTTACTAACAGTGTGACCTAAAACATCTAATGAAAAATATCCCAATTTTGTTTTTTCTGGGGAAAGCTTTAAACCAATTTCTTTTATTCTTTGAAGCAACATACGGGTTAACTGCACAATTTCATCAAAACTATCACTAGACCAAAAATAATCGTCAACATAGGCAAATATTTTATCTTGTGGAAGACCTTCTAAGGTGAGTTTCACTAATCTTTTCATACCACTAGTAGATGTCTTGACCCCCTGGGGCAGAAAATTAAAATGATATGATCCCGCGCCCGGAATCGAAAAAGCTGTAATAGGTTTAGATTCTTCAGTGAGGGGAATATTAAAGAATGCTCCAAAAACGTCGCTAGAACATAGATATTTGCGTCCTGCCAAATTAGTCAAAATATCCTGGATAGGAGGGACCGGATAACTGTCAGGAACCATTTTTTTTATTTATTTATATATATATCTTGCGTCTTGTATAAATCTATACTGTCCATTCTTCTTTTTAACAAGCATTACCGGAGAATTATACGGACTAATACTAGGCTCAATGATCTTACTTTTCAATAAAATGTCTACTTGTTTTTTGATCTCATCCCGTAGGTGAAATGGTATCGAAAATTGGGGTCGATTTACTGGGATATTGTCTACTAATTCAATTTTATGTTTATTGCTTAAATTATTACAAGAAATTATGCTAACAGTGCTGCCTGAATCCAATAGAAATAAATGCGGCTTATTATCAATATATGCTTCAACATGAGACAAATCAGCTTCATATTGAATAGGCATATAGTATCACTTACTATTTCTAACATTATTACACTTATCATTGTCTGATTTATTCCTACTATTCGATTTAACATTCTCATTTACATTGACTGCATTGACAGAAGCAAGACGCTGCGAATGAGAGAAAGCGAAGGATGGAATGGAAGGATTTCCTCGCTCCAAACGCGAATGCTCATAAGATTGTATACACACAGATTTTCCTTTGTGTGCGTGAGAAACTTTTGCGAGCGCAGTTCGTTGCACAAGGCTTTCTAATTGGACTTTGATACCGTCTAACTGAGCTATCAATGTATTTTTTTCTTCAGGCTGACTTACAATTTCATTTTTGTTCTGAATATTAACATCTGAAGTATTTTCTTTTTGCTGTATAGCATTCTTACTAACAGGATGTATATTGTATTCGTTTGTTATTGCCAAGGACTTCGATTGCTGACTACGCATGCTGACAAGAAAATTAACTCTTTCCTCTAGACCTAAGGACTTTGCTAACTCAATAACAGTCTTATATGATTTTCTTACAACTACAGAATAAAACGAAGGCAATAACCCATCGATTATCAAGGTAATTTGTTCGATCACTGGCATCTTCGGATCGTACTCGAGTATTAACTTCCATTTGTGAAAAATGTAATCTAAAACAGATTCAGAATCTAACTGTTCCCTATTTCTCATTTCTTGCTCTAAAACTTGCGAAACTACGTTATCTTCATAAGCCTTTATTAATTTCTTCTTAATCTGTACATACATGAGATTGCCATATTCTGCGGTTGATTGTAAAGCTAACAGATAGGCGCGAGCCCCATTTTCTAAACAATACGGCAACAAGTTACGTTTCTGTACATCACGTAGGTTATGAAGGACAGAAAAAATCCTCAAAATGACTAAAAATGACTGAACAGACTCGTTCAATTTGCCGGAAAATCTGGGGGTTTTACTAAGCGATCTAAGGCAGAAGATATAGCACTAGTATTCTCTATTATATATATATATTTTCAAAATCACACTTATAATAAATATCTTACACTACTATGTATATATATATATATATACATATATATCCAACACCAAAATGTAAATAACACTTCTTATATACTAACGGAAGGAAAAACAAAATATAGTAACTTGGCAAAATTTTCTCTTCTCACCCACTTAATCATTCAACTAAGAAACAATAAAACAAAAATTACTCTAACAGAGGAAATAAACGTAGCGAGGGTGGGCGGGTGGGCTAAAAATTAACTCTACTTAATTTCTCTCGACAAACTGTAAATCGTAGAATCGTAATCTATCGAAATTTTAGGATCGTAACAAAGGCGTAACCCTCACAGCATCTCCATCCATGTGCCGGTGCTGTGCCATCAGTTGTAGCTCAAAATAATCTCTGAAAATACTCATAGAATAATGTAACAATTGGGGATGGAACTGATGCACAACCCGGTACTTAACTGTAAAATTATGGTTGAATTTAATGAAATTCAAATATTTCTAATTTTGAAAATGACTAGTAGGGAAAGGGTGAGTGAGAGAGAAAGGATATGATTAAAAGATAAGGGATGAGCACTAGGCTGATTGATCCATCAAGACTGGCGTCGTCCTGGTCATCTGGCACGATGAAAGGTTTGCCGTGAAGGAACCTGGATCTTCTGGTAACAGCCAACAACTGGAATTCAATCCTGCTGGACTGCTAGGGGCGTCGAACTCTCTCCGTGATGCGTCTCTGGAATAATGCTTCTTTAGGATGTCCTCTTACATCTTCATTACTCTAATCACAACTGACCAAAGTATCTGCGGCGATGAACCGGCAGAATGGTATTCTTTAAACTTGGAGTCGGTAGTCCTCCAATGGTGGGATCTGCTTGTCTTCGATGATCCTGCACCTTCCTCAACTTCGTGACGAATACACCCTGTTGTTCTGTTCCTCGTGGTTTTGTTTGGCTGCAGAATGATGACCTAAGAGTCCAATGAATCGGGAAGTTTCAGGCTGTGCTTGAAGGTATGCGGAAAGGAAAGAAGGAAGCTAGTCGAGTTTATTTAACAAATATGCATTTACAACAGGTGTCTGAGAATGTACACTTCTAATAAAAATTTTCTTTCAGAAGTTTTCAAAGGTTCATGTTTTTTCTTTATATCCAATGCACAGTTACTTCACAGTATGTATTTAATACTGTATGTGGTTTTAGCCTCCAGGATGTTCCAGTTAGTCTCTTTAATAGGTCGAATCTATTGTAGGCTTTGGTAGTGATTGCTTTAAGATGTGGTTTCCAGGTGAGATATTCTATCCTAAAAAGCCCAATTTAATGATACATCAAAACTCACCGTTAGTGAGAATTTCAAGGGATCATAACATTGTAACTAGAGATTGTAAAAATATATATTTCTCAATGTCATGTAGTATGTTTTTAGATCAATTGAAAAATACATTTAAAGATAAATATATTTAAAGATAATACAGAATTGCCTCTACAGATTGATCTACCTTTATTTACGGATTATATATATTGAGTGTATAGGGTTATACTTCGATTGTATAAATATTAGATTGATTATACATGTATTATATAATTTTTCTTTTCCATTTTTTAATATTAAGTATTGATATTGATATATTACAAACTTAATAATTGTAATGCCTATTTTAATAGGAGGTATATCTCTGTTGTAAATGAAAGATAGATAAATGATTAATTGAAATTGATCGTTTGTTTTAGCCATTAGTGCAAAAATACTCTCCAACCCTGTCACCAACCACTTTCATATTCATCTCTTTTCCCATTATTTATCTCAATCCAAACAAACGGAACTAATTCAATACTGCATTTACCTTTTAAAGTTTTATCTCTTTAAGTATGTAAATTAAATTAAGTTTCATAATATAAGCAATAATAAATTAATTAACTATGTTTTGATATGTGTTTCTGTGTTTATAAAATATGCTATTCTTTCCTTTATATTTGCAGGTTCTGGAAGACACCCACATATTTTATGGTCGATATGTTTATAGCAAACCGTACCTGTCCCTCGACAATTTGATAAAATTAATTGCAGCAACACCTGAGTTTAAAGTTAATATTGCCATAAGATCATCAGATGAGGAAAATGTTTCCAAGGTTAGAGACAAACAAAAATATGAAGTTTGAAATAGTACTTTTCTAGGGTTGCCAGACGTCCGGCTTTTAGACATAAAAATTGATGTCCAGCTTTATACTCAAGCCGGACACGCTTTTGTCCAGTAGTATAGATTTAGTGTGGTATCCATAAAAGAGATGCGACAGTTGATAAGAGATAGTTTATCGCTTGTTTAATTAAGGATAAGGGGAGTATCGAAGGAGATGATGAAATAGGGTCAGGTTTTTTTTTTTTCCTGGAGATAGATGACGAAAGGAAAGGTTGAATGACCACTACGAAGGTCACATTGGATGGTCCCTGGAAATGGTCCCTGTGCAGGACCACAATGGATGACCCCTGGAAATGACCCCAGGACCCATAGCCCCTATGCAGGACCCATAGCCCCTATGCAGGACCTATGGCCCCTACGCTTCAATAGAAGCTACCTATTAAAAAGCAAATAAAAGGAAATGGTTTCCTTCCCTGCTTGCAGGAACAGTGAATGACAGCAGGCCTCATGGCCCCTGGAAATGACCCCAACCCATGGCCCCTGAAGATTGCCCCCTGTGCAGGAACCATGGCCCCTATGCAGCACCCATACGAACAGAATGTGAGAAGTGAAAAATATAGCAAGCCATACTCCATGTTAAAAAGGTAGGAGCAGATAAAAGGAAATGGTTCCCTTCCCTGCCTTGCAGGGCCCCTGGAAATGACTCCCAGGACCCATTGCCCCTATGCAGGACCTATACGAACAGTATGTGAGCATATATAATTGATTAGAAGCTATCTGTTAAAAAGATGTGAGCATCCCTCGACTTGATCAAAGTGAAAAGTTAAAAATAAGCCCCTCCCCCTCCTACCCCCTCCTACAAGTATACTATGAAAAGAGTAATATTTATTAAAACATTATTTTTACTTGTGAGCTGAAGACTGAGTGGCACAGACGTCCTTCCTTGAGAGCCGTTGAAATTGAAATGAACGAGCGAGAAGGCGTCTGGCGTGGCTTTAGTGACGTCAAGATTAACTTTGTACTGTATCAGAATGATAAAAGTGATTATAGACTTTACTTATTTACACGAATCACAGATTACCGGCAATCATCTACAAACATTTGTATGATTTGAACTTAATGAGAACTCTGAATAACAATCACGTGTAAGGTTAAAAACCTTTATTATTGACAAGCATGAGTGATATCTAACAGAGTTAATCACAGATGGATCACGAGTTTATGTGTCTAAGTTTAATTGATATTGATGATAGAGAAACCGATAATCACGAGAACTGATGGGTTATTGAACGCTTGTTTGCAATCATTTACAAACATTTGTATGATTTGAACTTAATCAGAACTTTGAATAACAATCACGTGCAAGGTTAAAAACCTTTATTATTGACAACCATGAGTGATATCTAACAGAGTTAATCACAGATGGATGACGAGTTTATGTGTCCGAGTTTAATTGATATTGACGATAGAGAAACCGATAATCACGAGAACTGATGGGTTATTGAACGCTTGCCCTATTACAAACTGAACTTGTATTTGTAAATATATATATATATATATATATATATATATATATATATATATATATATATATATATATATATATATATAAACAATTTGGAAACGTTATTACTTAGAGATAACCAGAGAACGGCGAAAACATTTATTTTGTTATTACAATCTAATACGAGAAAATAAACTGCAACTTTAGAGATTAATGCCCCGAACTGAACAATTATTATTATTGTATGGATTCAATGTCCACAGTGAGAACATTGACCATGCTCCGCCTATATGCAATAAAGCACACGGACTTATGGGAAAAAAAAATGGTTCCGCCTATACTAAATAAAGTACTTATATATAAATCCCTATGTTCCCTTTTTCTATATATTATAATTGTTGCTACTGATAGTGTCTTTTATAGTAATTATTTGTGTGATTTTACGTGTGTGTGTGTTTGCGATTTCTAAAAAGTTTGGACGACCAGCGAAAATTGTAAGTTATTATTGTAGTTGATGTATATATCCACACATATTCACTGACGCGCCTTTTGTACATTAATATTTAAACCTAGGGCTAACGAACAAATGTAAAATTGTAATTGACTTTAAAAGTATAACACATAATCGTTAACGTGCCACCACAGGCATTCACATTGAAACGTGAGAAAAAGTGATTAATTGTAAAATATTTTTAACATTAATGCTACGCGTTTGTTTAAAATGCTATTCATGTTGTGCGCTTACACAAAAGATTTATTTTTTAATTATAGCAAGCATTTACGGAAATAATTTTAAAATGCAATTTTCCCCTAACACATATTGGTTACACCTTTTGTTACAATTGCACTTACGCGAAAGCGAAATAAAAATTACTGTGTTCACCTAACACATGTTGGTTGTACTTTTTAAAATTGCACGTACGCGGACATAAAATAAAAATTACTGTGTTCACCTAACACATGTTGGTTGTACTTTTTAAAATTGCACGTACGCGAACATAAAATAAAAATTACTGTGTGCACCTAGCACATATTGGTTGCACTTTTTACAATTGCACTAACGCGAACATAAAATAAAAAATTACTGTGTACACCTAGCACATATTGGTTGTACTTTTTAAAATTGCACGTACGCCCACCAACTTACATTTAAGAACGCATTATAAAATAGTTTGTGTTATATATAACTTCCGCGGAAAAATTAGTTGCCTAGCACAAAAATTAAATTGCCTATCTAATATTAAACTAAGCTAAGATGGCTATACTTGCTAACGCGCCTTTACTTGAAAACCACATGTTTTTTTTACTAAGCTATTGTAACGTAACCGTCGCTAACGCGCCTTAGTGGAAAACCACATTTTTTTTACAAAGCTATTGTAACGTAACCGTCGCTAACGCGCCATTACTTGAAAACCATATGGTTCCTTACTAAAGTAACTTAAACTGGTTATACCTGCTAACGAGCACCTATGGTAACGTAACCGTCGGTAACGCGCCTTTACCGTATAACCTAACTTAACGCAACATTATTCACCTTTGATAATAATGTATAAAATAATTATTATTTTGTTTTAACTTGTTGCTACGCGTTTGCTAATACTGAATAATTGCTTGGAAATGCACACCGGCTCTGCCCTACCCTGAACCACATGGTTGCGCGACGGTTTTACCCTGCCCTAAACCACTTGGTTGCGCGACGGTTTTATCCTGCCCTAAACCACTTGGTTGCGCGTATGCTTTTTTATATAGAATAAGCGACACTGCTATGTATATACCATGAACTTAATTGTGGAAATAACAAATGTATACCCGTTTTGCACGGCCCCGCCCACATGATGGCACGCACGTTTTTTTATATAAATGCACATTGACTGCCACGGCTTTAAAAACTAATTAATGTAATTATTGTACGCATGCTTCCCTATAAATGCAAGCACGTTTTTCACATGTACACCGACTGCTACACGATTAGAACTAATAATGGACTTGCAATTTTTCCGAATGGACTTGCACTGCTATACGTTTAAACTAATAAATGTAATTATTGTACACATGCTTCCGTATAAATGCAGGCACGTTTTTCCACATGGAAATCGACTGCTACGGCTAGAAATTAATAAATATAAACATGCTTCCGTATAAATGCACGCACGCATGGGAACCAATTGCCACGCTTTTAAAATTAATTACTGCTATATTTTTATGCACCTACATTAACAAATACTAAATATAATTGATTTTAAAACACGGAAAACAACATTAGCCTGCATTCGGCTAACATTTACTTGGTTGAAATACCATTAAATAGTGTAGAGTACCATCATTTGCTTAACGCACATAGTGACGAATACGATTTTCATAAGTATTTATAAAATAAATGTAGAAAAAAAGATTATCAATTTGAAATACTTCATTTCTATTATATACTAAATAATTTAATGCTAAAAATGATATTAAACTTACCTTTATATATAATCTTCTTTTGAATTACATCTCGAAACCACATTTTGAACTACAGGTACTCCTATATGCGCGTGGACAGGAAGTGACTCAACTTCCTGTAGCAGTGTTGGTAAATCTTAATACTTTGTGTTTAGTTAGAGAATGGTAATGGAAGATTTTTGATTTAAAGAGATTAATATATAAGAAATTATTATGAAATGGGGAATTGTTTTTTGGTATACTTTATTTACAAGTGCAGAAAAAGTATATGTGTTGCCTAGTTTGTAAAATAAAAATAAATGAAAATGCTTTAGGTCAATTTGTATTGTAGCCTGTAGGAATATGAGCCGATTTACTACCCTTTATGATATTTAGACTGCAAGCCACAGACTATAATGTAACACATTTGCTTATTTTATGTACTTTGCGATGGATTATTTACGCAAACTAGAATGCGAAGACAATTTAGTAAGACACAATGTGTTAGTAACAGACAACTTAGTAAGAAACATTGTGTTAATGAAAGACTATTTAGGGCAAACTAAGAATAGTTAAGATTTATTTAGGTGGTAATCAGGGGTTAGTTACGGAATACTAAAGATAATCAAGGACTATTTACTGGATAATCAAACGGGGTATACTAAAGATAATCAAGGGGTAGTTACGGAATACTAAATATGGTCAGCGACTATTTAGGGGATAATCAAAGGCTAGTTAGCCCATAGTAAGGTTAATCAAGGAATAATCAGGGGATATTAAGAATGCTTAAAGGCTAGTTAGCCCATAGTAAGGTTAATTAATCAGTATTTAGGGGATATTAAGAATAATTAAAGGGTAGTTAGCCCTTACTAAAAATATTCAAGGACTATTAGGGGATACTTAAAGGGTAGCTAGCCCATACTAAGGATATTTAAGGACTATTAGGGTATATTTAAAGGGTAGTTATCCCATAGTAAGGATAATTAATTAGTATTTAGGGGATATTAAGAATGCTTAAAGGGTAGCTAGCCCATACTAAGAATATTCAAGGACTATTAGGGGGAAGCTTAACTATAGAGTGCTGAATGAGGACTTTTTTTTGCGATACTTAGTTTGAGAATAAATATTGCGGTGGGGGCGCAGTACAGAATGAGGGCCTTTTGTTTTGGTATATTTAGTTTGAGAATAAATATTGCGGTGGGGGCGCAGTACAGAATGAGGGCCTTTTGTTTTGGTATATTTAGTTTGAGAATAAATATTGCGGTGGGGCGCAGTACAGAATGAGGGCCTTTTCTTTTGCTATACTTAGTTTAAGTATAAATTTTGCGGTGGGGCGCAGTACAGAATGAGGACCTTTTCTTTTGCTATACTTAGTTTAAGTATAAATTTTGCGGTGGGCCGCAGTACAGAATGAGGGCCTTTTGTTTTGGTATATTTAGTTTGAGAATAAATATTGCGATGGACGGAATGGGCTTTAGGATATTTTGCAATTGGAACAAGGCTACATACATGTGTACTGTTATTGGAAACACGTATAGAATGTGAATCGGAAAAAAAATGCACAGAGACGTGTTGTTTTATGAACCCGTTTGCAGACGACTTAATACTATACTGAATGCTTTTGAATAAGGCCGCTAGGTGGCAATACTTACCACATGATTGCGTCAAAACATGCGTAAACTTGTTTAATGTAATGACATATATATTAATATATATTCCGTTTTAATATCATTTTATTGTACGCCGTTGGACGTAACGTGTTGTTTACCCCTGACTTATTATTAGTGCTAATAGTAGTACTGAATTAAAAATATAACATTTAGTAAAAAATATTATTACTGTTTTACAGTGTGTGGACCCTGCAGTTGCAATATATAAAAATTAGCGAGGCCATTTTTATCAGTTTTTGAAGAACAACTAAGAATTAGAAGGTGAGTGTATTTCATAATTATTATTATTAATATATTTATTGAAAACACTTGGTAAACAAGACTTTTTTAAAACCAATTTATTGAACATTTTTTGAGCTGAGCTTGTTTTTTAACCATTAATTATTTAACCAACACTTAGTAAACAAGACTTTTTAAAACCAAGTCATGAACATTTCTTTAGTTGAGCTTGTTTTTTAACCGGTAATTAATAAACAAGTTTCTTTTATAGTTTTTTTCAAAGCAAGTTATTGATTATTGCCTGTTTTGCTAGATTTTTTTATTACATAGAACTCAAAATTTTTCTTTTTCTTTTGTTTTAGATGGATTTCCTGTGTTCAACTGGTGAGTTCAATATGATTGATGAACTTTTCCTGCATGAAGTTTTACGCGGGCTTGATGACTATTCTCGTGTCTTCAGTACGTGGAAGGCGATAATGGAGCTGCAGCGATTAGGTCATCGAGCCAGTGTAAGATGTGAGGCTTTACTACACGCTCTTCGTGCTTTAGAAGGTAATGACCTTATACTTTTAAATCATTGCGTTTCAGCCGCCGATGTGCTTGAGTTATTTGTACATGGATTTTTTCGTAATAAGGAGTTTTACAATTATGCTCAAGACAGATTTATGTATTTAATGGCGTGCGGAGAAGGGCAAATAGATAGAATAAATAATACAGAGTTATCCAATTTTTTTGATTTTGGTTCGCGATTTGTTTTGGATGAATCTTTAATTCCATCTGAATTACCCATAACTGTGACCCCTCAAGAAAATTGTAACTTGAGTGATGAAGACTTGGCATTTTTAGATGGAGTAAATCTAAATTCCGATGAAGAACAAGAAGTGAGGAGATTGGTTAAAAATGTGGACGATGCTGTGGTTAAACCCACGCAACAAGTCCAGGGACAAAATCCTGTATACAATCAGCCTTGTGTACAGGATAATCATGGTTATGGGGACCAATCTGATCCTCAACCTGGACCCTCACATGCTCCTGACCCCGTGTTTGTTGGATATGGGAGCAATAATAAGAAAAGTACAAATAGTACTGATTGTAGTGCTAGTGGTAGTACTAGTAGTAGTGGTGGTGGAAATAATAATGAGGGGAAAAATCAGAGTAATAATAACTTCGAAGTAGTAAGAGAGAGCAGAAAACGGTTTCGTAAGTTTCATCTTACGGGCCATGAAATCGCGGTTAGACCAGTGGATAATGAAAGACGTATTGATAATCCACAGGCCTATATTGAAAGCTTATTTAATTTTGCATTAGAACATGTGTTATCTAATGCTCGCCCCACAGATTATATTGGACTATACATTGATAGTAGCAATAGTAGAAATAACAAGTCTGTATATGTTCCATTTAGAAGAAAACCCGATTTTTCTGCTGAAACTGTCCTTTCCTCAGTTGAACGAGTTTTAAATTCAAATGAGGATTTCCTTTTGGGGCATGAGGTATTGTTTCGCTTCCATGTAGCGGAGAGTATGCATGGAAACGGAAGAAATGCAGCAAGTGCTGTTGAAAAGTATTCCAAACATCAAGATTATTTGGAAAAGCGTTTAATACGCATAGAAAACAATAATATGTACTGCCTTCCCATGGCAATTGTATGGGGGATTACGAAGCACACCGCAAGTAAGCAAAGTTTATATAAATTAAAAACAAGAGATTATGATACATGGGTTCTTAAAGCAGAAGTTCTCTGCGAAATGGCAGGAGTTGACGTTAAAGCAAAGGGTGGATGTGATTTTAAAGACCTGGATTTGATACAATCATATTTAAGTGGTGAGTATCAAATTGTGGTGTATGAGGAAGATGAAAATAATGACCGGGAATATATAGTACGTTACCCGGGAGAGTATGCAGAGAATAAAATCTTTATTTTTTATAGGAGAGGTGACACTGTTGGCCATTTTGAACCCATTCCATACATTAAAAAATTACTTGGTAAATTGAAGTATTGCTATTATTGTTTGCAAGCATATAATGGGTTAGCATATAAACATAAGTGTGAAACTCACTGTTCTCTTTGTGAATGCAAACACGAACGAAATTATGATAGTGATAAAATTAAATGTAATGCGTGCAATAGAGAGTTTGCTGAGGGTACATGTTTTCAGAATCATAAGAAATGTAATAAAGGCGGGAAATCTGTGTGTGATAATGTTAAGATCTGCAATAATTGTGGTATTATTTTTGATAACAGGCGTCGAAAATCAAACCATGTGTGTGGTGAACATTTTTGCACGACTTGTCGTAAGCATGTTGATATTACTCACACATGTTTTGTACAACGACAAGAGCCTGTACATACTGATAGGTTTATGTACATTGCATATGATATAGAAACGATGTTAAAGGCACCAAATGCGCGCGGTGAAAGGGAACATGTGGTAGTACTTGTATGCTGTAAGCATATTTGCCACAACTGTATGAATAAAGGTATCGATGAGTCCTGTAAAACATGTGGTGATAATAATGGAAATCGTTCGTTTTCTTTTAAGACAATGACGGACCTTATTAACCATGTTTTGGCAGACCGACCTGACTTTAGACGTATAATTTGTATTGCACATAATGGTAGCAGATATGATGGTCTTTTTTGCCTTAGAAATCTAATAGAAGAGCAGCATCTTATTCCTAATGTGGTAATTCAGGGTCAGAAAATTTTTAATATTAATATTGGTAATCGAATTTTCTTTAAAGATTTTTATTTATTTATTGGTTGTAAATTATCTAGACTTCCCAAAACTTTAGGCCTGCGCGGAAATTTAAGAAAGGGAGATTTCCCCTATTTATTTAACACCGAGGAAAATCAAAATTATGTTGGTCCCTATCCCCCACTTGAATTTTATGACCCTGAAGGACGAAGCACCGAAGAAAAACAAGAATTAATAGCCTGGCACCAAGAACGTGCGGCAAGTGGCGAGGAGTTTAACCTCGAAAAGGAAATGCTGTCTTATTGCGAAAACGATGTTAGAATTCTAGCAGAAGCGATCATCAAATTTAGTGACATTATTGAGGAGAAAACGAATGGTTTGCAATGTTTCATGACATCATCCACCATTGCAGGTCTTGCAATGCGTACATATCGTACTTTGTACTTACCTGAAAATACTATTCCCGTAATTCCCGCGTTGGGTTTCCATCATAAGACAAAGTATAGTACTAAAGCTATGCAATGGCTTATGTATATGGAAAAACAATTAGGGATAGAAATCCAGCATGCTAGGAGAGGTGGGGAAAAGTATATTGGTAGGTACCAAGTTGATGGATGGCATGAGGGACTCAACGCTGCCTTCGAATTTTATGGTTGTTACTGGCACTCGTGCCCGCGTTGTTACCCTTTCAACCGTAACGACATTTTACATGACGCTCAAGACTCATGCAATACAATGGAAAAAAGATATGAACAAACAATGCTCCGCCGGAAGTACCTAAAACGTTTAGGTATAAACCTATACGAAATCTGGGAATGTTCTTGGGATGAAAAGGTAAAGACGGATAAGGACGTACAAAGGTTTATTAAAGAACGTTGTACTAGCCTGCCTGATTTCCTTATTCCCAAGAATTGTTACAATGGTGGACGCACTGAAGTGTTCAAATCTTTTGTGAATTGCACGGGTAATGAGAAGTTATGTTACGCCGATATTACTTCGTTATATCCATATGTGATGTCACGTAAGCCTATGCCCGTTAAATCACCTAAGATACATACGGGGCCGGACTTTCCAGATGTGGAAAGTATTCATGGTGTAGTAAAATGCACTATTTTGCCCCCGAAAAACTTATATTTTCCGATTATTCCGTATGTGGCTGGAGGCCGATTACTTTTTGGTTTATGCCGGACATGTATGGAAGAGGAAAACACTGATGATTGTACTCATAGTGACAATGAGTGTGCTATTACAGGTACGTTTTGTACTCCAGAGTTACACCTGGCTCTTCAAAAAGGGTACAAAATACTCGATATACATGAAATATGGGAATTCGAACTCATGGATCCTGAAGAGGGGAATTCAGGTGGTTTGTTCGGAACTTATGTGAATTCCTTTCTTCAGATGAAGCAGGAAGCCTCTGGTTTTCCTGCTTATTGTAAAAATGAAGGAGACAAGCAAAAATATATCGAGGACTATTATGCCCATGAAGGCATACAGTTAAATTATGATAACATTAGGACGAACCCGGGATTGAGGCAATGTGCAAAACTTTACCTCAATTCATTATATGGCAAATGGGGACAGCGCACTGATATGTCACATAGTGTAATCGTTAGTGACGAAGTTACGTTCCTTAGGTATTTAACGTCGGCAAGGTATGAAATTCAAAGTGTGGTCCCAATTAATGATGATCATTTAATTATCACATATAGAGATAATGAAACTGAAAATGTCCCACTGGAATTTTCAAACGTTATATTAGCTGCCTTTATTACTTCGTGGGCTAGACTTGAACTATATAAATTACTAACGACTGTAGGACCAGACAGAGCCATTTACTGTGACACTGACAGTATTATGTATATACAGAAAAAAGATGAGGAACCTTTGTTACCACTTGGAAACTATCTGGGTGATCTAACAGATGAAATTCCAGAAGGTTGGGAATTTACAACCTTCTACGGTCTAGGTGCGAAAAATTATTGTTATAGGCTAATTAATGCCAAAGGGGATGTTCGGCACATACTCAAAATTAGGGGGATAACACTAAACGATAGGACCTCTCAAAAAATTAACTTTGAGAGTTTCTATAAATTAGTGTCTGGACAATTAGAGTCCACAGTAATAGAAAACCCAAATAGTATTGTGCGTAAACCAGGGTTCCGCATCTTTAGTCGTACAGAGACTAAGACACACCGTGAGGTAAATAAAAAACGTAAACGTGTTGACGAAGATGACGTGACTGACGATATACCAATAACAAAACGTGCGACTTTACCTTACGGATATAGGCCCACGAACGAGTAAATGTGACTTGTGTGAATGTTTTTTTTCTTTTTTAACCAGTTCGCTTTTTATGGAAACTCCGCTTTTATATTTTTTTGTTTCTTTGGAAACTTCCTGTTAAAATTGAATGTAATTATGTTAAAATTTCCAGTGGAAAGTCGTTAATTATTTGTTGGACTGCTTCTTATAGAAGTGCATTGTTAATTATTTTTTCCTTCGCTTCTTATAGAAGCTCGTTGTTAATTATTTTATTGTTCTTTCGCTTCATTAGGAGCTTATTGTTAATTATTGATTTGTTTGCTTCTTATAGAAGTTCAGGACAATCGTTGATTGTTTTCTTACAAACCTCTATCTCTTTTCTTTTTAAATGTGTGAGTGTATATAAAGCAAAAGCTCTATTGCATGCATTCATTTGAGTACAACATGTTAAAGTTTCAACATCCCTCTACCATTTTAATTGCGGGTCCATCAAGGGCAGGAAAAACATGTTTTGTAAATCGATTACTTAATGAACGTGATCAAATGTTTAGTATAAAATTTAATGATATTGTTTGGTGTTATGGTGCAGTAATACCAAACCTGGATGCACATGCAAAAATACGTTTTGTAGAAGGAATACCTGACATGAATAATTTTGAAATTAAAGAAAATTCATTATTAATACTTGATGATTTAATGTCAGAAACTAATGGCGATGTTGCTAATTTATTTACAAAGTATGCACATCATAAAAAGTTGACTGTTATATTTATTATTCAAAATTTATTTCCAAAAGGAAAACATGCACGTGATATTAGTTTAAATGCACATTATATTATAGTATTTAAAAATCCTCGTGATAAATTACAAATACAATATTTAGCAAGGCAAATTATGCCTCGATATAGTAAGGAAATTGTGAATGTATTCGAAGAGGTAACACGTGAGCCTCACACTTATTTGTTATTTGACCTAACCCAAAAAACAAACGATGCATTGCGAATACGTACAAATATTTTTCCTAATGAAATCATGCATGTATACGCCAACATAAAAGACATGCATACAGAAATTTTTATTTAGTTGCTATCAAGATGTTGAAGGTAAAACAACACTACAACACGCTCCGTGCTCTGTGCAAATGCAAAAATACAAAACGAAAACAAATTTTACAAAATGCTTCAGGGGATTTAATAAGAACAATTTCTCAAGTAGCTAAAAACACAATAAAAGGAAACATCCCTTTAAATCCTCGTCAGAAGCAACGATTACGTAGACATAAAAAGATCTTGCGCGCTTTATCTCAGCAGCGTACTGCATTAAAGAAAAAGAAGAGGTTGTTACTACAGAAAGGTGGTGCACTTTTACCATTAATTTTGGGACCACTTCTAGCAGCAGTAGGCAGTAGTATTTTTAGTCGATAATTATGTCAGAATTACGTAAAATGATTTTAGTTCCTGAAAATGCAATACATGAAATTCAGTCCAATCTTAAATCAATAGATTCACATCAATCACGTTTAGATGAAGAAATGAATAATATTTTAAAACGTCATGATATTAGTGTACAACAAAAATGGAAATTATATCAACAAGCTTTGCATCGTTACTTACAGTATACATCTTCTTCTTCACATAAACCTATTACATTACCTGTTATTCAGGATGAACAAAAAGAAGAAGAAAAATTATCATCACTTGCTTTGCAACAGGATAACAATACTTCTATTTTACCATTTGTATCAGACATTTTACAATCAGTACCAAAAACACTACGTAGGAAAACAGATCTATTATTAAAGCAGTTAACAAATTCTGATAAAATTCAGTGGGATAAGTCTGGCATAGTCCGTATCCAAGGAAAAACAATACCTGGTTCAAATATTATAGATTTAGTAAATGATGTTGTTCGTACAAGAAAATATTCAAGAAATCCTATAGGTATTTATGAATTTAAAAATTTATTAGAAGATCTTAATGTTCCTAAAGAATTTATTGGTACACCAGCATCAAAACTGAATACTAGTAGTAGTAGACAACGTATTCGTAAAATAAGAAAATCATCCAGTCCTAAAGCAGTATCTAATTTATTTAAACATTGGAAAGAATATAGTATGTAAAAAATGACAAAGTTATCAAAAATATATTATGATTATTCAAATCCTAATTCTTTATCAAGTATACAAACATTACATCGTAAAACAAAATTATCTAAAAAGAAAATTAAAAATTGGTTAGCTTCTCAAGATGCATATACATTGCATGCACCAATTCGTAAAGTTTTTCAACGGAAAAAGTATTATGTTAGTGCACCAAATGAAACATTACAAATGGATTTGGCAGATATGCAAAACATTGCAAAGTATAATAATAATTATAAGTATATATTATGTTGTATTGATATTTTTTCACGTTATGCATATTGTGTCCCCTTAAAAACAAAGAAAGGTCCTGAAATGGTAAAAGCAATAAGAAAAATTTTAAAAAAATTCAAGTTACCCGTGTTTAATGTCCAAACCGATTTAGGTACAGAATTTTATAATCGTCATGTAAAACAATTGTTTAAAGAATATGAAATTAATCATTATAGTGTTCATTCCGAAATTAAATGTGCTTTAGCAGAACGTTTTATAAGAACAATAAAAGAAAAATTGTATCGTTACTTTACTGCAAAAAATACTTATCGATATATTAATGTCTTAGATCAAATTGTCAATAATTATAACCATTCATATCATTCAAGTATTAAAATGGCGCCTGCAGAAGTAAATGAATCCAATGTGAATCAAGTGTGGAAAACATTATACGGAAATACAATAAATAAAAAGAATACAAGTTGTAAATTTAGTCCGGGTGATTATGTTCGTGTTAGTAAGTATAAACATGTATTGGAAAAAGGATATTTACCTAAATGGTCACAAGAAATATTTATTGTCGATAAATGTATTAAATCTAATCCTGTGACTTATAAATTAAAAGATTGGAATGGAGAAGAAATTAAAGGAATATTTTATGCACAAGAATTACAAAAAGTAATTATAAATTCAAAAAAAACTTATCTTATTGAAAAAGTATTAAAACGTAAAAATGGGTGGATGTATGTAAAATGGTTGGGATATCCGTCAAGTATGAATTCATGGATTAGATCCGATTCTATTCAGTCTTCAAAATGAATTCAAACCTTACACATGACTTTTACGTTACTCTTCCTTCAAATGCCAGTAGTAAACTTTTTAATAATAATACAACAGCTTCATTTCGTGTTAAATTAGCACAACCTATTGATTTAAGTGATGGGGAATGGGGTGTTGCAGTAACACAAATTAATATTCCGTGGAGTTTTTATAATGTTGGTGAAAATGAAGAAATAATAATTACTACTGTTATCAATGATAAAGTTGAACGCCATCATGTTCGTGTAACACCGGGATATTATTCGTCTATCGAATCTATTCTTGAGTTAATTCCTGAAAATGTTCGTATGTTACAATATTTACAAAATAAAAATCAAATTGTAATTAAACATTCTTTAAAATTAGAAGATCAGTGTATGATTGGTATTACACCAGGATTACAACATATTTTTGGATTTATTAATGAAAATACACACGATATTAAAAATGTAGTATACACAAAAATTAGAAATGTTGATTTATTATTATCACGGGGTAAATTTCCATGTAATTTAGATTATAATATTCCCAATTCAATTAATGTATGTGTTGATATTGTAAAACATCAACAAAATATTGGACCGTTAATTCGAAAACTTAGTGTATATAATGTACAACACGGTAATGTAAAATCTTTTGTGTTTCATACACCCCATTATGTTAAAGTTGAAAAGAAATATTTTGATACAATAGAAGTAAACTTAAAAGATGAACACGGTTTAAAATTACCATTTCGTTTCGGGACTTCAAACTTGACACTTCACTTTAAACGAAAATGATTTCTGAAAGTATTGATGATAGTTTTTACATTACATTAGTTTCAAATGCTAGTACAAATGTATATCCTACAAATAATCCAACACATTTTATTAATCAGTTGAAAAATAATATACGATTATCAGAATCCGATTGGTACGTAGGGTTAAGTGAAGTACATATTCCATTAACATGTTATAACGTCACCGAAGGTGAAAATGTTGTATGGTACAAATTTAAAAATGCAGACCCTATGAAAAGTAAAGTTGTTGTTGGATATTATCCATCCATTCATCATTTAATAGATGAATTAAATACAATATCAAGATTTATACGGTTTAGCTTTTCAAATATTGTACGTGTTGAATGCGATGAACGTGTAGAATCTGTTACATTGTCACCTACATTAGCTTTACAATTAGGTTTTTCTGAAAAATCAGATCTTGTAAAAGAACGCCGTGGATTCAAACAGCCATACGTAGATATTGGATATCCACATCAAATTTTTATTTATACCGACATTATACAATATCAATTTTTAGGTGATACAAAAGCTCCGTTACTACGTATAGCAACAATTTCAGATATTAAATATGGAAAAGTTCAAACAATTACCTTTGAAGATATTCATTATATGCCACTTGCAAAATTTTGTTTTAATACAATTGAAATACTATTAAAAGATCATGCAGGGAGAAATTTGCCATTCCGATCTGGGACACTGACCGTAACACTTCATTTTAAACGCTCTCCTGTTAAATAATAATAATAAAATGAGATCTAGACGTGTTACTTTACATCGTGGACGTGGAATACCATATTTTTCAGGACCTGTATATCAAAGGGGACATGGTATAGGGAGTTTCTTTAAAGGGTTATTTCGTTTTGCATTACCATTTCTTAAACAAGGTGCAAAAACTGTAGGACGTCAAGCATTGCAAACCGGTATACAAGTTGCGGGTGATGTATTGGAAAATAAACCATTTAAAGAAGCGGTTCGTGCACGTGTAAAAGAAGCTGGTAATAATTTAAAGACAAAAGCTATTAATAAAGTTGGACAGTTGCTAACTGGTAGTGGTAAGAGACGGTCACGCAAAAGAAAGGCTCCTGCAATTGTAAATTTTGGACCACCAACAAAACGTAAACATATAAACGATATCTTTTCATAATGTCGCTCCTAAATTCCGATAGTTCTGAATGCTGTACCAATGAATTTGATTTCTTTTCAATACCAATGACACAAACAGCTATTGAAGCAACTATAAATGCTGAAAATCGACCTATTTCTACATTAACATCAGAAGGACCAATTGAATTTGTTATTCCTGGAGAAACAGGAGAATTTATTCATCCAGCATATCTATATCTTTATGTACGTTGTAAAATTACAAAAGATGATGGTAAAAATTTAGTTAATGATGATGTTGTTGCACCAGTAAATAATTTCCTACATTCATTATTTAGTCAAATTGATATTTCGTTAAATGATAAATTAATTAGTTCTTCATCAGGATCTTATCCTTATCGTGCATACATTGAAACTTTATTAAATTATTCTCATGATGCTTCTCAAACACATTTAGCATGTGCTATGTGGCATAAAGATACTGCAAAAAATTTTAATAAATTAGACAATACAAATGATGGTTTTCAAAAGCGTGCCAATAAAATAAAAAATAGTAAATCTTTTGAAATGTACGGACGTCTTCATACTGATATTGTAAGTTTAGATCGTATGCTTCCTAATAAAGTAAGTTTACGTGTAAAATTACATCGTAGTAAAGATAACTTTTGTTTAATGTCTCCTGAAAATACAAGTTACAAAGTTGCACTTGAGGAAGTTATTCTACATGTACGTCGTATTGATGTTGCTGCAGATTTAGCTATGCAATTAAATACACGAATGGTTTCAGAAACGGCCAAGTTACCTCTCACAAGAGTAGAAACAAGATCTTATACTATTCCTGCACAAGTCAAGTCATATAACCTTGATAATCTCTTTCTGGGTAATGTTCCTAAAGGTCTGGTTATTGGTTTCATTTCCAACACAGCCTTCAATGGTAAATCACATCTTAATCCATATGAGTTCCGAAACTTTAACGTTAACAAACTGCAATTACATGTTGGATCAAAATCATTCCCTCCCAACCCCCTTACGCCTGATTTTAATAATGATTTATACCTTCTAAGTTACTATACTCTGATATCAGGTACTGGTATATATTATCAAAATTATTCACATACTGTTACTCTTGAAGAATATCCTAATGGATATACTCTGTATGCATTTATTCTATCTCCAACTGGAACTTTAGATGACAACACTTGGGATGTAGTTCGTGATTCTCCTGTAAATTTAAAAGTATCATTTTCAGAAACTTTAACTGAACCAATTACATGTATTGTCTATGCGCAATTTGATTCGTTAGCACAAATAGACAAAGATAGAAATATTTATACTGATAACACCTTCTAATTTATTCAGTTGAGTAGAATGAGGGTTGTTGTACACTTCTCCGCATTCCATAATAATGATGAGGAATTTATTGTAAAGGAACTAGCAATTGTAAATCCTGACGTTCCGTTTTTACAAAATTGGATATTTAAACCACCATATCCATTAAATAAGCTGTCTGAGCCAATCATAAATACAAACAAATATCTAAGTGAAAATGTATATGGCATTACCTGGCACGAAGGCGATGTGGAGTATTCACTTCTTAAGGAAATAATTCAATCATATTGTTCAAATACCACCAGTATTTACACGTATGGATTAACTAGAAAGTGTTTTCTTGAAGAAATTCTGCAAAGAAATGTTACAAATTTGGAAGAAATAGACTGTCCAAAGTATACTGCATTAAGTTTCCACGTTCACAAGTGTGCACATAATAAACATCGTTTTGGACAATATAGATGCAGTATTCATGAAGCATTACTATATAGTGAATATGTAAAAGTGTATGATTATGTTTTACATGTGAAAAACAGTGATAATTACATACCTACTATAATTAAAAAATAATAATCATGTATAGTGACGAATTGTTAAAAGTATTAGTGACTGATAAAGTGACTGGTGCAAGTGTTACCGGGATTTATCCTATTGATAAACTTCCTGTAATGGTAGAACCACCTGCAGCACTTGTAATTAATCTTGATACATCCAATTCAAGTGGATCACACTGGGTAGCAGTGTACATTAATGAGAAAAAACATGGATTCTATTTTGACAGTCTTGCTATGGACATTCCCAAGGAAATAAAAAATTTTTTATCCAAAAATACTAAATTATATTTTACAAACAGTGAACAATATCAGCACGATGATTCTGTGTTATGTGGATACTTTGTATTATATTTTTTGCATCATATTATTCGCACTCAATCATTTGAAACGTGTTTAAAATTGTTTAACAACAAAAATTTAAAAAAGAATGATGATATTGTTTATAAACATGTAAACAACATTTTAAAAAGAAAACACAAGTAATTTTTTTATTTTTTTATTATTGTATATATATTTTTTACAATAAAAATTTTTAAACTATATTCATGCATTTAATTTACAAATCCTCGTTACAATCTTGATAATGCATTAGTTAATGCTGTTGATCTTTCATATTTCCACCAGTAATTCAACTGTTGTGCGTTACGATATGCACATCCTGATTTCTTTACAACATTTTTGTGAAAAGAACAATATTCATTAAATGTATTTCCACACAAATCATTTAATGCTGGACATTCTTTCGTTTCTAAATCAATAACATTATCTAATGCAAATATTCTCTTAATCCAAAGAGATTTTTCTAAACCTTTACAATAAAAGGTTGAATTCATTGTACATAATTGATATACAAGGTTACGTATAAATGATACAGTATATCCTGTTTTACTATCCCAGTTCAAACCGTGTAAATTCAATGTCAGCCAATCAATTTGTTTTTGGCAACCTAATGACAATAAATTATATTCTATTGGTGATTTTACCAAGCAATGGAAATTTACTGTATCATCACATGCGCTAAGACAAAACTCACGAATAATAAATTCGTTATCAGACATTTTAAAACCTTGAATATCAATAATGTATTGATTTACGCAAGGTGAAATTTCATTTGTGCGCTGAATAAAATATGATATAATTTGTCCAACAAATTCTGTATTTTTTAAAAGATCACAAGTTTTACGCATAAAGCATATAAATGAGATTTCACTATGTTCTTGTTCATACAATTCAAAAAGTTCACCAAGAGTTTTATCAAGAGATAAATACTTTGCTGCAAATGATCCAATATCATGAAGAGCACTTGATTTGCAATCCAGCGGATTATTCTCACGTAAGTATACATTTATTGTTTTTAATACACAATTCACATTAATATTTTTAGCACTACATAACACACATAAAACACTCACACTATTCGGATACATTTTTCCTTCTGTCTTTTCTTAATAGAACCTCTAGTAATTCCGGAAAATAGTCTATATCATTTAATAGTTCCAAATATGCTTCATAAAATTTTTCTCTTGTTAGTATTCCAATAATGTGGGTGTTGGCATACAGGTAAAACACATCATCTTCAACACTAGGGCTTGCTATAACACTCCAAGCACGGACTTCCAATGATTTTGGGGGTAAATTCATACAATCATGCGCATACACATGATACGATCCTTCTCTGCAACCATCACATATTAACGTCTCGTTAAATTCCCATTTTTCAATAGCTTTCTTTATACATTCTCGGTCCACATTTTGACTATTACAAGAACAGTCTAAACTCCAAAATCTTGATGGTGATGATGCTGGGGTTTCTGAAACTGTTAATACTGATGAATCTATTTCATCAATATCAAATTCTTCATCTGAAGATGATTCATATAATTCTGTTTCAGCATCAGATAATGATGCTTCAATATCGCAGTAATCCTTCTTCTCATACGACTGCATTGTCTGTCTTTATATATTTTCTCTCTTAGAACTTGTATTTAAAGTACTTTCAGATTTATCACGTGTTCATCTTATGTCTAATCAATGTGGTTAGTCATCAATCACATGTTACTTAATCACACAGTTGTAGACCCAATTACTTATCACATGATGTTTAGTCATGTATCATCGGTCAAAATTACTCATCGTCACATGATGTTTCCTCGTTCAACAAGTTTATCTAATCGTACAAAGGTCAATTCATCCGAATTTCTAAAGCGCGCAAAACCTCAGTTCATGTCTTAAGTTCTTCGGTGATGGATGTGTGAGAACAAGACTCCGTCTTTAGTACTGTAATCAAATATGGCTGAATAATGCAATAAAATAAAATAAAGTTATTTCCTATTTTCCCAAGTTCAATTCCTGTGTGCACATAAATATAATTTCATATTTTTTTAAAAAATTCATTAAACAGGGGGAGGGTGTCCCTAAAAACCGTGGTCCCTATACAGGGGTCAATCTTGGGTCCTGGGGGCCATTTCCAGGGGTCATCCACTGTGACCTTCGTAGTGGTCATTCAACCTTTCCTTTCGTCATCTATCATTGTGAAACACATCACGTGTTCTTTATCAATCAATTGACCTTTCCCCCTTTCCTAATCCTATTGCATCACCTCCTTCGATACTCCCCTTATCCTTAATTAAACAAGCGATAAACTATCTCTTATCAACTGTCGCATCTCTTTTATGGATACCACACTAAATCTATACTACTTTGTCCTCCTTTTCGAGTTTGGAGACTAATTAATGAAACACGTCAGCTAATTAATGAAACAGGAATGATTCAGGATATTAATCAATGAAGCAGGTTTTCAAAATGCATAAAATATTGCCAGAATGGTGATAGGATAAATAACTTGTTAGTACCACGACTTATGACTTTATTAAATACAATGACTTAAAGTAACATTAGTATTGCTTCCTATTAGTGAATCATCATTTTGTAGTTGTACTTTTTGTATTAGTTTACTGTAATAATGTATTAATTTCTATATTATTATTATTTTTTCTTTCTTTAAAACGTGCTATTTGACACAATCTGGAAGCAAACTTAAGTTTCGGTAAAAGCAACTTTTTAGTGATTTTTTTTTAAAGTTCAAGTGTCCTTTTTGATTTACAAGTCTGGCAACCTTATACTTCTCCCACACATAACTTAAAACTAAATTGTTTTTATAGGAGATACATCAAATGTGAATTTTGTTATTTGTCTTCTTTGGTCTAAAATTACACTTGCAAGTCTAAGGTGTTATATTGTTCAAGCACCCCACTGCTACGGTTAGCATTCTACTAGTGACACAAATGAGAAATCGTCGCTGCGCCTCGACGAACCGCTATGTGACATTTTTGTAAAAAAAAAAAAAAAAAAAAAAAAAAAGTTATGCCGTGCAAATAAACCTGAAAGCTGTCAGGCAGTATCCCTTATAACACGGTAAGTGAATATTCAATTGTTTCGCCACAACAATGAAAAATAATAGATTGAAATTAGAAGCTTCAGGGTCTCATCACGTACGGATTGATTAATGTATACAAATGCTCTATGTACTTATAAAGGCGCAAAAGGTAAACCGACATGTGCTACGCAAACACAAAAATAGTACTATAATATTGTTGAAGCAATCTACAGCAATGTCCAGTGCATAATACAGCAGAACAAATTTTACTATATTTTTCAAGTGTTTCCGTCTGTATCTAGCAAAATTTTCAGTTTAAAATGTTTTCTGCTTCTTCTGAAAAATCGTGGTTTTAACACACAGCGGTTCTTCGAGGCACAGCGATGAAATATAGGGGAGAGTCGGGTAGTATCGTCATAGATAGCTTTGTTACAATTATTTGGTAAGTGTTTGGCGGAATATAAATTGGTAATACATTTCTGAAATCTTTATTCCTTGCTGAACAATTACATTATACCACGAACTTACAACATACAATAACTGAGTAATAATGTACATTTTTCTGAAACATTAAATTTGCACTACATGAAACATTGGAGGCCTATATCGGACACCATGACAAACTCACATTTTCATGAGAATTTCACCTTACTTACATGTTTTACCTTACTTACACACATCACACTTGTAAAATAAAGAATCTCCTCCAAGATCGGCACAATTTTCGTGGGCCCATCGATAGCAAAATTTGCACTGAATCCAGTCTTCCTGGAAATTTTCTCCACAGACCAAACATACAGTATTTTCTTCATTTTTAGGATTTAAAAACAATGATTTATTTGTCGATGAAAAAGACACCATTTTCCATGTCAGGTTTTCGTTTTAAGTCTGCTTTTCTCGCCGAGGTTATACAACTTTCAGCTGTTGTAGCCTTCTTTCTTCTAGTGTGTTTTATAGGGACTTGAAGTGAGAATTTCCCTATGCTCTCCACGTCGTTTCCTCACGTTCAATATTTCTTTTTTGTCACCTGGAAGTGGAGATATTTCTTCCAGATAAGATCTAGAGATTTGACGAGATGTACTAGGCCCAGACGTTGAAGGGACATCTGAGACATCTACATCGGCCTGTGTTGCTTCAGTATGATGATGTCTTGGCGGTGTGCTGGCGGATTGAGATTGGCGTGGATGATCATTTTCTGCTTTTGTCATATCACGATTAAAATTTAAGTCCACTTTTGACGACATCTATGGCGAACTTCATATTCTCTTCCGTCCATTTTCCTCTTGTTTAGCTGAAAAATAAAAACATAAGCATTGGCGCCAAAATTCTCTCATCGGTGTGTCCGGTACTGGCCGCCAATGCCTTGTCCGATACTACCCGACTGACATAGACCAAGAAAATATCTTGCCAAGTCAAATGAAGTAAAATTACACGAACATTACTTCATGTACATATTCGCAAGATGACATCACGTTGTTAAAATATGTTTATGCGATTATCTACTTACCCAGCTGTACGCTACAGTTTCACAAATTTAACTTCGTCACTGGAAAATCACAACAAAAACACATACGATGTTGCTGCTTCCAAACGACGCACTCAACTTATCCACAATGGCGTCAAATACTTTGTCTCGTTTGTGGCTACGAACACGTCATAGGCAGTGCTGACAGTTATAGCCCAATTATCAGAAACGAATATCGTCCGATACTAACCGACGTCCGATACTATACGACTCTCCCCTAATAATTACTTTCTCCTATACTCTCCGTTGAAATCAGGCCCGTACAGTGGTCGTAGTTTAAGAGAAATTTCCCTAATCTAGGGAAATTTCGTAGTTGAATTTAGCAAAAAGGAAACAAGGATATTTTCGATAAAACATTAAAAATCCAGGGAAATTCACGTGCTGACTGATTGATCAATACAAATACTTAGATTTTTTCTTTGTTTTTCAGAAAACAACTGTTTGTGTGTGTATGTGTGTGTATCTGTTCAAAGTATTGCAACCATTGTCGGCTGGATGTATTTATGTTTAGTTTTTGAAGAAAAAAGTGAAAAAATAAAAGCAAAATGCAAATGAATAAAACAAATGCGGTTGGCACTTCCTTTAATATAGCTTTAATATAGCAGCTACCTGGGTTCAAATCCCGTCGTGGCAATTATTAATTTTTCTGTATGGGACGGTGAAGTTTATGTAACTGGTATTGTAATTGTTAGTTCTTTATAATAATAATAATAATAATAATAATAATAATAATAATAATAATAATAATAATTATTATTATTATTATTATTATTATTATTAACACAAAAAGAAAGAAAATGTCAGATAGTGGAAGCTATTCATAGAAACAGAAAAGATATACAGTATATCAGATCTTTTTTAGGTTTACACAAGAACGCAATAATATTATTACGTTTATGGATTTACAGATGGAATTATCATTTTATGACAAGAAATGGAATATAAATATTTGTTAGCTGATAACAGTAATGCAATTTGTTTCGCCTTTCTTCTAGGTAGAAAGATGGGGAGAGATCTTAAATAGGATCATTGGCATTGAAATTCATACAATTATACGCATAATAATAATAATAATAATAATAATAATAATAATAATAATAATAATAATAATAATAATAATAATTTATTCTTCGTATTATTATTATTATTGATTCACGGGGCCGAGGCGGGGATTCCTGCCTTTCCGCTCGGGCCAGTCTGCCCCTGGCAGCGAGGACTTCATTTTGGTCGCGCTCCTTTGATTCGTCGTCAAGAATCCCGAACGGACCAATGTGAACTATCGCCAGTCATGTGCATGCGGTTACTATTATATATTACTTTTTCCAGACGAATTGTTTCTAAAGTGAGCCCCGGGTTCAAGAGTAACCCCTGCCTCTAGATCATGAAGTGAAAAATATTGAGATGAGTGCGTATAAATGTATGAATTTTGATGGCAACTGTCGCCGATCATTAGAAAGTGAATATGGGAGAGCCATGAAATAAAGAAAATAGATGCGCGTAATTTTATTATAAAATTATAGAACGAACGCATTTCCTCTTATCCCAAACGGCTATCGTCTAATACATACGGTTACAGGAGCACTCTGATTGACCAAACTAAAAATACCTCAATGATTTATCCCTTTACATGCGACGTCACCTTCATCGCCTTCGTGGCGAAGTCGGAGGAACACGTGCCTTCGGATCGTAAAGTTGTTGGTTCGCGCCCGCGTCGGGGTACTTTTTAAGTGCTTTTAGGCTCACTGTAATGTAAACAAATCACACATATAGGTAATGTAACGTATTTTGGGAAAGTAATTTTGTGGTTCATTGGTGTTTCGTCGCGTCTATGCCGCTGGTGGCATAAATTTCAAAACGGAAGTGAGGCTACAGCGGATCATCGCTGCGGGGCATCTAATTTTTGCTGAGAAGTCTCAAGTAGCTCATCGTAGGTCCACCGGCGCTTTCAGTATAGGACAGCTTGAGTTTCAGGTTGTTTACATTATCAGTTTTCTTTTTCTACTTGTCACCAAAAGCTCCATACAAAATAACGTAATAAACAAAAAAATAAATTAAAAAAAGTACGTTTGAGTGTTCGGGCCACACATCACGTCTTCGAGGGCCAACGGTTAGAGAGTTTTATTTCCCCAATATCGAGTAACCTGGATAAAACGTTGAACTCGACAATCTGCAGTGTATATTAATGGCTCATGAAAGAATATAATTATAAAGAAATACTCGAAGAGAGAGAGATTTAAACTGCAGTTTCACATAACATTAGCCTAGATGCTCAAGCAGGACGTTAAACTTCCTCATATCTAAATGCCGCAACAAAAATCAATTGAATATATTCTTTCGGATGTCATAACTTTAGCTTAAGTTACATGACCAACGAACTCGTTTAAGTTGCATTGAAAGTCATAAATCGGAATACAATTTTGCGCGTTATTTACATCTACAGTTCTTTGTTTCTTATTTTGAGAATTTGTATCATCTGTAAAATTTCTACGAAATCCAATTCGAACGAAATTAGATCTAATGAGTATATGCTTTTTAAGTGTACGATTACTATTACTGTTGCTACCAAGATTATGTTCGGTTACGCGATTACTATTAATGTTACTAATAAGGTTAGGTTCGGTTATCTTACCGGTAAAATTAGGTTCAGTTCTCATTCGTTTTACTGGTGGAGATATGTCGTGTCTCTTAACTGATCTGTACTTGCCTTTACGCGATATCCTCAGCAGTCTATCTTACCACGTTTTCTGTTTCTTCTGTAATTAGGTTCGGTTACAATACCGGTACACATGAATTTAACATTACTTTTCACATTGGTATCACACTATGGACGCTCCGAATTTGATTTCGATTAAGGTTAGTTTGGTTCAGGTCCGTACTGTATTGCACCATTGATAGATTTTCAAAATTTTGCAATGTCATACCAAGATGATTGAAGCTAACGCACTGCATTACGTTCGGTAAAAGCACCGTCTGATTGTTCACTACTATCATTTTGATCTTTTCGTTGAGTGAACATTCTAATAGCTCTAAGTCAATCGAACAATCACTACAAGCATTGGTGGAACACACGTTCTCTTTTTGAATTTCAAGAATATTGGAATCAATTTTCTTCCTGCTACATGAACCATTGTCGTGTATATATCATTAAACTGTTCCATTACAATTACTTCATCTCCAGAATTAATATCATGTTGAATATACTGGGAACACAAGCAACCTATAGCATTCACTAGACATAGATGACCATAACTTTACGCACATTGATACATATCAAAATCTTCATTACACGCAGTATCAATAAGACAATCAAAAACATTCGAATGAAGAGAAAAGTTAGGATAATCTGATCCAACCAATACAGCAGTATGTTTTTGCGAACACTCAGTAAATTTCACCAATGCAAACTCAGGATCTGCATTTTCTGTTGTTTCTATGGAAGGTTCATTTGGAGCACACATGTTAACCTGTGACGAAATTTCTTCAGTATTTGACAAATTTTCCTGTAACTCCTTACTTGAATTCGCAACTTCTGTAGAATTTTGAACTTCGATGAACCTACTTAGAATTTGTTCTATTTTAAGGTCATCTTGTTCAATTCGTAGATTTATCTGGTCGATTTTACTATTGAGTTGTATCATCTGTTCACCAAGATCTTGCTTTAATTGTTCCAACTGTTGATCAATTTCACTGTCAAGTTGGCTCATTCGTTGATCCATTCGGTCACAAAAATCTTGCTTTAATTGTTCTAGCTGTTGGTCAATTTTACTGTCAAGTTGGCTCATTTGTTGATCCATTCGGTCACCAAAATCTTGTTTGAATTGTTCTATCTTTTGATCAATTTTACTGTCAAGTTGGCTCATTCGTTGATCCATTCGGTCACCAAAATCTTGCTTTAATTGTTCTGTCTGTTGTTTAATGAGATCGGCCAAATCAGAAAAGCTCATTTCCCTGTTGCCATCTGTTTCAGATGTATTTCCCAAACCAGTGAGACTCATTTTGATATTCCTCGGAATTTTTGTGCCACTTCTCAACACGGTAGACTCCGTCTTGTTATTTCTTTAGTGAAATCACCTCACAGCCTTATAGTCAATCTGTACTGTTGAAATTTATTATTTAGGAGATTGCCTACTTTACTTCAACGAATCACCTAAAGGTTTTTGGCGGCAAACCATCAAAATTTTATAACTTAACTCGTTATACACAGGTCCTCAGTCATTATAGCTAGATTAAATTACTAAAATCACTTACAACAGTTTATGCTGCGTTTAGCTTTACTGGCTTTTATTGTGGCACACACTTATGGAAATAAATACACACCTTTTTAATTATGCGTACATTCTTTTATGATTGTTTCTGAATTATATCGTTTATTTACAAAACGTTGCTATGACTACGTAAAGACAAAAACTCACCACAAAACATAATCATATTAGAATCAATATTTGATTCTCTTCCCTTTCTAGTATTTTCTTCTTCTTCTTCAAACTGGTTAGTGCATATTTTAAAATCATACATTCCCCGTAAAATATAAGAAAAGATATTTAAAATTACACTGAAAATACAAGATGTTATTGCATGCTGTCGGCCCTCGAAGCTGTGAACACGAGACTTCGATTACGGCTGCCGTTATCAATGTTTTTTTTCCCACTGTTTAGACCTTCAGGCGCCAGTACAGGTGTTTCCTTGGAGCTACAAATTTCCTCATTTACGTGACGTCATACTTGATATGATATACCCGTTGTTAGAAAAATATCCAATTGAAACTGCCTCGATGTACAACCTTTAGTGGAGCTATGTTCACTTGTGAGTTACTAGTATCACTAATGTCATCTTAAAACACCCACACAAAAATTGGAATGCTATTTGGAAAAACATCAACGCTTCCTTTCTCACCCACCAACAACGTACTACCTGGTATTTTATAGTAAATAATGTATATAAAACATTGGAAAAACTTTACAATATAGGTATTGTAAACAGTAATATATACACATACTGCAACAATATCGATACGCTAGCACATAAGTTTCATGCTTGTTCCAACGTACCAATCATCTGGACATATTTTTGTATCTTAGTAAAATGTGTCGTCGTTCACCTCATAGTTTTATTTGGTCTAGGAATTAATTCGTGCGGTTGGTACGCACACATTGAAGCTGTAGTACAAACACAAAATACATAAATAACTTAAGAAAAATATTGTCCATCGCTAGCCACCACTTTCGCCCATCTGTCAGGCAATGTACGGATTCCGTGGCGAAAGAAGTCCTCATCCTTGGAAGCGATCCAGTCAGAGACCCATGTTTCGATATCTTCTGAAGAAGTAAACCGCTGTCCAATCAAATCGTTGTTCATGCAATCGAACAAGTAGTAGTCCGAAGGAGCAACGTCTGGTGAATACGGCGGGTGGGGTAAAACTTCCCATCCGACATTTTCTAAATAGGTTTTGACCGGTTTTGCGACATGTGGGCGAGCGTTATCATGTTGAACAATAAGTTTATCATGTCTGTTCTCCCATTCTGGTCGTGTTCTGGCCAGAGCTTGCTTCAAACGCATTAATTGTCGTCGATAACGTTCTCCATTCATAGTGTCACCCGGTTGCAGCAGCTCATAGTACACCACACCTTTCATATCCCACCATATGCACAGCATAACCTTTGCACAGTGAATATCTCGTTTTGGTTGTGATGGACCTGGTTCACCTGGTTTCACCCAGGCCTTTTTTCGTTTAGGGTTCTCGTAATGGATCCACTTCTCATCACCCGTAATAATTCGATGCAGAAACCCCTTTCTGCTCTGTCGTTGAAGCAGCAATTCGCAAATGGTTTTTCGTCTTTCAACGTCTCTGTCTTTCAATTCATGTGGAACCCAATGTGACATCTTTTAAATCATTCCCATGGCTTTCAAGCGTTTGGAGACTGTTGTTTGATCAACGCCTAATGCTGCTGCAAGTTGTTCCTGCGTTTGACACGAATCCTGCTCGAGCAATGCTGTCAATTCTTCGTCTTGAAATTTTTTTGGCTGTCCAGCTCGCTCTTGGTCTGCCAAGCCGAAATCACCACTTCTAAACCGTGCAAACCACTTCTGACACGTTCGCTCAGCTAGAGCATGGTCACCATACACTTCCACCAAAATACGATGACTTTCAGTCGCACTTTTCTGCATGTTAAAGTAATGCAGCAGGACACCCCGCAAAACCACTTTATCAGGCACAAATTGCGCCATGTTCACTTAACTACAAACTGGTGTTGTTGACGCTTTAATCCACTGCCCTATACTACGAACGATACGCGATGACAGGGGTTTGCAACACATGTGTGGATACACGGAACTGTGGGACGCTCCGTTCGTTGCGCCATCTCTTGTCCACCCGCACGAATTAATTCCTAGGCCAAATACTATAACAGAATTTATTTTGTGGCCTGATTTTTACTTTACTTTTAATTACTTTTCAACATTTAAAAATAATGCTGTTATCTAGCTCACTGTGCAGACTATCATGTTTCTTTTGTATACTAATCGGCCTTATCATGTTGAAATATACAAACAATATCTGAAATATCAAACTAGCTTTCTCCTGCGCGAAAAAAAAAAAAAAAAACCTTTTGGGAATTATTTAACTGTTCTTACAGAGTCATTTTCCACGTGTGTGATATAAAAAAAATATAAAATGTAATATACCTTTGTCACCTCAGCTAATGATAATGTAGACATAGCTCATGCTACAACTACTGATGATAATGTAACTTGCCTAACTGTGCAGACACCTATGTATATATATGCATTGTCTTTGTTCATTATTCCAAGTGTTTTTAAACATTCTTTTTTTAAATGTTTTGTTTCCTTTTTTAATTCACAATATGTTCATGTACTTTTCTTTGTTGCTTCTGTATAAAGAAGGTTTAAATTAAAAAACGTAGCCGATCGTGCTAGTAATCAAAATCGTTTTTGGCGTGGGTTCAAACGCTGCCAAACGATTTTTTTTTTATTTTTTAAATTTTCATAACTTCTCATTAAAATAAAATTGCAGTTTTACTCAGTGATTTATTTGTGGATTTTGTAGAAGGGGGGAATCTTTATGCAAGATTGTGTTCCGAATAACAGAACTTTAAAGTCGGGTTGGGACAACGTTATTTATAAACCTACATACTTTGAATTTATGGTACTAGTTTTATAGGCGTTTCTCAAGTTCATTTTTTTCCCACTTTTTTAAAAACAATTTTATGATAAATGCGAGGGGTACGTTAGATAAGATTTGGTTAGGTAGATTAGATTACATGTGTTATTTACCTTATTATTTTTCGTCCTACTGCTGAGGGCAAGTGTGCAGCATCCAGTGAAAGCCCTATAGTTACATTGCAACCTGCACAACTTGTCATAACAAGTGTCACTCCTGCGTAAAACGGTTTTGTTATAACAAGTAATTCTTTAGTCCGTTCTAATTTGGTCTAAGACCAAATTCCTCGCCCGAACAATAAATACAATAAAAGGTAAGAGTTTACTTTGGGAAGAACAGTCATAGGTGCTTTTCATACTTTTCTGCATTGAAAGAAGTAATATCTGATCCATTAACGTTTATGAAAAGCAGAGATTCGAGGGTTTTTACAGATAAACAGCTTCTAGCGTCAGTATACTGTAAGTTTAGGCTGGAAAAGCTTCTCTCACACTCTGCAGAAGATACTGAAAGAACAATGATTCTCATGTTAAGATTATATAGATTTGGCCCAATATTAGAAGGTTTCATCTTATGCTCTTGGAATTACTGCAGCATTTTGGCTGAATCGTCAGACGAAAATTTTATTTATTTATTTATTTATTTTGAAATTTACATTACTTCTTTGTCGCGGTATAACATTCTTGCAGACAATTTTTCTGGATTGTAGCAAAACGTCATCCCACTGAACGGTTAGGAAAGCAAGACCGTATGTTATCTGTTAGATCCTGAAAGAATTGAAATCTTATTTTCTGGTACTACCTCTCAAGAGAACTGTCTGAGGGTTTTGCAGGCGGGACTTCATAAAACCAGTTTCTTCAAACTGACATTGTAATTCTTACATGGGCACGCCGTCTTTTTCTTTTGACGCTTCCAGAACACATACAGTTGTTTCAATTTGGCTTATTACCTGTACAATGGCTGCTGACCTTTCTTCTCGAAACAAGCTAAGGACATGTAGAGTTCCAACGCATCTCGGATCATGGACATTTCATAAACAAAATTCTACTTTGTGAGTTTTACGTATAGGCCCGAAAATATTGCACGCTGGTGAAAGCTTCTCTGTAAATTTGTAGAAGCTTCCCGAGAGTGTTCCTCTAGCGCAGGGTAGGACTTCCACAGTGCTTCTACTGAACGGTAAGCAGAGCCTAGCCACAGTATATCAAAATCTTTAGTAATATTTTAGAAGCGAATGCTTAGTTCTTCTGATATTAATTCGATGTCTCGCCTGTTGTTCGGGAACATAATCGCTCTACAAAGTTTTGAAAATAAACCACCCAGATAGCAAAAATGACTTGCAACAAACTTGCAGCAGACTAGCAATTCAAGTCTGGCAAACTTGCAGCAGACTTGTGATGCAAGTCAGCAAGTTTGATGCAAATTTAATGCAAACTTCCTAGTTGACACTCTTCGAACTTGCAGCACGCCTGCAATGCAAGTGTATGGTAAGTTTGTAAAGCAAGTTTCTGCAAGGGGTTTACTTGCACCGCAAGCCTACTGCAAGTTTACACTTGCACTACAAGTGCACAGCAAGTCGACAACAAGTTAGTGCAGGTGTGACGCAAGTCTCTGCAAGAATACCACTTGCACTGCAAGTCTACAGCAAGTTTGTAGTGAGTCTTCTGCAAGTATATACTTGCATTGCAAGTCTACAGCACGTCTTCAGCAAGTGAGTGTAGTAAGTCTTCTGCAGGTATATACTTGTATTGCATTGTATGCCTATTACAAACCGAACATTTACTGTATATGAACAATCACACAGTATATTTTTTCAACAACTTTGTCAAACAATACACGTTTAAAATACAAATTATCTCTACATACTGGATACTTACGTAATTATCTTAATTGTCCACTTGTTTTAATGCTTCACACACTTCACACCTACTACAAATGGCGGCCTGGCGGGGAGATTTCTAAGATTAGACTTTTGTGCCACCTGTTGGTAGAAACTAGAATTGACACACTTGCTACAAAGTTGCAGCAAGCCTCGGAGGCAAGTAAAATCTGGCAAGTGAAAATAAAATTACGACATTTGCGGGTAATTCTTTCAAAACGCCTGCAGCAGGTGTACAGTGCACGGAAAGTCTGGCAAGTTAAAATCAAATATAGTGAAAGACTTGCTGCAAACCGACATGCTATTAGGGCATATCTAAAATCGTATTAACTTATGAGACACAGTGGAGGATTTGTCAATCATTAGCACAAGGGTTCATCGGAATTCGCAAGATACTCGGCCAGTTTTTCCTTCATTTCTGTAGCTACAAAGTCAATAATATTTGCACACATAACATTGGAATAGAGAACTTGTCCGAGGTCCTTTTTTTATTTATTACTTGGAATTTAACAAGATGTACAGTAAACGACAGACGATTTTGGGCAATAACATAGGCAGTTCTAAATATTGCAGCTCTCATTTTAACGCGAAATTCATTCACAATTTTCCACTTGTCTTCTTCATTCGACATTGAAACTTTTATTTTTTCCCTATCCCTTTGTTCACATATTGACAAACATTTGTTGTGTGCAATAGACTTTTCGTATTCATAGATTTTATCAAGAAATTTCTTTGATGTTTTTGCAGTAACACTGTTGGATCATACACTAGCCTTCTTTTTGTATGAACACCGAGTTCACTAACGGAAGCACATATAGTACACACAACGCGAATGTCATTAGTATTTCGTTTAGCACCTAACCACGGTCGTTTAATTTTCCAGCTCCCAAATTGTTCTTGATAACATGTGGAAGGGAAAAATCCACTGGGACAAGAAATAACCTCACCATTATTAACACTACGCCCCGAATCTGATGAGATGTCTGTAATGTGGTTTCGGACTTGCACTATCTTCAGACAAAAACCTCTTACTTTGTTTGCCGGAATTATTTACCTTTTTATCATCAGGAGCTTCTCTCTTATTAGAATATGGTCTAATACCCATTTCCGTCTGTTCTTTTTAATGTGCTTGTCAATGAAGAAGCTACCAATTCACAACTACAGTGACTGCCAGTGGCGTATTTAGGGGGGTGGCTTCCGGGCTTAAGCCCCCCCCGAAATCTTAGTATAGTAAAGTAAATGAAATATCTTGCAGAATTTTCATATTTCCAGGCAAAGCCTCCCCCCGAAAGTTAGCAAAGCCCCTCCCGAAACAAAATCGTAAATACGCCACTGGACTGCTCACTGATGACTGAAAACCTTGTTTTTTTAATTACTGTACTACTTCAAATTAAGAATAATAAGCAGTGGTACCAGCTGCAAGATTTTTTTTTCTTCGGGAAGCAATTTTATAAACAAAACCAACATAACTTGCGACAAACAACATACTGAAAAAATAAAGAATTGCTACTAAAACATGAAGTTGAATTATTGTACTTTAAAATAGATTGTATAGCTCAAGAAAGGGGAAAAATATCTTCCCAGGCTGGGAAGACTTATTTAAACCTAGAGACAGGGAAGTCAAAACTTAGAAGGGGGGAAATTCCCAGGCTTCTCTGGCTGCAAATAAATCCCTGGTTTTACTATACGGATTCATAGTAAAAGTACCTAGGTAGTAGTAGAAGTAATAATAATAATAATAATAATAATAATAATAGTAATAATAATAATAATAATAATAATAATAATAATAATAATAATAATAGCAGTAGTAGGAGTAGGAACGTGTTAGAAGCCACGTATGGATTGGTTAGGTTCTGTTCTCTTGCCCAATTTTTACTTTACATTTTACATGACCAACTTCAAACAGCTGGCTAGGGTAGCGCGCGAAAAATAATGCAGGGTAGCGAGAGAATACATAAACTCTTGGGATCGGCGTAAATGCTGCCGGTGTTTGTTCTTTGGAAATTAGAAGTTACGATGAGGAAGAATAATAGTAATATAAATCGGGAGCTGTTAAAAACGATGAGGTAGCCTCAGCTTGAAGAACGTTTCCTGATATTTTCCTCATTGACGAAGGTCTATATAACTTGTTTTTGAGTTAAAGAAGGAAATCTCGAGTGACATTGTGCACTCATAAGGAACGTCCTCAGTGGTAAAGCGTTCACCTCTGGTGCTTGGGGTCCCGGGTTCGATCCCAGCCCTCGCCAAGTGAACTTTGTGGTGGACAAACACCGTGTGCGTGGGTTTCCTTGGGGTTCTCACGTTTCCTCCCACTTTCTTCATTCCACCATTTCACTCATTACTCATCATCACCGTCACCTTTAGCCTGACCGGCATTTACGGGGGACGTAAAACTCAAAGATTTCATTTTATTTTTCATAAGGAATATCTCCTTATACGAGCATTAGTATTTTGTATAGTATTACATGCAACGATTTTAACTAGCTAACAGTTTAGGTGAAAGATGAAGTGACGCAGTAGGTAAGTGGTTAGCGTATTGAACTTCTATTTGGAGACCCGGCTTCAAATCCAGGACAGGTTGAAACTTCTTCAAATGTTTCAATTTCAATACATACTCAGTGTGACAAGCAAGATCTTCTCTCCTCCAGAAAGATGTTGGAATGAGGAGAATTGGAGAAGGTCTCTCAATGGAGGCAATTATTTACAAACTTATTTCCAGCAGTTTTTCTAGATTTGATATTTTCAGCTACTTTCAAACATTTCGTGATTCGTGCGTGGTCAGTATTTTTATTTCTCTAAACATACAGTATATAAAGAAATAATACATTATATACACAGCAATATTAAGATTAATATATGGTGTTCTTTGGAAAAACACGATCCGCAACAGAGAGATTCATCTTAGACTGGAGAACTGTTTCGTTAGTCACCTACTTTACAAATTTTACCTGCATAAACACCTGGATCGGGGCTACCAACTGCTGCCAGTGCCGAGAAAAGTAACGTGTAAGTTGGGTTGCATCTGTTTAGGCGTTCTCACAACTGCAAATGACCTGGACCCCAAGTAATGGAATTAGAGTACTTAGGGGGGGATACTTTTGTGATTCGCTGTACATCTCGCCCGATTGCTGGTGGTTTAATATAAATGGATGTGGGCATACTGTTTAGGGCTTGACTGAATACGAACAAATAAGAGGTGTAAAAATTTCTTTGAAATCTTTGAGTTTTACGTCCCACGGTTATGCATGTTAGGCTAAAGGAGACGGTGATGATGAGTAATGAATGAAAATGGTGGAATGAAGAAAATGGGAGGAAACGGGAGAACCCCGAGGAAACCCACTCACACGATGTTTGTCCACCACAAAGTTCACTTGACGGGGGCTGGGATCGAACTTGAGACCAGAAAGACTAGAGGAAAACGCTCTACTACTGAGCCACCGCGGCCTAAAAGTTTCTTAGACCCGGGCGTACAATATCCATATGTGCGCCTGGTAATATCCAATCAGATTCGGACAACGTGAAGAAAGGCTGATACTCTTTGTCGTGCCGTCAGAAAAAAGGAAGGAGAAAGTAAGCTATAGAAATATCAGTGTTCCGCAATCAGTGTGTCGCGGCACACTTTTGAGCCGAGTAAGGTGAAAGCTATGACGTGAACTTTTAACGTATTTTAAGAATTGTCGAGCTGTAACTATTTTGAACCATTTACTGTATTTCATATCTTTACACATTATTCCATTTACTGCCGTATTTTATTGTTTGTACACTACTTTTGTCGGTTGTTGGAACATACGAGAACCAAAAATCGTGCATGACTGCTACAGTACGTATTTCGTTATAAATAATAATAAAATAAAATAAAAGTAAATAATAATAATATAGTAAATTATTTGTAAGGTACCCCAACTTATCGTAAGATCTAACATAAGAAACCACATACAATAGTTGAAACGTTCTTTTTGCCTACTTGTAAAGACACGCTGAAATAGTTGAGTTGATTTTGAGTTTAACGTCCCTTTTAACAGGGAGGCTATATAAGACGTGAACCTACTGATTAACATGGAATCTGAACCAGATGAGCTCCCGCCGAACCACCTAAGCTGTGCAGCACTAAAACCTCCATAGTACAATACAGAAAACACACGCAACGAAAGAAAGATACAATACATGAGGGAGCACTAAGGCGGATATGTTTTAACAGTCGTAACAACAATGCCGCGACGGCAGTAAACGACAATGGGTCTCGTGAATCACCGTCAAGTTCGACAAGTTCGGCTCGAGCATGGTCGGATCAACCAGAGTCGTGGACCAGTCGAGGGTGGACGAGAGGGATTCAATTGTAGTAGTATAACATTTCTTTTGCACCTCGTAGTGATTCTAAAGGTTTCTATACGCGTATGAGGATTTTTGCTTAGCTGGTAACTTTGCATAATATTCTTTTTCCTCTTTGTCAAGAATTTCCCACTAATCCCCCCCCCCCGTAACCTCAAGTTTTCGTCAGAGTTTCTATTGTCTGTATATCTTTGTCCGTGCTTACTGGTTTACATGATTTCAAATACGATGCATATTTCAGAAGATCTCCTTTTAAATCATGTAAACTTGTAATCGACTTTCAATTGTAGTACGTACGAACGTTGCAATGAATATTTCAGCAAAATTGCACCAAAGACGCAACCTACAGACAAAAGACCCACCATCGAAATGCTGTACTTTCCCATTTCAGTTTAATCATGATCGTTATTAAAAGCCTCCTGAAACAGCGAGTTTTATACTGTTCCCCAATCCTCTTCTCGAAACTCCCTAAAATTATATCTCAAAGATGGTAGTTTATAAGTCTATGATATTTAGTTGTACTTCGGTTGTGTCGGTACCTTCTAGTCCATAATCTTCGTCACAAGCCAGAGTCACTGTCTTGTTAGCTGATGTAGACAGCTGAAACATTGAACTCTGACATTTAGATACTAACTCAGTAGCTGAACACCATTTATGATTACATTAGATTCAATGTGCTTTAGGTAGTCACAATTTACAGTCCTGTAACCAGGGCCGGATTAACCCATTTAGAGGCCCAGGGCTAGAAAAAATATGCTACCCCTGCTGACTTTGCCTAATATACGTGAAAGTACAGTAGGAAAGTTAAGAAAATATGTTTCATATTTTTATGCATATTTATCTTATGATGATGATTGCATCTTGTATAATTCTTTTTAGACAGCCAGTTGAGATTTTGACCAGAGTAAGGTCCCCGTTCATCTAGAAAATCCGGAGTACAGCCCCCATAAGCTCCCTTAATCCTGTCCTGCCTGTAACAATACATTAGAAATATGGTTAATAAAAAAAACAGCATTTTAAACTTTCGTTTACTTATAGTATATGATATTTGAGTAATTTTCTTAGTTTCTCTCGTAGTGTAAGCAAATATTTGATATATAAAATGTAGTTTTTCTTTGCAGCTTTCGAAGATGATTACAGAAATTCCGAAGAAACTTGAAAAAGGTATTTATGGCTCTCCATATTCCAGAAAGGCAAAGACTCTTCTATACTCCCATTTGTATCGCATTGAATTGGCAGATTTCGATGAACGCTTAGAAGAAGATTGCTTATATATTATAAAACTGTTCCCACAACTCTTAGAAGAAATAATAAATTGGGTTGTAAGACAATCGCTCTACCCACAACAAGGTAAGATTACAGTTTCTTAAATACAGGTAGATTTGCATAAAAATATCTCTTATCTTATGTTTTGTTTTCGAGTATGTATTGGCAGATATTAAAAACCTTATCTTCTGAAGAAACGATGCCTTGCAGGAAGACCAAACAATTAGGATAAAATTCCATATTTTCAAAATACTGACTTTCGTCGTTCAGTTACACGTTTGGGATTGGTGACATAATGAACGCAGAAAAATATGTATGACATTAATTGCGTTCCAATTTAATGGTAACTTTACAATAAGTTTCCTCACAATATTTTATAACATAGATTTCGTGAATAGTATAATACATGTGGTTCTATTTACTCAGTCAATATTCAAATATTATACAAGTAGTTTATGTCTTTCCCGCTCAGGTCCAAGAGGAAAGAAAAGCACTAAGAGAGAATTAAGGAAAATTTCAAAACAAGGAAATTCTAAATTAATAAGAAATCAGGAAGAATTAAGCCCGGAATCACGTATTAGCTCCAGAAATATTAAGAACTCAGTTAAATTATATGCTATGGTTGTGCAGGCTCTGAAGAGTCCTAGCTGCATGTTCAGACAATTTCCTCACATTACGGAAAGCACTGCAGAGAGGCTATACGATAAGGTTAGTGAGTCACGTATATTTAGGTATTAAATTTTATTCGTGAAAGCAAACCCTTATTGAGAAGGAATATTTGAGATTTCAATATTTACTAGAAATACAAGAACGGTGAATAAACAGTACGATATATGTCTTAAATGTCACTAATAGCATAGTGGAACTCTTTTTTGTGTTAATAGCATATCGCTCTTATCTCATGTAGTTATTATGTTCTTAACGAAATTATCGAACTTAAGAAAAATATCAACATACTTAAATGAATAAAATTATTAGTAGACTAGGATGAGATCCTCTTCAACAATAGCCCAGCAGGTGGTCTAATTCAATGGTGCTTGACGAATTTCTCGTCTGTGGGGCCGTATAGGCCCTGGGTAGGTTCCTAGAGGAGGACGATTTATTACCTGGGTAATAGAAGGGGTTGAGGTGGTCCTGGAAAGGGGAATGACCTTTTTTCATGTTTTAAACATGATCCTACACGATACTGTAATCGAAATTTTAAAAATTATAATTAAATTAAAATGTGTTTCAGATCATTAGAACTTCAGTATAAGCCTTGAAACGCGATTCCTAGCTCCCTCAAGCTTTTCCCCCTTAATTTATTGATTCTACTTAAAAAGCGCGTAACTAATCGAACACATTGTGTGAACGTACAAAATTATGATTAAATCAAAAATGATGAATATGATTACACCATTGAAGGACCCCCTGAAACATTACCTTTCAAGCTCGCGCATTATCCATGAATTTCCTATGCTTAGCAATGATTTTAATGGATTGTTTTCAGCTTGCTTTTAATACGTAAAGTCCTAAGATGAGCTACGCTAACTTAGAAAAAAATTCAATGAAACTAACAAGAAGAGCTTGCGATGATTCTACAAATAATTTGAGTGTTAAAATGTTGCGAACTTTGAAAAATTTTTCTGAAAATATTAACAGAACAGAACAGAACAAAATAGAAATAAGATGTCCAAGAAAGGGAAGGAACGGGGAAGAAGGAATGAATGTTTATTTATTCATTTTTATTTTTTTTGCTACGAAGCGAACTTCGTTTTCCTTCGAGCCCAGCTCTCAACTGAGAGGATATCTTTTCAAGTTTTCACTGCCTCCGCTGCAGAAACAAATACGCCATTGCGTTCTCCAGCTTTGCTATCTCTCAAGTGAGATAGAGGGTTTCCAAGTTTTCCAATGCCTCAGTGCAGAAACCATCCTTGCTATTTGATTGGTAAGAGAAGTTCAGTTTAGCCACACCTCCCACCATTATCCGATGCTAAGGTAGACACTTGTCAATCACTTCCTTTAGTTGTGAGTGAACGGAAGATTTAATTTTTTCCCTCCCTCTTCAACCTCAATGCTCACAGTTTTCTTGTTCTGGACAAGTAAATCCACCTTCCCAGCGATGATTGACCAGCTATATTGCTTATCCTTTCTTTCTTTTTTTCCGCTGGGTGAGCACACATTTCTTGTTGCGAATGGTTGAATGCATTTATTCCTACTCTTTGACTACTCTGCCGACAAGCCATTCTGCAACTTCAAGTGCTTCCCCTCCCTCCTCTTTTCTCTTGGTGTTTGACGAAATACGTGCGTAGGTTACTCACCCCACCTCCCACTGACAGACTAGCTTTGCCTCTGCAGACAACTGATAGCCTGGCGGAAGGTTGAATTTATCGAAGCCCCTTTGTTTGTTTCCAATACCAATATGCCGTTAGGCGACCAATTGGCGCTTATAAACACTATGTGGGACAGCATTACCCCTTGTTGAATGGTTTTATTGACCATAGGTTATTGGTCTTTGTATATTCAGAGACAAAAATGGATGCTCTTTTCTTTTCGGCAAAATAAATCCGTTGGTCCCATCAATAAAACTGACAACTGACAAATGGTTTTCATTTTTCATTGAAATGTATGGGTTATTAAATTTAAATTAGTAGCTGTATACTGAAAGAAAATTGGGACTAACACCCCGCCTTAATATTGTTCGCTACCTTTGTAGTTATCAGCTTGTATGTTTCGTAGACCGACATATATTATGAACAGCAACAAAATGTCTCTTGCTATAGCTATGCGCGCCACGAATTTAGACATACTGGGAACTACGAAATACAATCTGGCTACCAGAGTTTTAAGCCCACTGTAAAACTGTCTAATAAAATATTTAATACTTTGAAGAAATTAATATTTAATGAGCATCTCCCACCATAAGTATTTTAGCCAACTTTCTGTGGAATTATAGGAAAGAAAAAATTGTTTATTTCTGAATGTATTCTTTGAACTGGTCATTGTATATCCGACAAGATGTCTGGAAACGAAATATCCTTTCTTTCACTCTTTGTACAATGAGATTTATTACTACCCATGCGATATTTATACAAGGACAAAGGAAAATTCATTTACCTTATTTCTCTTGTACCCCCTATAACCTTAATAAATATGCTATATCTATCTATCTATCTATCTATCTATCTATCTATCTATATCTATATCTATATATCTATATCTATATCTATATCTATATCTATATATATATATATATATATATATATATATATATATATATATATATATATATATATAACCACTGAGCCAATTTCTAAACTAGCTTCACTCTTGCGAGGCGATTAACTAGTGGTTATCGCGAAGTCTAAAAAATTTTTGTTTCTCGTGTTTTTGAGTGTTCATCAAAAGAAGATATCATATCCAAGTAAGTTTTGTATTATTATTATTATTATTATTATTATTATTATTATTATTATTGCTTTGATATATTTCTATTGAGAGTGGAGGGAACCCTAGGAAATTTACACATATTGTGTTTGTCCACCACAAACTTATTTGCACAAGGATTGAAGCGGGAACCCCAGGATATTTACATATATTGTGTTTGTCCGCCACAAATTTATTTGCACAAGGATCGAAGCTGGAACTACCAAGCATCAGATATATGTACTCTGCCACTGAGCCGTTGTGTTTAAACTGGGGGAAACTATTCCTGATCCGACGGGGCCCCCGCACCAATGTTTGAATGTTGTGAATATTTATTTGTTCATGAATTGTTTTATCCCTAACCAGATTAATGTTTGAAGACTATGTCTTACTCTATTTCTCGTTTCATCTTACATAGGCAATCCAAACTTTATATTGTTTGAACAGCATGTGCTTGTTTCGTCTCGGAGACAACTTATGCAGCAAACTTGTTTGAAATGTGTTTCGTATTGTCTCGGTAACTTAACCAAGAAAGATTAAAGGATGAAACTATGATTATAAATATTATTATTATTATAACTAGGAATATGTGAGGATCCAAACCGCATATGATACTTTTTTTTAACAAGGTAGCATCTTATTTACACGGAAAATATCTGACTAGTTACGAAAATTACTGTCAGCCTTTCTTAGAAAATGCATGGTGATGTTACATATCAGCCTCCACTAAAGGATGAAAATGATTTAGTACTGTTTATAGTTTATAGTTTACTGCAGAAGCAAGTGTAGATCAGATTAGTTACGGAAATATCCAAATAGTTACGAAAGAAGTTAGTCAATCTTTTAAAAAAAATGCTTGGTAATGTTTCTTTAAGAGCCGTCACAGATGAAAGAATCATTTAGTAGCGTTCATAGTTTATAGTTTAATGTACAAGCAAGTTTGGAATTTCTTGCGATTTTTTATAACTGAAGGCAAGATTAAACATAATTGCGTACTACCAACATTTTTTAAAATTAATTGTTTTGCTTCGTAACATTGTTACTGTGATACTTATTTGGTTCGCTTTTTTCGTAATTACTCAATGAGCAATTTTTAAATTGTGATCCTACTAAAAAAGTGTTCCTATACTGAAAAATGTTTTAGCTTGCAGCGGGACGGTTTTCCGAAATAGATTTGATTTTCGCAAAAATAGTGTTCGTTTATATTAACGTAGGTTGGATGAAACAAATAAAGAAAACAGGATTCAGTTTGTTGCGCACAGTTTTACCGAGATAGATTGCACATCGCAAAAATTGTGCTAAATTATTTTAATGTATGTAGGAAGAAACAAATATAGAAAGCGGTTTCAGTGTTTGGTGCACAGTTTCCCGAGGTAGTTTATATTATTAAAAATATTGCGTTTGCGTCTGATATATACGTAGATGTGCAGGCTTTCCTGTAGATGTGTGACACTTTTCCACAGTTAGACTCGAAAGAAAGAAACACGATCGTTGATTTTTGATCATGGAAGTGGGCGATAGGCTCCCCCTTTGGATTTTGTTAGAATAGTATAGCCGTCGCAAGTTTTTCGAAAAAGGCGATGAATAGCCAATTGTTTTCCAAGACGTAAGAAATAATGGTTTGTATTTTGGTGAGAAAAATTGATGATAATTATTGTTTATGGGTGTTCCGTCTTTGGACAAGCACCGACGAGAAACCCTCTGAAAATGTAAGATATATGGTCTTGCGTATTTTAAACATATGGGGCGGTATTCAGAGATAATTCGTTAATCGAGGGTTAATCAGACTTGTTTGTGGTATACTAGGTCTTTACTAAGGGAGGTGCACTATTTGGTATTCAGAGTCTACTTTGAGTACAACTAAAAGCTGATTTGGGTATGATTAACTTATATAACCCCAATGCATCGGGTGATAAAAATAAATGTCGCAACTACGGAAAAGTACAAAAGTAGTTTGTAAAGAAAATACATGAAATACGAAATACAAAATGTGTCGCACGCTAAACCGTGAGTAAAACATTAGCCTCTGCTCTAGAAAGTTAGTCTCATGTGATTAACTTCGTCAAATATTACATCCTAATCAAAAACTCTGGATACAATTTTCATAACCATCCGTTAGTCAACCCGTAGTATGGTCTTAAGAAGACTTCAAAACGACTCTGCATAAGACCAATGAAATGTTGCTAGGCTTAGTTTTAGAATATAAAAGAAAACGCAAGAAGAGCATCCATGCATCGTTGAGAGAGTAAATTCACTTTTCCGTTAACAGTAAATTCACCCTAGACTTCGCTTCACCGAAGACCATTCACTTCATGTTTTGGTAATAGGATTGCAAACGAAACGTTTATTGCAATAGTGCTAGAGGAAGATATGCCCCGCAAATGATGCGGGTAGGGTCCCCCAACTAAATACTCATTGCGTTATTGGACCTACCCCAATACTTTAACTGAGTATTAAGATTACCAGAACATACATGAACTTTTATTGGTAGTATTGAAAATGTCTGAATCTTATGGATGAGAAAAACCTAAGGTATGGAAGACATGTTTTGCTTCTGTTAGTATTAAATAATGCCTCACAATAAGATTAAAATAGTGTATATGTGCTAGGGCTTTATCACGCACTGAAAACATATGTAATACAAATATACTATACTCACCTTAAAATATATAGAAATATAAGGGACACTGTCTCACATGCGTGTGAACTGAAGAACATTCATCGTCCAACTAACCTCTAATTTTGAATTCTGCCGCTAGGTGTCAGTGGTAGTAGTGGTGATGCAATACAAGATAGGACATGATATAACGTGTATTTGGCATCATTTCCTTTCACGTCAGCGTACGTAGAAGATTGAAGACGAGCTCTATTGCCTGCTAAACGTATTTTAATATTTATTTTTAATATTATATAAATTAGTATATTTAATTTTTAATAGTACTAAGTAAAGTATATAGGTTTTTCAAAATATTCATTGAAGCCTATTGTATTACAGATAACGAAGTCTTGCTGAACCCTGAGTGCTAGCAACGTATTAAAGAGAACGAACCATATTGCATTTGACCCGTCTTAATTACTACGTAGAGTCGACATTTCTTCTATTTCGTGGTTTTGTTAAGGATCAACTAAGGCTTAAGAGGCGTATTTCTTATATTTGTTATACTTACTGATTTTTAAAAGAAAGAATTCATACATATTCTATTCTTCTTGAGTTATTTTTAAACATTAATAATGAAGAGAGAGACTTTTTTGTGGATATTTTTAAAATAATAGTTTACACCTAAATATAAAGTGAATATTTACTTATGCTTCTTCATAATATAAGCAGATCGCTTTCTTTTATATATTATTTAACTATAGCTTGAAAATAAGTGATAGCTTTTTTCTGAAGCTTGAAAATAGTTGAATGATCTCACTCTTTTTTTATTAAAGTGATATATTAAAAGTGAACTTCATAACTCAAAATAGCATTTTTTGTTTTATTTCTTTTATGGATTTTTAGTGCCCAACTGAAGTACGAAATTTACTTGCAAGAATTGTTGCGCGGTTTCAACGACTATTCGAGGGCCTTCAGTACCTGGAAAGCCGTAATGGAACTACAGCGCCTGGACATTGGGGGTCAGAGAGATGCGATGCACTCCTACGCGCTCTTCATGCTTATGAAGGTAATGATACACTGATTCTCCAGCACTGTGTATCCAGTGCTGATGTGCTATATTTTCTGAGTATGGGTTTTTCCCTAATAAAGAAAGTTATGATTGTGCCCAGCAGAAACTTATGTATTTATTATTTTGTGAGGAAGGTCAGGTGGATAGGATAAAAATACAGTTTTTGAAATTTTTTGATCTCGGTACGCGGTTCGTTTCGGAACATTGCTTAATCCCATTTGAATTAAATACCATAGTCATGACCCCACAAGAAAATCATAACTGGAGTCAAAATAATAATTTACATCAATTAACCAATGACGATTTAGCTTTCCTAGATGAAATAGATAGGATTGGCAATCTAAATTCCGGTGAAATACCAGTTGAAGAAATGAGGAGTTTGGTTCAAAATGAGGACAACGCTGTGGATATACCCACGCAACAAGCCCAGGGAGAAAATCCCCCTCAACATTGTGTACAGTATAATCATGACTATGGGAACCAAATGGTTTCCTCTCCTCAGCCTCTCCGGGCATATGCTAGTGTTCCATCAATGCTTGGACATGGCAACATGAACAATAATAGTACAAGTGGTACTAATAGTAGTGCTAATAGTGGTAGTACAAGTGGTAGTAGTAGTGATAATAACAATAACGGGCAAAATCAAAAAAATAATAATTTCGATGTTGTAAAAGAAAGCAGAATAAGGTTTCGTAAGTTTCATCCTACGGGCCATGAACTCTAGGTGATGAAAGAAATATTAATAACCCAGAGGCCTATATCGAAAGTTTAATTGATTTTGCGTTCGAACATGTGATCTCCACTGCACGCCCCTCGGACTACATTGGGCTATACATATAGTAGGAATAGTACCAACAATAAACCAGTGTATGTCCCGTGAAGAAGGCAATTTCTCTTATAAGACAGTCCTCACTTCAATCGAACGTGTAGGAAATTCGAATGAGGCTTCGTTTTGGGGCAAGAAGTACTGTTTCGATTCCATGTAGCCAACAGCATGCATGGGTAGGGAAGAAATAATACAGCAACCGCCGTTGCCAAATATTCAAAATACCAGGACTATTTGGAAAGACGTTTAATACGTATTGAAAATAAGAATATTTACTGTCTACCTCTGGCCATAGTATGGGGCCAAGTAAACCTGCACGGTAGTAAAGATGATTTGTATACCTTAACAAGAACAGAGCGGGATACATGTTTCTTAAAGCAGAAGTTCTCTGCGAGATGGCAGGAGTTAACGTTCAAAATAACGGAGGCTGTGACTTTTCAGATGTTGATGCTTTTCAATCAAATTTGAAAGGGGAGTATCAAATCGCGATTCATGAAGAGCATGAAAAAATAACATGGAATATATAGTTTCTTACCCAGGAGAACCGACAGAAAATAAGATCTTTATCCTCTATCAAGGAGGTAACACTGTTGGCCATTTTGAACCCATTTGTAATATTAGAACTTTCCTCAAAGCACGGAAGTAATGTTATTATTGTTTGGAAGCTTATGATGAGAGATACCGTACACACGAGTAAAACTCGTACTTTTTGCGAACACGCACACAGGCATGATTATACTGCAAACAAAATTAAAGACGCAATAGAGAGTGTGAGGGTGTGTTTTGAGAATCATGTGTTGTGTAATAAAGCGGCTAGATCTGTATGTGATAATGTAATGGTTTGCATCGATTGCTTTGTCATGTTTGATAACAGGTATGAAAAATCCGAACATATATGCGGTGAAAATATCTGTTCGACGTGTCGTGCATATGTTCATACAAACCATACATGTTTTGTTCAGAGATAGCGGCCTGTTCATACGAAAAGGTTTGTGTACATCACCTATGATGTAGAGACGATGTTGAAGGCACCGAATGAGCGCGGTGAAAGGGAACACGAAGTTGTAGTGGTCTCTTATCACCATGTTTGTCACACCTGTATAAGGAGAGGCATTGATGAGCCTTGCAAAACGTGCGGTGACAATGTTGGAAATCGTTCGTTTTCTTTTAAGACAATGGGGGTCTTTATTAACCACGTGTTAGTAGAGCGTCCGGTCTTTCAGAACAGTAGCTATCGCCCATAATAGTAGTCGCTACGATGGCCTCTTCTGCCTTAGAACTCTAATAGAAGACCAGCACATTGTTCCTAGTGTTCTTTTCCAGGGTCAGAAGATTTTTAATATTAACATAAGTAATCGTGTCTTCTTCTGTGATTTTTCCTTTCCCTTGGCGTTAAATTATCTAAATTACCGAAAACGTTAGGCCTTAGTCAAAATTTAAAGAAGGGAGATTTCCCATATTTGTTTAATACAGAAGAGAATCAATATTATGTCGGTTCCTATCCTCCGCTTGAGTACTATGACCAGGAGACGCGAAGCACGGAAGAGAAAAAAAACAACTGGAAGCCTGGCACCAAGAACGTGCTGTAAGTGGCGAGGAGTTTAACCTGCAGAAGGTTATGCTGGCTTATTGAGAAAATGACTTTAGAATTCTTACCGAAGCGGTCATTAAATATAGCTATATCATCGAAGAGAAAACTGAGGGTTTGCAATGTTTCATCACTTCATCCACCATTGCAAGTCTTGGGATGCGGACATATCGTACCTTGCACTTACCGGAGAACACTATTCCTGTATTTCCCGCGTTGGATTTTGAACATAAGACCAGCTATAGTACTAAAGATATGCAATGTCTTATGTATATGGAAGACCAATTAGAGATAGAAATCCAGCATGCTAAGAGAGGTGGGGAAAAGTATATTGGTAGGTACAAAGTGGATGGATGGCACGAAGGACTCAACGCTGCCTTCGACTTTTTTGTGTTATGTCCATGCCTGTAGGCTTTGTTCCCTTTTAACCGTGACGTCGTTGTGCACGACGCTCAAGACTCGTATAATACGATGGAGAAACGATATGAGCAAACCGTGATTCGCCGTAGATACCTGAAAAGTATTGGTGTAAACGTATACGAAATATAGGAATGTTCTTGGGACAATAAGGTAAAGACGGATAAGGAAGTACAAAAGTTTATTGGAGAACGTTATACTAATCTGCCTGATTTTCTTATACCTAAGAACTGTTACAATGGTGGTCGCAAGGAAGTCTTTCGTTCCTACGTCATTTGTGCGAGTGATGAGGGAATCGCCTATGCCGATGTAACAAGTCTAAACATTATGGGTGTTGATACATAAACCTATGCCGGTTAAATCACCTAAGATTCACACGCGCCCGGACTTTCCAGACGTGGGAAGTATTCACGGTGTAGTGAAATGAAATTTTCTAATCTAACCATACGTTGCGGGAGGTCGATTACTCTTCGGTCTTTGCCGCACATGCATGAAAAAAGAAAACACTGACGATTGTACCCATAGTGATGGTGAGTGTGCTCTGACAGGAACATTTTGTACTCCAGAGTTACACCTTGCTCTTCAAAAAGGTTACAAAATAATCTATATACATGAGATATGGAAATTTGAACTCTTAGATCCTGAAGAGGGGAATTCAGGCAGGCTGTTCGGGACTTATGTAAATTCCTTCCTTCAGATGAAGCAGGGAGGCTCTGGTTTTCCTGCTTACTGTACTACTGAAGAAGACCAACAAAAATATATAGAAGAATATTATGCCCACGAAGACATACGATTAAATTATGGCAACATTAGGATGAACCCGGGATTGAGGCAATGTGCGAAACTATAACCCAATTCATTGTATCGAAAGTGGGGGCAAGGCACAGACACGTCAGAGAGTGTAAGCGTTAGGGATAAGGTCACGTTCCTTAAGTATTTAACCACAGCAAGAAACGAAAGTCAAAGTGTGGTCCCAATTGATGATGATCATCTCATTCTCACGTACAGAGACATTGAAACTGATAACGTCCCGTTAGAGTTTTCCAATATAATACTAGCCTCATTTATTACTTCGTGGGCTAGACTTACAATCTACGAACTACTGGCGACTGTAGGACCAGAGAGAGCAATCTACTGTGACACTGACAGTATCAAGTACCTACAGAAAAATTAGGAACCCTTGTTACCGCTCGGATACCATTTGGGTGATCTGACAAATTAAGTTCCAGAAGGTTGAAAGTTTAAAATATTTATCGGTTTAGGCGCCAAAAATTACGCAATGAGGCTACCAAACGCCCAAGGGCTAACAACGAGGCTAACTAATGTTCGGCATATATTCAAAATTAGTGGATAACACCAAATGACAGATCTCTCAGAAAATTAAATTCGAGAGTTTCTATAAATTAGTGTCTGTTAATTAGAGTCCACCGTAATAGAAAATCCAAATAGCATCGTGGGTAGACCAGGGTTCCGTATCTTTAGCTGTAGAGAGACAGAAGACACACCGTGAGGTAAACAAAAACGAAAACGTATTGACGAACTTGACGTGACTGATGATAAACCTATACGAAAACGTGCAAGTGTACATTACTGTTATAGGCCAACGAATGAGTGAATGTGACTTGTGTGAATGTCACATTTCTTTTTAAACCGTTTTGTTTGCTGGGCAAACTCCGCACAATCGTCGATTGAGAAATGTGAAATTTTAATTTTTCTTATTCCTCATTTATTTTTAATTTATTCTTAACCATTTCGCTTGGCGTTCACACCCATCTTATTTATTCCATCGTGTGCATAGCATACTCAATATTTAAAGTAGTAATTTCAAGCTTTAATATTCTTATATCCCAGTGAGTGTGTGTGTATATATAAAGCAAATGCTCTATTGCATGCATTCATTTGACTATAAGATGTTAAAGTTCCAATATCCCTCTATTTTAATCGCTGGTCCTTCAAGCACTGGTAAAACTTGTTTTGTAAATTGTTTACTTAATGAACGTGATCAAATATTTAGTATAAAACTTAATGATATTGTGTGGTGTTATGGTACAGTAATACCAAAATTAGTTGCAATTGCAAAAATACGTTTCGAAGAGGGAATACTTGACATTAATAAATTTGAAATTAAAGAAAATTCATCATTAATACTTGATGATTTAATGTCAGAAACTAATGGTGATGTTGCTAATTTGCACGTGATATTAATTTAAATGCAGATTATATTATAGTATTTAAAAATTCACGTGATAAATTACAAATACAATATTTAACAAGGCAAATTATGCCTCGGTATAGTAGAGAAATCGTGAATGTATTCGAAGAAGTAACACGCGAGTCGCACACTTATTTATTATTTGACGTGACACAAAAACAAACGATGCATTGCAAATACATTCAAATATTTTTCCCAATGTAATTATGTATGTTTACGCTAACGTAAAAAAACACGCATACAGAAATTCTTGTTTAGTCTGCATCAAAATGTTGAAGGTGAAACAACACTACAACACGCTCCCTTCTCTGTGCAAATGCAAGAACACAAAACGAAAACAAATTTTACGAAACGTTTCTGCGGATTTAATAGGAACAATGTCTCAAGTAGCTAAAAACACAATAAAGGGATACATCCCTTTAAATTCTCGTCAGAAGCAACGTTTACGTAGAAATAAAAATATCTTACGTGCTCTATCTCAGAAGCTTACTGCCTTGAAAAAAAGAAGGAGTTTTTACTACAAAAATGTGGTTCGCTGCTATCGTTAATCTTGGGATCACTTCTTGCAGCAGTAGAAAGTAGTTTTTTTAGTTGTTAAATATGTCAGAATTACGTAAAATGATTTTAGTTCCTGAAAATGCTATACGTGAAATTCAATCCCATCTTAAATCCATAGATTCACACCAGTCACGTTTAAACGAAGAAATGAATAACATTTTAAAACGTCATGATCTTAGTGTACAACAAAAGTGGAAATTATATCAACAAGCTTTGTATCGTTATTTACAGTATACTTCATCTTCACATAAACCTATTACTTTACCTGTTATTCAAGAAGAAGAAGAAGAAGAAGAAGAAAAATCCTCATGAACTTTCAAACATGATAACAATACTTCAATTTTTCCATTTGTATCAGACATTTTACAATCAGTACCGAAAACACTTCGTAGGAAAACACATCTATTATTAAAACAGTTGACAAGTTCTGATAAAATTCACTGGGATAAGTGTGGTATAGTACGTATTCATTTAAAAGCGATACCAAGTTCAAATATTATAGATTTAGTAAATGATGTTGTTCGTACAAGGAAACAAGAAATTCTAAAGTATTCATGAATTTAAAAATTTATTAGAAGATCTTAATGTTCCTAAAGAATTTATTAGTACACCTATTACCACACCAGCATCAAAAGTGAATGGTAGTAGTAGACAACGTATTCGTAATGTAAGAAAATCACTTAGTCCAGCAGTAGTAGATAATTTATTGAAACATTGGAAATATAGTATAAAAATGACAAAATTATCAAAAATATATTACGATTATTCAAATCCCGATCCTTTGTCAGGTATACGAACATTACAACGCAAAACAATGTTATCTAAAAAGAAAATTAAGAAATGGTTAGCATCTCAAGATGCATATATATTGCATGCACCAGCTCATAAATTTTTCGAACGTATAAAATATATGTTAGTGCGCCAAATGAAACATTACTAATGAATTTAGCAGATATGCAAAATATTGCAAAGTATAATAATAATTTTAAATATATATATTATGTTGTATTGATATTTTTCACGTTATGCATATTGTGTTCCGTGAAAAAAAGTAAGGTCCTGGATTGATAAAAGCAATAACAAAAATTTTAAAAATTTCAAGTTGCCCGTGTTTAACGTATAAACAGATTTAGGTGGTGATTTTTAAAATCGCCATTTAAAACAATTGTTTAAAGAATATGAAATTAAGCATTATAGTGTCCATACCGAAATTAATGCGCGTTAGTAGAACGTTTTATACGCACATCAAAATAAAGATTGTGTCGTTATTTTACTGCAAAGAAAACTTGTCGTTATATTAATGTATTAGATCAAATTGCAAATAATTATAATTATTCATATCATTCAAATATTAAAATGGCACCTGTACAAGTAAATGATTGCAATGTGGAACAAATGTGGAAAACATTATACGGAAAGAAAATGAATAAAAAGAATATAACTTATAAATTTAGTCCGGGTGATTATGTTCGTGTTAGTAAGTATAAACATGTATTAGAAAAGGATATTTACCTAAATAGTCATAATAAATATTTATTGTTGATAAATGTATTAAATCAGATCAGGTCACTTATAAATTAAAAGATTGGAATGGTGAAGAAATTAAAGGATTATTTTATGCATAAGAAATACAAAAAGTAATTATAAATTCAAAGAAAACTTATCTAATTGAAAAAGTATTGAAAAGTAAAAATTTGTGGATGTATGTAAAATGGTTGGGATATCCATCAAGTATGAATTCCTGGATTAGATCAGATTCTGTTCAGTCTGCAAAATGAATTCGAACTTTACACACAACTTTTACGTTACTTTTCCTTCAAACGCAAGTAGCAATCTTTTTGATAATGCTACATCATCATTTCGAGTTAAATTAGCACAACATATTGATTTAAGTAATGGCGAATAAGTGATGCATTAACATAAATTAATATTCCATGGAGTTTTTATAATTTTGGTGAAAATGAAGAAATTATAATTACTAGTGTTATCGATGATGAAGTTGAACATCATTATGTTCCAATAACACCGGAATATTATTCATCAATTGAATCTATTCTACAATCGATTCCTGAAAATGTTCGTATGTTACATTTACAAAGTAAAAACCAAATTGTTATTAAACGTTCTTTAAAATTAGAAGATCAATGTATGATTGCTATTACACTTGGATTACAACATATTTTTATTAATGAAAATACACTTGATATTAAAAATGTTGTATACACAAAAGTTAAAAATGTTGATTTAATATTAACACGGGGAAAATTTCCATGTGATTTAGATTATAATATTCCCAATATAATTAATGTGTGCGTCGATATTGTGAAACAACAACAAAATATAGGACCATTAGTTGGTCCAAATTTATTGTATATAATGTACAAGACTGTAATGTAAAATCTTTTGTTTCACACACCACATTATGTTAAAGTTCAAAAGATATTTTGATACGATAGAAGTAAACTTAAGATAAAAGTAAATATGAACACGGGTTAAAATTACCAGTTTGTTTTGGAACTTCAAACGTAATACTTCATTTTAAACGAAAATGATTTCTGAAATTATTGACGATAGTTTTTAGATTACATTAGTTTCAAATGCATGTGCAGGTGTATATCCTACAAATAGTTCAACACATTTTATTAATCAATTAAAAAATAATATTCGTTTATCAGAAACCGATTGGCATGTAGCATTAAGTGAAGTACATATTCCATTAACATGTTATAATGTTACCGAAGGTGAAATTTAAAAATTGCAGTTCCTATGAAAAGTAAAATTATTGTTGGATATTATTCATCCACTTATCATTTACTAGAAAAATAAAACGCAATATCAACTTTTAGTTCAAGTTTTTCAAATGTTGTACATGTTGAATGTGATGAACATGTAGAATCAGTTACATTGTCGCCTACATTAGCTTTACAATTAGATTTTTGTAAAGAATCAGATCTTGTTAAAGAATCTCGTGAATTTAAACAACTATATGTAGATATCAGATATCCACATCAAATTTTTATTTATACAGATATTATAAAATATAAACTTTTAGGTGATACATAAGCACCATTATTACGTAAAGCAACAATCTCTGACATTAAATACGACAAAGATCAAAGAATTACCTTTGAAAATATTCATTATGTCGCTTGCAAAATTTTGTTTTAAGAAAATCGAAATACTATTAAAAGATCATGCAGGGCGAAATTTGCCATTTCGTTCTGGGACACTGGCCGTAACACTATATCGTAAACGGTCTCCTGCATCTGCTAAATAATAATAATAGTAAAAATGAGAACAAGACGTAATACTTATCAGCGTGAACGTGGAACACCATATTTTTCAGGACCTGTAAATCAATGGGGACATGGGATAGGTAGTTTCTTTAAATGGTTATTTAGTTTTGCTTTACCATTTCTTAAACAAAGTGTAAAATCTGTAGGACGTCAGGCATTACAAACTGGTATACAAGTTGCGAGTGATGTATTAGAAAATCCTCCATTTAAAGAATCTGTTTGCGAGCGTGTAAAGGAAGCTGGTGATACTTTAAAGACAGTTTCTAACTGGTAACGGCAAGAGACGGTCACGCAAGAGGAACGCTCCTGCAATTTTAAAGTTTGGATCACCAGCAAGACGTAAACATATACACGACATCTTTTCATAATGGCGCTCCTAAATTCAAATAGTTCTGTATGTTGTACCAATGAATTTGATTTCTTTTCTATACCAATGACAAACAGCTATTGAAGCAACTACAAATGCTGAATATCGTTTTATTTCTACATTAACCTCAGAATGACCTATTGAGTTTGTTATTCCCGGAGAAACAGTGAAATTTATTCATCCTGCATATCTATATCTTTATGTACGTTGAAAAAAAATACAAAAGCTGCAGGTACAACTTTAACTCAAGATGATACTATTGTACCAGTAAATAATTCCTTACATTCATTATTTAGTCAAATTAATATTTCATTAAATGATTAATTAGTTCTTTATCAGGATCTTATCCTTATTGTGCATACATTGAAACATTATTAAATTATTCTTATGATTCTTCCTCCAACACAGCCTTCAATAGGGAATCACATCTTAATCCCTATGAATTTCGAAACTTTAACGTTAACAAACTGCAATTATAAGTCGGCTCAAAATCATTTCCTCCCAACCCCCTCACCCCTGATTTTAATAACGATTTATACCTTCTACATTACCATATTTTGATTCCAGGTACTGGTATATATTATCAAAATTATTCACATACTGTTACTCTTGATGAATACCCAAATGGATATGCTCTGTATGCTTTTATTCTTTCTCCAAAAGGAACTTAAATGGCAATACATGGTATGTAGTACGCGATTCTCCTATAAATTTAAAAGTATCATTTTCAGAAACTTTAACTAAATCTGTTACATGCATTGTGTATGCACAATTCGATTCCTTAGCGCAAGTAGACAAAAATAGAAATATTTATACTGATAACACATTCTAATTTATTCAGTTGAGTACGATGAGGGTTGTTGCACACTTTTCTAGCTATCACGATAATGATGATGAATTTATTGTAAGGGAGCTAGCCATTGTAAATCCTGACGTTCCCTTTCTTCAAAATTTGATTTTTAAACCACCATTTCCTTTAAATAAGTTAGCTGAGCCGATCATAACTACAAACAAGTATCTAAGTGAGAATGTGTATGACATTACCTGGCACGAAAGCGGCGTAGAATATTCACATCTTAAGGAAATAGTTCAAACATATTGTTCAAATACTACAACCATATACACATACGGAATAACTAGAAAGTGTTTTCTTCAAGAAATCCTTCAAAGAGGTGTTACAAATTTAGAAGAAATGAACTGTCCAAAGTATACTGCTTTGTTTTCACGTTAATCGGTGTGCACATAATAAACATTGTTTCGGACAATATAGGTGCAGTATTCATGAAGCATTACTGTATAGTGAATATGTGAAAGTGTATGACTATGTGTTACATGTGAATAACAGTGATAGTTACATACCTACTACGATTAAAAATAATAATCTTCATCATGTATAGTGACGAATTTTTAAAACTGTTACTAACTGATAAAGTGACTGGTGCAAGTGTTACTGGAATTTACACTATTGACAGACTTCCTGTAACGGTAGAACCTCCTGCTGCACTTGTGATTAATCTCGATACATCTGATACGACCAGATCGCATTGACTTGCATTGTACATTGATAAGAAAAAACATGGCTATTACTTTGATAGTCTTGCTATGGACATTCCCAAAGAAATAAAAAACTTTTTATCAAAAATACTAAAATATACTTTACGAATAATCATCAATATCAACATGATAATTCTGTGTTGTGCGGATATTTTGTTTTATTCTTTTTGTCATATTATTCTCACTCAATCATTTCAAAAGTGTTTAAAAATGTTTAACAAGAAAAATTTAAAAATGATATCATTTATAAACGTGTAAACATTTTTAAAAAAGCAATATTTAATTTTTAATTATATTTTTACAATTTTATTTTTTATTATATATACATTTTTTAAACTTTTTATACGTTTTTAAAAGCTTTCATTACTGCATTTTATTTACAATTCCTAAGAAAGAAATTACAATCTTGATAGTGCATTAGTTAATGCTGTTAATCTTTCATATTTCCACCAATAATTCAACTATTGTGCATTACGATATGCACATTTTGATTTCTTTACAATATTTGTGTGAAAAGTACAATATTCATTAAATGTATTTCCATATAATTCACTTAATGAAGGGCAATGTTTTGTTTCTAAATCAATGACATTATCTAATGCAAATATTCTCTTAATCCAAAGAGATTTATCTAAACCTTTATAATAGAAGGTTAAATTCTTTGCACATAATTGATATACAAGGTTTCATATGCATGGTACAGTATATCCAGTTTTGCTATTCCATTTCAAACCATGTAAATTTAATGTTAACCAATCATTTTGTTTTTGACAACCTAGTGATAATAAATTATAATCTATTGGTGATTTTACCAAACAATGGAAATTTATTGTATCATTGCAAGCAGTTAAACAAAACTCACGAATAATAAATTCGTTACCAGACATTTTAAAATCTTGAATGTCGATAATATACTGATTTACGCATGGTGAAATTTCATTTGTGTGCTGAATGAAAAACGGTATAACCTGTCCAACAAATTCTGTATTTTTAAGAGATCACAAGTTTTACGCATAAACCATATAAATGAGATTTCACTATGTTCTTATTCAAACACTTCAAAAAGTTCACTAAAAGTTTTATCCAGAGAGAAGTACTTTCCTGCAAATGTTCCAGTATTATGAAGATGAGTACAATCATGAGGAAGATTTTACTTGGATTCCATGTATTTAATTGGATTATTGTTACGTAAGTATACTTTTATTTTTTTAATTACACAATTCACATTAATGTTTTCACCACTACATAACACGCATGAAACACTAGCGCTATTCGAATACATTTTTTCAATCTGGAATGTCCGATTTCCGATCTCTTTTCTTATGAAAATGTCCAGTAATTCCGGAAGATAGTCTGTATCACTTAATAATTCTGCATACGTTTCATAGAATTTTTCTCTTCTTAATATTCCAGTAATATGCGTGTTTGCATACAGGTAAAATACATCTTCAACACTAGAACTTGCTGTAGTACTCCAGGCACGGGTTTTGAATGACTTTGGGTGCACGTTCATACAATCACGAGCAAAATCATGATAGGGTCCTTCTCTACATCCGTCGCATATTAATGTCTCGTTGAAATCCCATTTTTCAATAGTCTTCTTTATACATTCACAGTCCACCGTTTGACTATTACAACAATCTAAACCCCAAAATCGCGATGTTCTTGATAATACAATTGGAGATGATGTAGGGTTTGGTGAAACTGTTAGCACCGGTGATTCTATTGCATCAAAATCACATTCTTCATCTGACGATGATTCGTATATTTCTGCTTCAGCATCATATATTGCTTCACTGTTAAGTTCGCAGGATTCTTTTTTCTCAAAGGGATGCATGATGTATCTATATATATGTTTCCCGCTATAGTCCGTATTTAAAATATTTTCATACCCGCAAGGTAATCACATGTTCACCATTCGTGGTCCCAAAATTCTTTTCTATTGCCAATTAGCATAGGGACATGTTTCAACATGTCCACCTACCGCAATCCCGATCTTCTTTGTATTCTCCGCCGACAATGTCTTGTGTTCACCTACCGCGGCACCGAGCGTGTTTTTATTACTCTGTCGGCATTCTGTGATGTTTATCCGACGCGGCGTCAGTTATCTTTTGTATTTGTCTTCATGTTTTAACATGTACCTGTAAGGTCATTACCCGACAACACCATCTTTCATTCCCGCCCAACCCGTTTCCAAAAAGCGCGCGAATATTTAAGTTCATGTCTTAAGTTGACCAGCGAAAGACGTAGGAGAACCACGCTCTGTATACGTACTTCGTACACGACGTCTTTCAGACGTAGAATCCACAATTTGTCCCGCATGAATAAAGTTTATTCCCTCTCATCTCTTAGTATTTCAAAACAAAGTTTCACTTGAGTATGTATAACATTCGATCTAACACATATCCCGAGTTTTCTTTAATGAAAACGAACTAATTAAAAACATACAATCGAATAAAATAAAATAATATTATGTAATTAAATATATTAAAAATCACTCCGATAAATAATCTGGGTGCGAGATTAATTTTATATTTTAATAAGTTCACAGCGTAGCTGTATTAATCTTCATATCGAAGCGATCCATAAAAAGTATTACGAAATATTAAGGAAGATATGATCCAATTAAAATAATAATAATACGAAGATCCCTATAAAGAAATCATTTGATACAGGTCATTCAAACTTTTCTAGAAACTATAACCATCCCTCCTAACGGTCAACTTTTCCAGGAACTCGTCTGACAACCTAACGGTCAGGTAATAAATCTTTCCCCTCCTAATAACCTGTCCGACCGCACATGGCCCCACAGACAAGAAATTCGTCAAGTACAAGTTGAATTAGACCATCTTCTGGGCTATTGTTGACGAGGATCTCATCCTAATCTACTATTAGTAATCGAGATTATATTAAAGCAGGGATACAAATAACCACTCGCCTCCTCGCCCGGGGCGAGTGGTTCATCGTTGCGCGCGAATATTTAATATCATACCGAAGGCAAGTAAATAATTTTTATTGTGGGATGTGTTCTAGTAGCTTGTTTTCTTGGGCTAGTAAAATTTTGTTGCTTATTAGCATGGCCCTCTATTAAAGACACTATGTTTCAGCACCTGCCTTCTGCATTATTTGTCAAATCATACACATATATAGTATAATCCTAAATGCTCATTAAAGCAAATAAATTATTGAATTATTAAGCAATAATCACAATATGAACAAAAGTGAAAGTTACTTGGTAACAAAAGTGTTATAAAGGAAATTTTCTGAAAAATTCCATGAACAACAAATGCCTTGGAATTTTTTTTTTCTGACATGAAAACGTTTAAATTCTGTTTACTTCTTAAAATAAACAAAATACCAGACTTTTTAAAAATATATTTACTTAGGGGAATTTACGCATTTTCTAAAGAGTTTGTGTTGTTATTTATACGAAACTTATTGTCAGCTCTACATTTTGCATGCAACCGTTGTAGTATCTGAAGAATTTGATTTTCTTTTATAATCTATTCTTTATTCCGAGAAAATTGTTATCATTATGATTGATTGAACTGTAGTTTTAATAATGAATGTTAATAGAGAATGGAGATAAAATCTGTAGCAATTGGGTAGTATACGTAAACAAATCATCTTTGAAGTTTAATTTAATGACCTTGTACGTAACAAATATACGGTTTGATTGATACCAGAAGATACTCTTTATGTTCGGGATTGAACGATTAACTCCGAAGCTGTGAATGGAAATTTGAATTCAGATTCCTACCTACTAATTCCATTGCTTCAAAAATATCAATTTAACACTTGTAATTTAATATATCAAATATGTAAATTAACTAGTTGAAATACTTGATCTTCGCATGGGCAGAACAGGTTTATGGAAAATGTTTGAAATCCACTTATGATACATGCCTGTAAACTGTAATTATATACAGTCAAAAGATACCCTATTTTTGGGATAAATTTTGAACGACACTATCCCCTTGGGATACACTCATTAATCATTGTGACAAAAGAGAACCTTTGTGGTAGGTATTAACTATGCTCCAAAATGTATTTCAAACAGCTAAGCCACTTTCTATGATACGTTCACAAACAGCAAAATACGTCAATTTCCATGTGGTGCAAGATATAGAAACTTTCCTTTTTCCTTGTTAAAACTGAAATTTTGGAAAATGGTGGCTCTCATATCCATTTATTTTTGCTGAGGAGTTTATATAAAGAGGTTCATCTGCTTGACTTGAAGGACTTGTGAGATATTCTATTTTGCGCATTAATTCTGAAACTCATACATCCTTAGGGTAGACACATCTTATAATCAAAATGATAAATAATAATTAAAACCTAGCTCGAGATAGGTATTAAGTATGTTCCAAGATTCACTTCAAAGTTTTCAGGATGCCAGGTTTTAAAAAAATCGAGGAAGCACAAGTATACTTTTCAGTGAAAAATAGGATGAAATTTGAAAATCTCAAAAATCAATTTAAAGTAAGTCAATGTAAAAGAAAAATACTTCAAAATTTTAAATATATTAAGCATACCATCCAAACTTAAAATTTCCATGTAAGTTTGCGGTACAAATTGTATGTTTGTTTTTCTCACAACTCCAAATAACTAACACTGAACTCAGTATATTTTATTATGAATAAATACGTAACTAGACTGAAAGGGGACCGTAGCTCATTGAAATTTGTAACAGAACTGGGTGAAGTAATACGGAAATTATCATTGAAATGACAATAGCAGTTTGCTAATAAAAGAAATTAGTTTTGGAGTTGTACAGTCCATTTTTCCGTGATTCAATCACAAATAACAGACAACGTCCCTTTCAATGGAGAGAAAAAAATAGAAAATGTTCTCTATATTCGTCCCTTGAAACGGGAATTTTCAATAACGCTGCTTACTTTTCAATGAGGAGTTTATTACCGAATTTCTTGTCTTTAACTTCGGGCAAAACATTTGAATTCCCTTTACCTTCCTTACCATACGTATTTCAAAAAGTTACTTTTCCCTTTCTTCCTTTATATGCGGAATTTTTGCAGACGCTGAAAAAGTGTTATCTAGTTTATATACTGAATTTTACAACTTCAACTTAAACGAATTGTTGTAGGGCAATTTCTCAATAAAGAAAAGAAAATTTGGACATTATAGAAATGATGCTCCCTCTTTTTACCCTTTGGAGCGGAATTTGTCGAAAACGTTGAAATATGTTCCTTTTTTTTTAATTTAAGAGTTTATCCTAGGTATACCGAATCTGACATTTCCAACTTAAGCTAGTTGCCACATTAGGCACTTTGTGGGAAAATAAAGGGCAAATTGAACATTATAGGAATTGTCCTCTTTTTCCTTTTTAGTAGTGGAATTTATGCAGACGCTGAAAAAATATTATCTTATTTTTTACTTAAAAGTTTATATACCGAATTTCACAACTTAAACCTAAGCGAATCCTCGCATTCGGCAATTTCAGAACAAAGAAAGGGAAATTTGGATATTATAAATATTGTAATATCTGTGAGGTAGAGTCAATAACGGTCCGGATGGTTTCCCTTTCACCAATTTTATTATAAAATCTAAATACAGCTATCTTTGCATTTTACAAAGAACAATCTAATAATGTCTTCCCTTAAAGTGACCAAGATGGAGGAGAAAAAGTTTTGCTCAAAGCAGCCTCCAGAGCATCTGCAGGTCTTAGACGAACTTGCAGCAAAACCTTCTCAGCCCAAAGCAGCTTCGCGAGGTTTAGTTGTGGTTATAATCCCTAGTCCGAAGCGACCTCAGGAGCGAGTGTAAGTTATTTGATCAACGGTCAAACTGATAGCTGGTTCCTCTTCAGGCTTCGATTTTATGGATGGTCTCCTGGTAGCTCGTTCTTCCTCTGGCTCCATCGTCTTGGTTTCGTGTCTTCCTGGTTATAGTTTCTCGTCTTCTTACAATGTTTGTAAATAGTAGCACGTGGTAACACGTGCTTGCGCTGAAGGTGGGGATCCTTAGAATATGAACCCTTTTCTCCTCTTTAAGTGCGAAATTTCGAAGATTCTAAGGCACATTATCCATTATTTTTATTTAAGATCTCATACACCGAATTTTACATCTCCAACTTAAGTGAATCCTCACATCTGGCACTTTTTGATTAAACAGAGAAGTGTGAGTATTGTAGAAAGAAAAACGCCGAAATGCAGTAACTATTCCCTTATTTTTAATGAAGAGTTTATACGCCAAGTTTGAGCTCTCTGACTTTAGGAGTTCATAAGATACACTATTATTGGCAAAAATCAAAAGCTCTACAAGGATACGTATTTTCAATAATTCTTTGTTATTCCTTGCTTTTAGTGACAAAAGGCGTATTCTGTCCAAATTTCTTGTTTCTAATTGTAGTAGTATGGCTTGGATGATGTTGAGTGTGATGCTTCTATTCTTTTTCATATAAGTACTTTGTAAACTTCATCCCTTTCCACCTTTCTTCCTTTGTAAATCGAATATTAAAAAAAAAGGCTGAAAGTTTTTTCTAAGTATTTTAAATGGGAAGTCCAAGTTCCAAATTTTATGTCTCTAACCTTAAGAGATTCCTAGACAATAGGAGTTATCTATATTATAAGGTAATCAAAAAATTCTTGTCGTTCTAGAACAGTGACAAACAAAGGACAATATAGCGGACGGTATGTACCTTCAGGTGGAATTAATCCCCATCAGCGTCCAACACCTCTTGCCAACGTTCCTGCAGCTGCCCAATGCCCTGGTGATAAAACTCGGCAGTCGTGGATGCAAAGATATTCGTGACTGCGTTCCGCAGGTCTCCCTCATTTGCGAAGGATCTCCCACGGAAGTGGTTATCAAGGGAATGAAACAGGTGGTAATCTGTTGGCGCAAGATCCGGTGAATATGGTGGATCGCACAGTGTCTGCCAGTCGAATTGCTGGATCTCTTGGGCCCTCTTTGCCACATATTGTTTGGCATTGTCGTGCAGGAGAAGGGAGGAAAAAGAAATTTCCTACCGAGTTTGAACACAGAAAATTGCATTGATGGGCTATTCATTCACACAGCTCTATAATTTTTGTGTCCTTTAAAACCTCCTTTTAACGTTTCTATAAAGCGCTTTTCTGCTCCACGCTAGGTTTTGTTTACAGTCAAACACGACTAAGTTTATGGCTGAATAATTGGAAGTTACAGATCTTATATGTAATTTCGCACACGTCATAATAAATTATGTAATACAAGTTGAATCCATCAAATAATTGGTGTTGGACTGCAAGTAAATGTTTTCATACTGAGGAGACTGGATATGCAAACCTGCTGAACATGGGAATTTACTTTGTTGATATTGGGTACCAAAGTCACTTTTTCCTTAAAAAAAAAAAAAAAAAAAAAGTTCCAATCACGAGTAAGTCTCCTCTGTTTGCTTAATCTAAATAGTATAGCATATAAAACTTTTATATGAACAATATATTCATACAGTTCGTTTGTTCACTCAACGTAAATCTATTCAGTTTAAACTTTTTTAAAAGACTGTACCTACCTTGTTTAAATAGTATAAAATGTTTCACAACAAACCACAATGAATTAGTTAACTCTCAGAAGTCATATAAATGCCTAAAGAGAGTTGAAAATGATCTAATTCTCAAGAAATCATTGATGTATAGTTTAATTTTAAACAGTTACCTAATAACATGTCTGCACTGCACCTGATAAGATGGGAAATTGTGTAACCTTTAACGATTCAGTAATGATTTTTTTTAAAAATGTTGTTTTCATAACTATGTAACTAAGTGTTAAACATAATTTATATACTCGTATTAGACGTAACGTTAAGTATGATACCATTTTTACATAAATCTTAAAGCATCTGTTCCCTTTGAGCTCTCTTCCACCTCCTTTGGATACGAAACAAAAAGCCCTATATAGTCTATCGTCTCTTCCGAACTATGGTTTCTTCCATGAAATCAGTTTGAAGTATGATAAGTCAAGGTATGGGTTTGTATACCTTGTACACATCAAAACATTCATTTTTATATGTAAGATAAGCTGTTTCAAATAAAAAGTAAATTTCAATAACCGAGTTACTGAAACGACGTTGTCGACGAATATCTTCTGATGAAAGTGATTTTAGTGCTATAAACAATAGACAATACTTCATATATATAATTATATTATTCAATGATATTGGTTTGTTCGCAAATTTTTGAAAGTTTTTAATAGGCCAGTCAATGAAGGATCGAATAAGGAAAAAAAATGGAAAGCTGGAACAAATTTTATTTTCTTTATATAAGTGTCCGCAACAACATACTAATTTTGCACCACTCTACCATCCCGGATTTGGCCGCCATCTTGGAAAAATGGCGCCAAAAATTAGTTTTTTGTAAATATCTTGCACGGAAAGCATTTTAGAGCAAAACATGTTATTACAAAAATAATCTACATTAAATTCTCTACAAGAAATGTTCTCTTCATTTTTTCTCTAGGATGCACCGTTTAGATGCTATAGGCGTGGCAAATTACGCATTTTTCTTTTAGCGTCGCTTTATAGCAGAACCTTAACAAAAATTTTCTTATACTATTTTGTTTTAATGATTTTTCTTATATAAAATATAAATTAATATATTTTTCATTCATTGCAGGTGTGACTAAGGATAAGTAATTAGGTCTATTAGGTCATCTATGTTCAAGATGTCAGCTAAAAAATGTTTTACCTGTGAGAAACTTCTCGGTGGTGGTGTTACATGTATAGTAAAAGAACATTAGTAGACTGCAGTATTAAAGTGAAAGATGAAAACGACTGTCAACTTAAGGGACTGAGAAGTGTTACACTTCATGAAAAGAGTAGAAAAGTTTACATAAAAACAAGAAGTAGCAAAGCGTTGCTATTACAACGTACTTCATCACCTACGCCGATATCCCTTAGGTCAGAAGTACTAAGATTTAATTTTCAAGAAGGCTATCTGTTTTGTAGACAATGTTAATCAGATGAATTTTTAAAGGGACGGGATAAAAAATTTGTGAGTGAACGTAAGAATGTACATCGTGTCGAAACCATTCAAGTTAAAGATTCTATTATGGAAGCAGCCGACAGAAGAAATGACGACTGGGGCAAAGAAGTTAGTATTAGGATTGGCAATGTTTATGATTTAGTTGCTGCTGAAGCCAGATATCATTTCTCATGCATGAAAAAGTTCTACAAGATTTCTTCTGGAATGAAACGTGGTCGTCTGAAAGATAATATTGTTTCAGATGTCATGGCTTATGCTTTCAACTACCTTGAAGCTCACAATGAAGAGTGCCAATTTTCATTCAGTGAAATTTTTCAAGATTATAATGATGCACTGCCAACTGAAAAAGCAATAAGAACTAAACTGAAAGAAAATTACTCAGAAGATATTTTTATATGAACAAACAAAGAATGCAGGATGCAGAAGAGCCGAAACTTGAAAGAGAGCTTCCTCAGAATATGGTGCACACAGTCCTAACGAAGAGAGAACATTAAGAAAATGCTTACTACTATACTTTTGATTAAGATCCAGTGCAAGTCCTACTTGCGATGAGGCTGAAAGTTATTTTGGTGTAGCTGCTGCACTTGAGAAATTGTTATACTCCCCCCTTTTTTTGTGCTATTCCCTGTCTTGTTTTTCAAGATAATAGTATGGATAAGGCATTTTAAGGTTTCAGGAATGAATGAATCAACGTCATTCAAAGATTATCTGCTGATGGTTATTCATCAGTTTCATAAATCTGGGATCTGATATCTTCAGCAATTATTTGGCCGGCTGTCATTATGATTCTCAACTTCTTTTCGTCCCTATACTTACGCTTTTGACGATCATACCATGCATCCGTGAGAATTTTATGCCCTGTATCACGGAAGCAAACTATGGACTTCATGTTTTTGTTTGTTGGTATAATAATATCGTCTGAGTAATTTTCTTTCTGTTTAGTTCTCATTGTTTTTTTCAGTTGGTAATGCATCATTATAATCTTGAAAAATTTCATTGAATGAAAATTGGCACTCTTCCTTGTTAGCTTCCATAATAGAATTTTTAACTTCAAAGGTTCGACGCGATGTACACTCTCACGCTCACTCACAATTTTTTTTATCCTGTCTCTTTAAAAATGCATCTGATTAACATTGTCTACAAAACAGATAGCCTTCTTGAAAATTAAATCTTAGTACTTCTGACCTAAGGGATATCGGCGTAGGTGATGAAGTACGTTGTAATAGCAACGCTTTGCTACTTCTTGTTTTTATGTAAATTTTTCTACTCTTTTCATGAAGTGTAACACTTCTCAGTCCCTTAAGTTGACAGTCGTTTTCATCTTTCACTTTAATACTGCAGTCTACTAATGTTCTTTTACTATACATGTAACACCACCACCGAGAAGTTTCTCACAGGTAAAACATTTTTTAGCTGACATCTTGAACATAGATGACCTAATAGACCTGATTACTTATCCTTAGTCACACCTGCAATGAATGAAAAATATATTAATTTATATTTTATATAAGAAAAATCATTAAAACAAAATAGTATAAGAAAATTTTTGTTAAGGTTCTGCTATAAAGCGATGCTGAAAGAAAAATGCGTAATTTACCACGCCTATAGCATCTAAACGGTACATCCTAGAGAAAAAATGAAGAGAACATTTCTTGTAGAGAATTTAATGTAGATTATTTTTTTTTTGTAATAACATATTTTGCTCTAAAATGCTTTCCATGCGAGATATTTGCAAAAAGAAACTAATTTTTGGCGCCATTTTTCCAAGATGGCGGCCAAATCCGGGATGATAGAGTGGTGCAAAATTAGTATGTTGTTGCGGACACTTATATAAAGAAAATAAAATTTGTTCCAGCTTTCCATAATTTTTTTCCTTATTCGACCCTAAATCATCCTTTATTCACTGACCTATAATGATATTCTTCGTTTTTCATTTAATTTCAGCAAAGAATTAAAGATATTGCAACATTCGCTTCGTACTCTGAGTCAAAGAGACGCCATCTTCTAGATGATTTGACAGACGATGAATACGAACAGGTGATAAGGATTCTGCGCCGAATGCCACATGTGGAAATTAATCTGGGTATTCAGGGTAATTATGTAAAAAAAAAAAAAAAAAAAAAAATCCATGGAGTAAGGATATAGTATAAGAGGTTACAGTTGCTCTTCCTTCTGAAACTTAATTACGTGAGTGGAGATTGTGGCGCTGCTACTCAAAGCAGTTGGGTAGCACGAACTGCTGAAAATAAGTACGAATCAAATCATTCAGAGCGTCTGAGTTTGATAGAATTAGCGAATGATACAATTAGCTCCTACCAGTAGCAGACGATGCAATTATTTACAACTCTGGCCGGAAGTGTCGCCGATACCACTTTCGTTGCATTGTGGGAACGATTTGAATTTCAATTAGGTGTATAGCATTGATGCCAACGCGTGCGAAAAATTGGGATATTGTGGGATGTTTTGACAATGATTTCTCGAAATGGGATAAAGAGAATTTTTGTAAAAATTGGCAGAATTTATGGTATTGTTCATATATCTATTCCATTAACCAACAAAATTGTCTATGAACGAGGAGTAGAAATATGAACCTTCAATAAACTTGAAATTAATGCGAATTGTCAAATTTTGTTACTATAAAATGCATGTTAGTGTTGAACTGATATATTCAATGACTTGTGAATCTCAAAAAACAAGTGTCAAGTAACGTGGACTGACACTTTCCTTTTGATGTCTTTTAAACTGAGTAATAACCCGATTGCTGGTAAATAATGGAACCTGAAGGATTCGGGAAATTTTGTCTTTGGCTTACACTGAAATTGCATTGTACTACTATGGAAATCACTCAAATCTTTAGCTCTTTTGGATTGCGACATCGTTGCTTTTTCTTATGAAGTTTTTACACTGTCCACACCTGGAATAACAAAACAAAACAAAAAACTGTTAAGGACCTTAAAATAACTTCATTTTATTATATTGTAAGACATCTATTTTCTTATGATATGTCTTTATAGAATATAAAGTAGCACTATAACACGAATAGTGCGCTAATTGGATTTCTTCTGCTGACGTAATGCAAAGGAATTAATTCTTTTTTCTTCCTTATCAGGCGAAAGTTCAAAAAACAGAACACTGACTTATTCGCTTGATGATCCATTTTGTGAATTAGAAGTCAAACTTGTTCGAAAGACTATGGATGGCATTTTGAACAGAAATGAAGTAGAAAAGGAAGAACATGAAGATACAAAGAAGGTAAGTAGTTAATGTGCGTTCTGTCATGTTTATGAGTCCAACATGCAGAGCAAAACAAAAATACACTTCTTAAGTCTTACTGTAATAACATAGTTTGGGGTACAACTCTAAAACGCATTTGAGAAATGTCAGGTTAAATTAAGTTTTGGTAATCCAAATAAATATAATTAATCTCAATCACTAAAGAGCAAAATTCGTTCATGTAAAAAGAAATGTCATTGATATTATTGTGTTTTGAATTTTAGCTTCCATTAATTTCCAGTTTGATTTCATTTCTTGTAAATAAAATAAGTGTAATAACTTCAGATGTATCAAATAACCGTAATATTTAAACTGTCTTAAGTAAAGAAATTCGTAATTATGGAGAATATAATCCAGTCTTGGAAGTTTATATAGAGATCTACTGTGTTAACGCGCTAAGGAAATACTTTTTGTTGAAGTAAGAAGGAATTTTAAAGTTTTGGCTTTGCATCATTTTCTGTATAAGCACTATTTTGCTTCTGCGAGGGAAAAGTGGCGGAACACATCATAAACATGATATACTTGGCAAACGTCAAAATGTAAAATGAGAGAAATTAGCAGGTTATCTTCAAAATGCATATATTATACTATTGTTCCAGTCTTCAAGTATATTTAAGCTGAAAAATTCATTTCATGAATATGAAAAGTGAAGAAAATAGCCAGACAAATCGCAATTTCTAAAGAAGTTCAGAATAAGAGTGTCAGTACTGCTTGTTGCCAGAAAAAGAAGCACTGTATATAGCTATCGTAATGCAGAAGCGGCTTCTGTCTATTAGTATACTCGCATGTTTACACTTTTAATAATTTAGTGAATTTATTTTCATTACTTAGTGAACGTAGAATAAATTTTCAAAAATATGATTTTTCTTCTAATGAATCCACGCACAGAGGCTCGTTGCACATACTGTTCGTTCATTTTTATACTGTGATCCACACATTTTCAGAATTGCAAACAGAATTGAAAACTCAACATATCTGTGACGAGTGGAGGTAAGGAAGAACCTAAGCTAGTCGTACGTAGGAAGTTGTGGAAAGCCTCTCATACATATGCGTTTGAGCTTCTTTTATTATCACCTTCTTAGGGTGTAGTTAATTTTACATTGAAGTTTCACCAACAGGTCGGGACGTAATGTCACCTGGTATTAGTCCACTTTGCAAACACAACTTTATTGATAAAAAGTGATTTACTTACACTAGGAAATATAGCTGAACGAAGTCAGCTAGCGAAGGGGATTATAATTCGTTTTATTCTAGCTTTGATCCCCATGATAATACCGCGTGACATTACGTACGCTCGGATGGTGCAACTTCAATGTAAATCTAACCTCATACGCTTTATTACGTTGTGCAGTCTGCAGTCTTTCTGCAGTCAGTATTGCCAAGTGTAGGTAGGAATCTCTTGTCATACGGGAAATTTTGTATAGGCGTGAAAACTGAGTTCAGTTGATTTTGAGTTTAACGTTCCTTTCAGCAGCGAGGCTCTATGAGACGGGACCTACTGATTAATGTGGAATCCGAATCACATGAGCTCCCGCTGGGAATGCCTGAGAACTGAACTATGTATTATATTGTATTTACATCTTTCACTTGTGTCATTATGTCCTATTAACTTTGTAAGAACAATTTCATTATATATATATATATATATATATATATACTCTTAAGTTGGGAAGTGTCATAAGACTGTTGTTAAAAGTATTTACGCTATGTATCAGAAAGAAACACCGTGATATAAATATTTATAAATCTCTATAGATGCAAATTGCAACAGAAAATCTAATCATAGAAAAGTACATGTTCCTTGTGAATCTGTTCCGTGATAAATTAAAAGCTAGCCTAGTTGGTTGGTTAAATTGGAGTTTAGCGTCCTTCTCAGCAATAAGTTATTTGCGGGCAATAATTTATTTGTCCTGAAAGATCTACACACAGTAATCACTATAATTTGTGTAAACGTCACTTCACCTGAACAAGGGTAGTCTACCATTAGAGGTGAGCTTTTTTGGACAATTTTCTCAAATACGACAAATGTGATTTCATTGATATTTCATAAACAAATATCGCATCAATAATTTCAGGATATGACATAAATAATTTTACATTAAATAATCCAGTCTTACGTGATTTATTTTTGGGGTGAGTTTTCTTCAGGCGAAGTTTTCCGAAAGTTCTTATAATTTTGTTCGTATCTGATAAATAAATATTTCTGTAATAACTTCTGCATACAGATGCAGAAATGGGAAAGTTCAGTGTGGTAGTTTGTATCTTATATTTATGACGTGAAAGAATTTAAACTGCTCATGAATAATTTTAGCTATAAGCGCACAAAGATAGTTTCCATTGTTTCGTTCATTATAAAAGCCTCAAAACGCTAAAAGTAGAAAAGTTAAAGTTTTGTTTTCATTATACACATAAAGTAGGAACTTTTATATTTAGTAGCTTTTTGTACAAGTAGCTTTATTTTGTATGTATGTGTCATTCTTTTTCTCTATGTCCTTAAACACAAACGTGCTGTACTCTTCTATAGAATTCTATTCACATTGTACAGTAAACACATATAAGATGTCCTATAAAAATGTACTTAGTCGACCCATCACTACATCCTTTCTGTTTTTGTCGCAAATCAAAATCTTTTCTAGAATTCCAAACTCGCGATTATCGCTTGCGGAAAGAAAATTTTATTAAACCTGTAAATATGTCAATAAACATCTTAATCAAAGTTAAATATATGTGTAAAAGCCAGTTAAAGTAAGTAGATTTTTGGGTCACCCTGTATAATCAGAAACATAGAGTTGCAAATCACGAGGGCCATCCGGAAAGTGGTACCCGTTTGTGCAATAAAGACACAGTAGTACATATTAACAAATATATACATTTTTATTGGAAAGAGCATACTTTACACTACTTCTCCACATAATCACCAAGCAAATTGAGGCATTTGTCATACCGTGTGACGAGTTTTTGTATTCCAGCGTCATAGTCCTCCGCCGCCAGAGTATTGAGATACGTAGTCACGCCTCGTTTTAAGTTCTTCATCGCTGTCAAAACTTTTTCCCGCCAGAAAGTCTTTAAGCTTCGTAAAGAGATGAAAATCCAATTGTAACGCGTCGATCGTTCCTCACGCATTCGTCTACTGACCTCAGCAGTTCATCTGTAATGACTCCCCTCCCCTCCTCGTCGTGTGTACTCCCTTCCCCAGGTTGAAGTTGCGACACCAGCGCCTAACAGGCGACTCGTCCATCACATTGTCTCCATACACCTCCTTTAATTGGCGATGAATTTCACAACGTCGAACGTTTCGTGCATTAAGAAAGTTAATCACGGCCCTCACTTCACAACTGGCGGGGTTCTCAATTCGTTTAATCATTATAAACGAGCACAGACACAACACAGGCACTGCTAGCGTCACGCAACCTCGCACAGAGCAGGCAGACAAGCCACTGAAGCGGTCTGACCTTGCCCAGCGGTTCCCCGAGTCGTCAGCGCTTCATGCGGCGCAAACGGGTACCACTTTCCGGATGGCCCTCGTATATGATAGGTCTTTAAATTATCACAACGATAAGTGAAGAGCCGTAATTAGGGAAACACCTCTTCATTTTGGTTGTTAGATCAAAATTTTGTATGATTCGTAAGATGGGAAAGTATATGAATTTTAGAGCTCATTTCATTATACTTTGGACCATTAGAAAGTATAGCACAGAGAACCAAGTTTTACAAGTCCTCTCTACTTCGATCTACCCTCCGTTCCCTTTTGGCTTCACATTTATTTTTCCGGTTTACTGAATTCATCAATTAGGTACGTAATAACACTGACGTCCAGCAGTGGCCCAGAACATAAACTTCATACATTATTCAGATATAAGTAGATAAAAGGTAATCGGAATCATCTTATGGTTTAATTTTCAATTAAGTAATCAATTTCGTAGGAAAGGTTAAATACACAGAAACATTTGCATTGCTCTATTTACATTATTAATTTGTACGCGTTTCATCGGGTTTATAATTGTGTTTGTGATTTTATACTTAATTGTATGCACCAAATTTAATGCCCTTGATTGTTTTTTTAATTAATTTTTGTATTTCATACACTGTTATCCATTAGTTTTCGATTGAAATATTGGTTGCTCAAAATGCTAGTATTATTAAAAGTTTTCCTACTTAAGAGATATGGAAGTCTCTTTCCAGAAGACCCACAAAAATTTTTAAGTACCTGTTAGGGTGCAATACATAATTTGAAGAGAAACAAATTATGTATTTTGTTTGTGTCCTATTCAACAATTGGATTTCACTTCCTTATGCTGTTACTGAAAATCACAACCTACAATGTGATGCATGCTTCTGCATAGTTAGGTAATTTATAATAAAATTAAGGTTGCTTCAAAGTATCTAATTATTTATGCAGTTCAAAATGAAAGTGAATTAGTACAAAACACATAGAACAGTCGCTACAAGGAACAAAAGTCTGAACGAGAAAAAATATCACTACGATAAAGCACGTGCAGAGAGAGAGAGAGATTTGCAAATAGTTTCAGAAGTGTTTAGAAGAAAATGCTGGTGATAATTCAAACTCGCATTCAAAATATTGAAGATGGAAATTGATTTTGTAACAAAGTTTTGTCTCAAACTAAAGCTTATTTTCATTTCTACACTATCTGGGAGCTTTAAATTTATGTATCACATTTTATCATCAAACCAAAAAGTAGCAATATATTGAAAGACAGACAGAAGTGTTTCGCAAGTGTAAGAAGATTGTATTTGTAAATCCGTTAAAAGTGTAGGGATAGAGACATTATTAGATTCTAATCAGATAATGTGATCTATAACTTATTTGAGATGGATAATAAACGCGGATGTAAAATTGTTTAGTTTTGCTCAATATTTCTCAATCACTGCTAAGCTTTCATCGATTTATGAAAACGATTTTTCACAATTCATTACAGGTTAACTTCAAACCTGTATGGATGAAGCCCAAACGGAAGAAAGGACATCAAAAGAAAGAGAAGAATAAACAAAATGTGAAAAAGATTAACAAAATTTACACAACACAAGGAGTAAGTACTTTACACTCCATATTCCAACGTTAAAATGTTTTTGATTTTTGCATCTTTCGTTGCTTTATTTATGAACTAGCAAATGCCACAATGTGTTACTGCGGACAATGTTTTGTGTTCTTCCTCTGTAGCCTCTTTATGTTATTGTTCCGTAGAGAACAATATAACAATCGAAAAAGCTGATAGACGGTATTATATCAGACAGTCAATGAGTGCACCAAGATACTGAAGGACAACTGTTAATTAATTGCAACAAAAATCAGGGCAATTGTATGAGAAAATTATTTCTTTTTTATTGAAAATTTTGAAAAAAAAAATATTCACAGCAGTACAAATAAACAAAAACAAAAAAATATTAGCACAAAACTGAACTAACAATATAGCTTCGTTTATAGATTAATATAAATATTATGAGTAAAATTTATGTTCGAGAAACATATGCATTTTTAAGATTTATTCTGTTTGCCTAAATGAAACATGTTACATATTATTCAAATATCTTTTAGAACTTTCATTGTAAGGCCGGTTATACACTACAAGATAAATCCTAGGGAATACTTTAGGATTTATCTTCAGACAAATGTTACGGCATATCTCGTAGGAAATTCTACCGTTTTGTGCCATACACATGAAGACCGAATGGCGTTTTTCAATATTATGAAATAGTTCTATTTAATAAAAGTACAAAATTGATGAATTCCTGTGCTAACTATACTGCACATCCTACTAATATTAATACCACGCGGTATATTGTTAAATCGGATACCTCTAAAAAAAAAAACATAAAAATGAGAAGGGTGCTGGTGTACTTTTGGCGTAGCACATTTTAGAAGATTTATAGGTAAAATTCAATATTTTGCATGAAAAGACATATTTATAAAGAACAAATTTCTGCAAACGATAGAATTGAATACAAAGTAATACACTTATATTTTACGTTTACAAGTGTAGGTTTACTAGTGTAAACTCGTTATAAGTGTTTTACGACAAATAAAATGAGTGAGGGACAATGTTTAGCAGAAGGAGTCCAGCTATTTTTTCTAAGAAATGTTACAATTTCGGCAGTTTCTGTTCGCATTAGTTTAGGTTAGTTACGGTTAGGTTATATTAGTATAGGGGCCCAACATAATTTTCAAAAAATGATAGAATTTCGTTTTTTATTTTAATATTAGGTTAGTTTAGTTTCATTAGGTTAGATTTAGTTGGGTTATGTTAGGTCTAAGTATTTGCATTTTCCATTTCTCCTGTAAATTTTGTATTTTTAAAGTTCTCCTGGACCCCCTTTGCGAAACATTTACCTAAGTGAATGTATATAAAAGATGACCGGTGATGCTATTTTTCACTACCGGTGTATTTCTGCAGTTTACAGAAGCTGTAATTTCTGTTTACAAGTGGAGCGCTTCTAGCGTGATACCACGACAAGTGCTATTCAAACACGTATCATTACCAAAAGCCACTCGTTTTTACTACCTTTGCTACCTTCGAGATTTCCTAGGATCTGTCCTATAATGTATAGCTGGCTTAACTAGCCCTCTTAAGGCGTTTTTATGAAGCTTACTTACCAACTGGCGCTACAGCTCTTGTGAACCTTGGCCTCCCTAACAATGTTCCTCCATGCTTTTCTATCCTTTGGCGATCTACCACCATCTATTCACTTTTAATCGTTTTAAGTCTTCCGTTACGTCGTCTAACCATCTTGTTATTGGTCTTTCTTTCCTTCTCACGGAATATATTTGCTCTTTCATTACTTTCTTTGTGTTCTCGATTCTGGAATTAACTGTACGTGGCCTAGTCATCTTACTCTTCGAGATTTATAAGCTTTACAATATCTTCATTTTTTAATATACTGTTTACTTCTTCATTGCTCCTTATTCTTTATATATCATTTTTTTTTTTACTGGGCAGTCTATTTTGCGTATTATTCCTCTTTCTAATCTTCATAGAGCTTCTTCTTCTGCCTTATTCATGACAAATATTTCTGTTCCGTACGTTAGGATGGTCCTGATTAATGTTTCGTAGATAGTAACCTTGGTTTTCCTGTTTGTGAGTTTACTTTTGATTAGTTGCATGTTTGCGTAGTAAACCTTATTTCCAATGTGTATCTTTTCTCTTATCGTTTCTCCCCTTTTGTTTTCTTCGTTAATTAAAATACGCAAATATTTAAACGAACTCACTCTATACCGAATTCTTTCTGATTTCTCTCTGATGTATAACTATGCTTTTCTCTTCAAATATCTCTGGTTTCCTAGTGACAATCAGTTTTCATGAAGGTATCCAGTATCTGGTTTTATGTAAAAGTCACGGTTAACCACATCGCTAAAATTGTCTTGTGCAGGATTTTTTGTATATAATTAATTGGTTTCATCAATTGCAATATCACTGCAACCAAAAATGACACGAACATTGTCGAAATGTGTCTCTAGCGAGTGATATCAAATACTAAAATTGTAGTACATACAAATTGTTAATGGCGTTGGACGATTGAAATTAAAAACATATATAATAAAAATCATAGCAAAATGAAAAATGTCAAAAAATATATAAAAAAGATTCCAGATATAAAATTGATTTAAATAAGATTGTTGAACTTAGTGTTTATCGAACGTCAATCCTGGGATCGAATTCAAACTGTTATTTGTTTCAAAACAGTTATTTAGTTTTAATTGATATGTGAAACAAAAATGCATGTTATTTATTGTTATGGAAGGATTTTTAATTGTTTTCTTAAGCAAAGGAAACAAATATTCATATTTCATTTTTGTTAGAATATCAAAGAGACTTCGTTATACAGTATTATGTTTACATATTTTTCTATTACTTATTTCCATGCTTGGACATTACGACACTAGTTTAAATTATACTAATCAAAATTTGATCTTATGTTACGCTGACGAAATTTACTTAAGGTGGATCACCACCCGGAAGTCAGTACATATTTTAGTTCATTCCCTTAATTACTGCGCAATGAAACGTTACATATTATAAATATTGTACTATAAAACAGAGTTATGTTTAAGCTACAAGACACTGATTGATTTAGTTGTGTCTTCTGATATCGAAAAAGGTAAAATAAATGAAAATATTTGGTTCATTTTAAAATGAGCACACAAGATGGCGCTTACTGTTAGATCTTACTAGAAGTGCTCACTTTTATGAAATGTATATTTGTATAGTAAAGTATGCTAACGTAACAATCTTATTACGAAATAGATATATTGTTTGACTGTTTCTCATGTTACGTTTCATATTTTATTTAAATAAATTTACATTTAAGGAAATATATTTTGAGAAGAAATTTGCTCAGAACACCATAATGCGTTGTTGCCAAATTTGTACGTTTACTGTGGTAGTCACAATAAGGAAATTCCTGGATTGTAGCACTGCAGTTCGAGAAGCGCAACTTAGCTGTGAATTCCCGTAAGGGTCGCAAATCAATTTCTCCAATAAGTAACTTCCTTTATTATCTGGCATAAGTAAACACTGGACACTAACTGGCAACGCCACACTATACAAGCAGCGTTTAACATAGCACCGAGAACACCTAGTGATACACCTTAGTTATATACATAATTATACTATAGCATCAAAGAGTAATTTGCGTGTACTTACTATGAGTATAGCTATATTTATATTTATTTTATTTTCACATTAGAAACAAGAAGTTGATAATGAGGACGATCATTCTAGTGACGACCAGCAACATCCAGAAAAGAATGAAAGTGAATCAGATTCAGAACATAAACAGGTAAATTTACATTCTTAAGTTGAGTTCTCCATCATATACGTATATGTGATGTGTGTGCGTGTGTGTGTAATTGTGAGTGTAATATTTGTTTGTTGTGCTGTTTATTATAGTGCGTAAATATTCGTATTTTATACCTACTGGATTGTGTACAATAATTTTTTGCCTGTATCTGTAGGTAGCCGTGCGCCATTTCAATTATTATTCTATAAGTACTAGTCAGTGACGTACCTGGGGAGCAAATGGGGCTTGTGCTCCGGGCGCAAGATTCGGAGGGCGCAAAATTGGGCAAATATTTGGGGATGCGTTTTCGTTTGGTCGGTCAGGGGGCGCTAATGCGAGTTCTTACCCCAGGCTACAACTAGCGTAGTTGCGTCGCTGCTACTAGTTACTGTAATATTATTCGTGATCATTGCATTGTCAAGCGTGAGACAAGGTATATTAACCTTAACTTCATCATATAAAATACGACTAAATAAATAAATGTATAACATTTTGAGAATGTTATCTATTGCATTCAAGGCTGTAACTTGTGGCTGGCAAATGGGAAAGGGCAACTAACCTTACATTAAAGCACCCGATGTTAGTGAGGCGGGCCCACTTCAAGATGATACGATACGAACAGAGATGAAGTGGGTCATTGGGTCAAATGGGTCAAGTTTTCTGGGTGGGTCAGTGGGTCGCGGGTCAACAGCATGTGACCCACTATCACCCACCACCACCGTGACCCACTGCAACCCACTACCCACCATGGCCTACTGCGACCCATCGACTCAGTCTGATTTACCGACTCACTCTGCTCACTGCATTGCAGACAGTATCTTCTGAAGACTGGTAAATTTGTCTTTGTTTTACTTTCAAGATCTTCATTTCCCTTCCTTTTCCGTTTGTTTCTGTCTACTTACCTGAGGCGAGTAGGCTATATCTAAGTGAGAAAAGAACTTCAGGTACTTTTGGATATTGATATTTGTAATTGTAATAATAGCAATAGGACTTATACTACTGCTTGGCTTTCGAGGCCTGCGAGTTTCTAGAAGAGCTAACTACTGGAAAAATACATTTTTGAATCACTGCAATATACAAATTATTATATAAAAAATTGAATGTAACTATATCTGCCTGATCATCAAGGTCAAATTGGAAAGTCAAATGAAATGACTTTTGGTATATAGTTAGGTCTTAATTCAAACTGGGATGTCATCTTGCTTTCATTTTAATGCATATCCTAAGGAGGTAGTGAGGATCCGAATTTTTGCCAAAAAAAAAAAAATAAATAAAAAAAAATGAGTATCTCGCAAGCCGTTAGACTTACGGGGCTGGAATTCAGTGTATTAACTCTTTATAGAAAATAAGCACAATGTGTTCTAGCATTTTTTTTAAATTCTCCTTTATGGGAGGGGGACACTTTATATATAGGGATAATTGGTAGTGAGTTGGTTTGTAAACATTATCAAAAACGATCGATATTAGTTCAGAAAAAAATTCAGAAACAAAAAATACAGTGCTTCGCTTCATATATCCATTGCTTTCTACTATAATAATTGCTGAAGTTTATGTTTATTACATGGAGCGCTTACAGCATAGGGCAATCAACTCATAAAGTTGTGAGAAAAATAGACATACAATTTGTACGGAAATTTTAAGTTTGGATTGTATGCATACTTATATGGAAAATTTTACACTTTTCCCCCTTTACGTTGGTCTACTTACTTTGATTTGGGACTTTCAAATTCCATCCCTTTTTCCGCTGGAAAGTATCGACAATTCAACAAGGAAATAGTTATACTATGATAATTTAATTGAAATTCATCGTAATTTGGCCCATGACAAACAGCAGTGTGGTAATTGAAGGGGAAGAAGGGGAAAAATTCCCAGGCACCTCTGAACACTTCCCTGGAACCTCGTTCCCTTTTGCCTTCTAGGGGGACAGGGAACTTGGTAATGACATCAAACCTCCATGTGTGATTACAAACATTAAATTTATAAACAAATATGAAATTATCAGTTTATCAGGCTTTAATTGAAGATTTCTTATCGAAGGTGTGGTAGATGAAGTTTCTGTTCTCCATGAGTCTACATTGGCAACTGACATGGTCGATATAGAAAAGATGTTGTATGGTGATAGAGAGGTGATACTTCTTGCTGAGTATTTCAAAACTGACCGAGAAAAGTCGTTATCAGGCGTAAGTCTAACAAGCAGATGTCGATGAGGAGATGCAGAAATTTCTATGGGTAGAAGTATTATCAATTTCCATGACAGAGTGCGAACGGGGATTTCCGCTTATGAATTTACAGATGACTGATATTAGAAATAGATTAAGTGCTCAAACATTGTCTAACTTGTTGTTCATCAATGTTAATAACCCACCGGTAGACAAACTCAAAGTAGACGAGCTAGTTATTTCTTGGCTGAAGGATGGACATTATTCCGCTGCGGATGATTTACCACGAAAAGGTCCTGGAGGCCAGCAGGAAATAAACCCGATTTCAGATTTGTTTTAAGAAGGAAAATTACGAGTTATGGAAAATGTATACTTGTATTACTAATGGCTTATTTGTGTTATTAACTTTGTACCGAATATATAATTAGTCTCTTCTTTCCTTTTTATAAACTAAAAGGTAAACTACTTTGAATAAATGTTCATAATAATTGCTGTTATGCATATTTGTAACTTAAATTTAACGTGGTGTTTTAGTGATTACACAAATTACAATTATGACCATACTTTTTTTGGAGATGCTCTCCCAGAGGGTACCTGAGCAACTTTATACGCTATGAAAAACTAGTTTTTCAAGTCTTTTGGAGAAAAATACTATGAACTGAGAAATCATAATCTTTTCCACATTGTAAGGGGTACTTTCCTGCGAATAGAAGTTTCTTTTGGAATGCGTTGAGAAATTAACACTTGCAAGAATACTCTCTTAGTACAAGTATTTTTAGGCACACATTAATTTCCCCCTACCTCGAAGTACTTCAATTTCCTCACTGACAAACACTTTACCATTTTATATCGTAAAGGTCAGATCCACCATTATTGTAACAGAGTGGTGCTTGAGCGATTGACCGTAGAAATTCAAACTCCGATTAGTGACAATTTCACAGTTTGTTTTATTACAAGTGTAAACTCTTTAGTCAGTAGAGAAGAGGCCGTGGATGATGTGTCAGAGTTGATGACGATGGATTTTGGTGAGTCATTATGGTCACAGTGGACGAAAGTGGTTCATGGTGGGTGGTGGGTCATTATGGGTCAGAGTGGATCACGGTGGGTGGTGGGTCATAGTGGGTCGTGGGTCACGATGGGTGGTGGGGCAGTGGGTCGTGGGTCAAGTTTCCATTGACCCACGCCAACTCTGGATGCGAACATGGATGTATACATGAATCATGGAATCGGTTAACCACATTTTAAAAAGTCTTAAATGAAATTAAAATGTGATCTGGGCCAATTTCAGTAAAGTATCTACGACTAGGATCTTCAGAAATAACATACGTTTCGTAAGGCTTTAAATTGTCAAATGTAGTTTGCTCGACTTATAGAGCGAGACCTGCCAGGGTGTGAGTGAGAAAAATGTTACTGGAGCTAAACTCTTGTGATTTGTAATCCTCAAGTGGTCAGCATTAACATGTGATATGCCTTACAGTTTGATTCAGGTAGAATCCAAGGTGGTGGCCTCAAATTCAAGATGGCCATCGCTCGGGCTAGCAAAATGTACACTTTGGGCTGTGGACTAGAAACGACTGAGGATAATGGGATCATTCTTGGCGAAAGTAGTCAGAAGAAACTAAGCTTTGAAATGATACCTTATTTGTGTGTTTACGATGATTGGTTAACTGTTTATCTCTGTTTTAAACTTTAAAATTTTGTCAGAAACAACCTAGCAAATATTTAACCTGCGATACTGTGATAACTATAACAAATTCGTTATATATTTCTTTGAATTAAATCGAAGACTGGGACAAAACCCGTCAAGTCCAACAAGTGAAAGTGCAAAGGAGATAGCTTCACAAGGGTTTCTCTTCAACCGAATTTCTTCAAAGTTGGCACATATATACCAGACCAAAAATAAATCGACACGTATTTTTTGTTTCTTTCGGAAAATAGGGTAAGGGTAAAAGGCCCCCCTTTTCAAAAACGAGTCCCCTTGATTAAAAGGGCCACATGAAAGAAATGAAACTCTGCCGATACAAAGATGAGTTCAAAGTAGGATATACAGGTTTTATCGTTTTGCGAGAAAAGGGTTGTAGGAGGCAATAGCCCGCTTCGAACTGACAAAGGACTCCGCAAAATTCTTACGGAAATTGGATTTCGGTGGAATTGCTTGAAATCGTGATATGTTGTAGATATTGTGTTCCTAAGAAAAAATCTCAATGGGCACAACCACAAATCATTGACTGTTTGGCCACGACAGGGCCACTTTTTTGAAAACAGCCGAAGATAACGACATTCTGGATTTCGGTAAAAATGACTAAAACCGTGATATACTGTAAATATTGTGATCCTGAGAAAAAGTCTTAATTGGCATATAACCACTAATCACTGATCGTTTGGAACTACAGCACGTTCCTGAAGGCAGCAGAAGGTAAAGGTATTTTGGATTTCGTTGGGATTGCTTGAAACCGTGCTATGTTGTAGATATTGTGACCTAAGAAAAAGTCTCAATTTGTACAACCATCCATCACTGACTGTTTGGTCACTACAGGACCATAAAAAAGAAAAGAGAGAGAGAGAGAGAGAGCTAAACGTAACGGTATTCTGGATTTCGATGTAATTGCTTGAAACCGTGATATGTTGTAGATATTGGAATACTAAAAAAAAAAAAAAAAAAAAAGTCTCAACAGGCGCAGCCACCAATCAATGACCGTTTCGCCACTTTTTAAAAACGAGCATAAGGTAACGGTATTCTGGAATTCGGTGTAATTGCTTGAAACTGTGATATGTTGAGATATTCTGATCCTGAGAAAAAGTCTCAATGGACACAACCACCTATCAGTGACCATTTGGCAACTACGGCGCCACATTTTTTAAAACATCAGTGGGTAAGGATACTCTGAAATTTTGGTAGAATTGTATGAAACCCTTAAACGTCTATCCCAAAAGCCGAAAAAGGGATGGGGAGTGTAGCGGCCAACATAATTTAATCATAGACAACATTCAGATGTTCATTTTGCGGGACAAAGGAAAACCCTGGAAAGCCCTAGACACGACATCTACAACATATCACAGTTTCATTCATTTACTCCGAAATCAGAAGTATTGTTATACCCGGTTGTTTTAAAAATCTGTACCTGTAGTGCACAAACGGTCATAATTCGATGGTTATGTCCATTAAGACTTTTTTCATGACGAGAAGATCTTCAACAGATCTTAGTTTTACTCAATCTTACTGAAATCCAGAACATCGTTATCCCCGGCTGTTTTCAAGAAAGTAGCCCTGTAGTGACCAAACTATCAGTGATTTGTGGTTGTATCCATTGAGACATTTTCTCAGAATGACATTGTCTACAACATATCACGGTTTCTGTCATTTTGACCGAAATCCAGAATATCACTATCTCTGGCTTAACTACCGTACTTTCAAAAAAGTGGCCTCGTAGTGGACAAACGGTCAGTGATTAAAGGTTGTGCCCATTAAGACCTTCTCTCAGGATCACAATGTCTACAACATATCACAGTTTCAGTCATTTTCACCGAAATCCAGAACATAACTATCTTCGGCTGCTTTCAAAAGAGTGGCCTCGTAGTGGCCAAAGGCTCAGTGAGTGGTAGTTGTGCCCATTAAGACTTTTCTTCAGGATCACAATATCTACAACATATCACGATTTCAAGCAATTCCACCGAAATCCAGAATATCGTTACTTTCTGTTTCCAAAAAAGCGACCCTGTAATGGCCAAACGGTCAATGATTGGTAGTTGTGCTTTCTGAGACTTTTTCTCAGGTTCACAACATGTACAACATATCACAGTTTCAGTCATTTGCATCGAAATCAAGAATAACACTATCTTCGACTGCTTTCAAAAAAGTGACCCTGTAGTGGCCAAACCATTAGTGATTGGTGGTTATGCCCATTAAGACGTTTTCAGAGGATTACAATATCTACAACATATCACGGTTTTGTAATTTTTACCGAAATCCAGAATGTCGTTATCTTCGGCTGTTTTCAAAAAGTGGCCCTGTAGTGGCCAAACGGTCAGTGATTTGTGGTTGTGTCCTTTCAAACTTTTTCTTAGGAACACAATAACTACAACATATCACGGTTTCAAGCAATTCCACCGAAATCTATTTTCCGAGACGATTTTGCGGAGTCCTTCGTCCGTTTGGAGGGGGCCATTGCCCCCTACCTTTTCTCGCAAAAACGACAAAACCCGTATTTCCCACTTGGAAGTCATCTTTACATCGGCAGCGTTTCGTTTTTTTTTGAAAAGGGGCCCTTTTTCCCCCTTAACCTATTTTCCGAAAGAAACAAAAAAAGTCAGCGTAAGTGATCTTGGAGTAACGCATACATACCTGATCAAAATGTCCCTGGAACTAACAAATCCTTCTACAAAGTAGCAGAAACGTTTGGACCTATCACTATGCATCATATGCCAATCATTCTCCAGCAAAGAAATTGTACAAAATCCCAAACAGATGTATTTAGAAAAAATGAAATCAAGTGCTGAAAGAAGACAGAACACTGAACTATGTGATCGTCTGAAAGCAGCTACTGAAGAAAACTGCACACCCTTATGGCATCACTCATGCTTTTGTAACTACACCAACAAACGAAATGTGTCCGTCGCTGAGAAGGCTGCAACTTCCAAAGAAGACGAATCACATGAAAAATTTGCCTGCAGCTCCAGAGAAATGTCATCGACTGTTGCGACTAGAGCATCAATAGGTTGGAAAACTGATATGAAAAAATGCATTTTTTGCCAAATGCTAACAAAAAAGAAAAAATATCGTCTGTACAGGATATGTGAAGAAACGGTGGCCTAAAGGCTACTGGAAACACAGACGGGAGCAGGATGAGGTATTCACTTGGCTATGCATGTGTAATGATGTAAAAGATCTATTTGCTGCTGATGTGTTATATCATGATGCTTGTCGTCGGAAATTGTTCAGTCCGAAAGGGATCTTCGTTTCATCTGACAAAAAGTGCGACATTCTAATGAACTTATTCGAGATGCTCCTGAAGGAGATAGACGAACAACTCGCCGATTGAAAGATTTGGTATTTGCTTCTGCAGATGAAGAGGACCCAATGAACATTCGAGTCGATAACAAAGTCACAAAGAAGCTATTAGTTGATCATTACGGTGAGCAAATCTTATTTTCCATCCGCAGAATAAATCCAAGCCAGCTATTGTCTTTAGACTTGAAATTCGCATGAGTGATGAATTGGAACATCTACGACAAGTGTTAGAAAGAAATGTAATAAAAGAAGCAGCCCAGAAATTGCGGGAAGGGATAAATCAGTAGAAATACGAGTGTCAAAGGAACGTGATTGACAGCTCTCGCTTGAAGAATGACCTGCACCATGCTCTTCCACCGTTATGGAGTGTTTTTCTTAGCGAACTCTCACGCACCTCAAGTACCATCTCAAAGCATGTGCTAAGGAAGTTTAATTTTATATTTTTGACGTACACTATCTAGTGAAAAATGGTTCCAGGACACCAAAACATGTGTTACTCGCCCAAAGTGTGCACCATTATACACGATCAAAGCATCTTATTACACTTCTTAACCGCCTGGGCCACTGCATCAATTACACAGAGCTAGAACGACTGAACATACAGTTGACAAAATTCATCCTTCTAGCAGGTCAATTCGGACATGTCCCGTTACCTGAAAACATCAGCTGCGGTTCACTTGTTCACGGAGTTATAGATAATGATGACTTTCAGGAAGAGACCTTAGATGGCAAAGGAAGTACACATATCACAGCAATTGTAGTGTGCCAACCAGTAAGTGCCAATGTTCAATGCACTACGCAACAGTTAGCAAACACATATGTTGATCAGTTGGCGGAGTCAGACAACTTGAATGGTATTTTCCCGTGTCAGTTGATCAAGACACCTACTGTGATAAGTAAAAAGCCATTGTTTCAAGGGAAGTATAGGAGTAAACATATTACGCCTCAATATGAACATGATCTTGACTTCCTGTGGATATTATGCCGATTGAAGTTAGATATTGAAGATGTGAGTTATGCATGCTTCACCGAAACCTACTGCTCCAAGTTTTACATCATTTAACCAAGTTATGTCGACAAGGAATTCTCCAATTTCAAACACTGGATTTTGTCCAATGCTTCACGAACCACCTACAACACAAGATGTAGTGTCAACTGCGATGGTAAATTTTCTGGACATTACGAAACAATGCCAACAGAAATTTGGTATCCTTTCAATGGATATGCAAGTATATGCCATCGGGAAGTCTGTTCAGCTTCAATGCAGAGGATTTGACTCGTTAATATTAAGGATTGGAGATTTCCACATCGCAAAAGTGTGGTCATGGGTTATGGATCAGTACTTAGAAGGAAGTGGAGCTGAAAACATATTTATAGAGGGTGACATTTATGGAGAGGCAACAACCGCTTCTATTTTTAACGGGAAGCAATACAATAGAGGAATAAGAGCACACAAGCTATTATTTGAGGCAGTCAGGCGGATTCAGATGAAATAATTTCTATCAAACATACCAGCGGATAATGATGATGCGAAGAGATCACTTCTCTTATTGTGCATTCCACAACTGAAAGATTTGCAAAAACAACTACGATCAACAGAAAATGTTCGTAGAGTTTACGAAAATGTAGCTCCACTGATAAATGAAATACGAACGATCTTTAGAAATTATATCAAAAATGCTTCATCACAAAGCAACACCTACAGTATTGGGAAACCTATTGTGAGATAGCAGAAATTTTATTTGACTGGATCCGAGCAGAAAGAGAAGGAATTTTGTCCCTCCATCTTCAAACCGTGAAACGCATGATGCCGTATTTATTTCGGTTTAATCACGTTAACTACGCTCGATGGACCAGAATATATTTCGAAGACATGAAGCAGTTGCTATCGTGTATTCAAGAAGAATTTGACAAAGGAAACTTTTCAGTGAAACGCGCGCCTGGCAGATTTAATCAAGTTGCATCGGACCATATATTGGAATAGACACTGATTCGATCCACAAAGGTTGAAGGCGTTATAATTGGTATATCAACAAGCGTTTCTAGTCGCAAGAGGTGGCAGCTTCTTTACCACAAGCAAAATATGATGAATGATTCCCTCTTGAGTTACTGTCACATGACATCAGATCCAACTGCAGATATCGATGAATACCACCATTCAGAATGGTCGCAACCAAGACAAGTTCGCGATCATGAGGATGTGATAAAAATTATTAACTTCATTCAGGTACATGACAGCATTTTCGAGACTCCACATCTTGATGTAGAGTTGCACAACGTTATCAGTGGTGTGTAACTACTTCAGAAGAAGTGATTAACTTCTTATTAAATGTGGAAGTGACGGGAGATGCAACGTACCAGAAGTTTCTTGAAGAACGTTTCCGTACTGAAGAAGTTAAGATTAATGAGCAAATCGAACGTATAGTTCCGAAAACATTTCTAGCAATGCAGCATGTAGACTATGGTAAGCTTGAAGCGAAAGGTTCATATCTAAAATCAGTGCAGACAATACTGTCTATAGCAACAGCACGTCAATATAATATGAGAAACCTCTTGAAATACGAGTTAAAATCTTATCCACGATACTGTGCAACGCCGACAAGTCCTTGAAGAAAGCTAATAAATCGGTTTATATGCATGTAATTGAAGAGCTGACAGTTGCACTTCTTCAAATGACATTTTCACAAAGCAAACTAACCACACAAAATTTAGCTATATATTTGATGGAATGGCACTCATTCAAAGTTCTTCTTGAGTGTCGCATTCAACATTCAAGCAATTTGCAGATTTTCTTCAAGAATCAGAATGTTAATCCTGTAGATGTTGTTTTTGATCGCTACGATCCAACGTTTCCAAAAATAGTTGAAACTGAAAGAAGTAAAGGAATCGATTCTCTTCAACTTGTCATACAGAATTCAGCAACTCGTTTTCCCACACAATAGGGAAGGTTTCTTGCAAGTACATCAAACAAATAGCGTCTTATTCAATTCCTCACCGATCATTGGCTTGCTAATATCAAACTGAAAGATAACACAGTATTCGTAATTGGTGGCACAAGCAATGCAGGCCTTGATTGCATTGAAGCTACTCGACAAAGTACACACGAGGAGAAACTACTAAGCAGCAATCAGGTAGAAGCTGATACTAGTATTTTTCTTCATTCATTATACGCAGTTAAATCAGCTAAAGACTCGAAATCTACAATCGTTGTTCAAAGTCCAGACATCGACGTAATGATTATTGGACCACATGCCTGAAAAGACTTAAAACAAGCAGGGAGTTCGTCTCTATGTATGAAGACTGGCGCTGAAAAAAAAAAACACGTTTACTCGCGCTACATTCAGCAGATGAGTCTCTAGGAAACGATATGTGTGACAATCTTCCAGCAACTGACGCTTTCGCATTGTGTGATGCCACAAGTAAAGTAGGCACAAAGAAGGCAGCTCTGAAATCAGCACATCTAGGTGAAATTTAGAAATCCATGAAGATTCTGTGCAAGTCAGTCACACCTGATGAAAATGAGATCTATAGTAGCGAGAACTTACATGAAGCTATTGAAGAAAAATGGAACCAGCACAGATGAGTGTCGATTCAAAGAATTTATTCACAAACCATCAGTTGCGAGTGAACTATCATCTATGCCTGCCACATCGCATTGCTTGAGACTCCACATACTACGAGTCATATTTCAAACGCATCAGTGGATGCGATGGATGGAAACTTTCCCTCCGACACCAGATCCTATGGAATACAGTTATATGAGAGAAAATAGAAGCCTCTGGTTATTTCGGATCCACTCTACCCAACAAATCTAATAGATCCCTGCAAATGTGTATATTGTATTAAAGCATCATGCGCGTGCAAAAGAAATCAGACCAGTTGTCAATATTGTTCTTGTGGCACAAAGTGAAAGAATTCATTCAATGTTTAGATAACACGTTCAATGGATAGCACAGAAAAAATATACATACTATTGTTTTCTGTTTATTGCTACTTTTTCAATTCATTGTCTGACGCATTGTATTCATTACTCTTCACACTTACGTTGTATTTATATCGTATAAATAAAACATTTCCAAATATTAATTTAAAGTTTTCATTTGTCATTTTAACTGAGTTTTGGTATTTTTCATTTCCAATTTCTCATTACAGACATCGCGGTATGCCTAACTCACAAATTATTATATAATACAACAACGTTATGAAAGATTTATAATAACAAAAGTACAATATTGATAAAAATGTGTTCAGGTCGGGACAGGCAATAAAAAAAATTAAGAACAACGTTCCTTAGATATTTAAAGGTAAGTCTATATTGTAGAAACTGGGAAGTTTACTCGTCTTAATTAAATTAAAATTAAACAGAGATAAAATGTTAACCAATCATTGTAAATTTATAATTAAGGTGTCGTTTTAATGCTTAGGTTCTTCTGACTAACTTCGGCAAGAATAATCCCATTACCCTCAGCGGTTTCTAGTCTACAGCGCAAAATGTAAATTCTGCCAGTCCGAGCGGCGGCCATCTTCAATTTCAGGTCGCCATCTTGGATTCTACTTGAATCAAAGTGTAAGTCATATCACATTTTAATGCTGATTACCTGAGGTTCACAAAACAAAAGAGTTTAGCTCCGGTAATATTTTTCCCACTCACACCCTGGCAGATCCTGCACAATTAATTCCTAAAGCATGGAATAGGGCCTCCATACCTTTTCCAGAAGAACTGAAAATAATTTAAAGTGCTGTTACTGCCCTATAATCTCAACAAAATTGAGTATATATTTTTCGTTAAGATTAAGCATAAATGTAATCTCAGACTTTATTCTACAGCAGTTTGAGTCAAAGCAACGCAAAAATCCCATTAAACTTTGCGACAGTCGGCATTGCAAATATAAACTATAACTATATAGATACCCAAGAAAATTTTGTCACTTTTTCATCCACCACCTTCGAATATCGATATGTCACCTAACAAGGGAAGAGAGGAAGATTATATATCGAAGTGGAAGATGGTTTATATACCAATCGAAAGCACTAATGACGCCTATCACGCAACTGCAATAAAAATTTTCCGAATGCATATACTGTGCGACTTATATGAATATACAGGGTGTTCAGAAAATCCGATTCCTCCCCCTAGAAATCGCAAACGATGAGACAGATGCTAAAATAGGGAAACATGTGTTTGATCATTGTAAAAGTACAACGTATCAAAGCAAAAAAGTGTTGTCCCAGGACCACCCGTAGGGTCCCAGGTGGGGTCCAACTCAAAAACTACAAAAGGTAGGAGGGTCAAGAAGCATATCGTTGGAAAGCTGTTGGAAAATGAAAGAAGACGGAACAAGTTTCGACTCTCTAAAATTACCCTGTATAGCCTCCGTTTAAAATGTCAGCAAAAACATCGTAAAATCTATGTCCACCCCCGCCGAAAAAAAAGAACGGTGAGACCTATATCAAAACAGGAAAACACGTGTATCATCTTTTCAAAAGTGCGATTATTGAAAGTAAAAATATTGGCCCCAGGATCCCAGATGGGGTCCTACTCAAAATTTTCAAATGGCAAGGGGGGTCAAGTAGCACATCGTTTAAAACTGTTGTTAAATGAAAGCAGATGGAACAAGTCTGGACGCTGTACGATAACACTGTGCAAACATCTTGCGTTTTAGTTCTTCTTTCTGTAGCCGGGTTTTAATTTGTTTTCACTTTAATTCTTGTACTCAACAGAAATAAAAGAAATGCCAATACTGTGAGATTCAATTCTTGGGGCCCAGTAATGTCTAACTAGGGAAGTACTAGAAGTGGTACGCGGGGATCTGAATGTATTATATATCGTTGGGAAGGTCGCACCGAGTATACCTCACATATGAAATATTTCGCTTGAATGGGGCCTGTAGGGGGCGTGGTGAATACTTGAAGATCCGAACAAGGCACGCTCCGAAATACCAGGAAAAGTGAACAAAGTAGGAAGCTATGATGCAATTGTTTCGAGACGTTGTATATACATAGATTTAAAAGGTAGCTGGATACATCAAATGTTAACAAATCAAAATGGCGGACACAAATTACACACACAAAAAAGCTATGGATCTGAAATTGGGCATATAGAGATATTCTACGTCGCTATGTATGAATCGGATACCAAAAATGTAGAATTTAAAATGATAGATCCAATATGGCGGACAAAATGCGCAACACCGCTATGGAACTGAAAGTAGGTAGGTAGAGGTTTTCATAGTTGCAGAGTACGAATTCGATGTTAAAAGTGCAAAATGCAATATGATGGATCCAATGTGGTGGACTAAAAGTGCAAAAAGTGTGTACAGAACGGAAATATGTTATTCTTACACATGTAGTAGAAAAATAGCTATAGTATCATACATAATGGGACAAGTAGAGACAGGTGATATTTTACAATAAACAGGAAGCATGTTTTGCTATACAATCATGCCAAAATTAAGGCATGAATGCAGGACAGGTTTTGTAGCGCACACGAAAGTTTTATGATACGAACAAATTGCAATTATAGAGAGTAATTATTTTACTAGCAACTCCCTCCCCGCCTCCAATTAGATACGCAGGGATCGGCATGTGTTATATATCGCTGAAAAGCTCGCACCGAGTACATTTTATAACTGTAACATCTCGCTTGAATGGCGCTTGGAGCATACGTTGCGATTATTTGCAGGTATCATCTGAGGATCCGAACAATGGCAGTGAAAAATAAGCGTTGGAGTTGAAACGTCGTTAAGCTTCCATAACTGTCTTTTCGATTCCACATTGTGCCGTGTACACTTGTGAGCCATATGTATGACAAATATCCAATCTCATGAGTAGTGATGGTACCGTCATCGAGACTAGTCTCGGAACATCGAGACCACGATGTGCTTTTCCAAATCGAGACGAGATCAAGTCAGAGTCCAGGTTTGTCTCGATACATATACGTCAATTCTGTACTTTTGCACTTTTTGTCCGTCATATTAGATCCGCCATTTTGAATTGTACACTTTTGGTATCCGATTCATACATAGCGATGTCGAATATCTCTATATATTCAATTTCAGATCCATACTTTTTTTTGTAATTTGTGTCCGCCATGTTTTATCCGCCATTTTGATTTGTAAACATTTGATGTCAGATTCGTATTCAGCTACCTTTCAAACCTAAACATACAACATCTCAAAACAATTACATCATAACTTCCTATTTTGTCTACGTTTTCTGGTATTTCGTAGCGTGCCTTGTTCTGATTTTCAAATGTTCGGCACGCCCCATGCAGGTCTCATTCAAGCGAGATATTTCACATGTGAGGTGTACTCGGTTGACATTTCCAACGATATATAATACATGCATATTCCTGTGTACCACTTCTAGTACGTCCCTAGTTAATAAATAAAAACAATATAATAAAATAAAAGCAATAAAGAAATAAAGAAAAGAAAAGACATAAAATTTGACATCTTTGAGTATAGAACTGACTAGTTAATGTATAATGTAAGTACAACCACGAACATAAATAAGTAAAAGTTGGAGCCATAAGAAATAACGACTCTTACCTCTACTTATTTATGTTTATGATTGTACAATAGTGGTACGTACGTTCGTTGTCTGGATTATCAATTATAAAATGATTCAAACAAACAAACAAACAAAAAAAAACTCTTGCACCAGTCGCAGTGAATATGTGCAAATATCTTACAATGACAAGTGCCGATTGCAAAATGGAAAGTGAATGCGCTCGGAAAATCGAAATGAAGATGTACATTTTAACCTGCCGCCATTTTACATAGATAATTTTAGAGAGTCGAAACTTATTTCGTCTTCTTTCATTTCCCAACAGCTTTCCAACGATATGCTACTTGACCTCCCTTGCCATTTGAAAATTTTGAGTAGGACCCCGTCTGGGATCCTGGGACAAACATTTTTACGTTCAATAATTGCACTTTTGAAAAGATGACACACATGTTTGCCTGTTTTGATATCTGTCTCACCGTTTCAGTTTTTCTTTTGGGGGGTACCATAGTCTACAATGACGTTTTCGCTGAAATTTTGACCGGCCGCCATTTTGCACAGGGTAATGTTAGAGAGTCGAAACTTGTTCCGTCTTCTTTCATTTCCCAACAGCTTTCCAACGATATGCTTCTTGACCCTCCTACCTTTTGCAATTTTTGAGTTGGACCCCCTCCTGGGACCCTACGAGTGGCCCAGGGACAACGCTTTTTGCTTTGATACGGTGTACTTTTAAAATGATCAAACATGTGTTTCCCTGTTTTAGCATCTGTCTCATCGTTTGTGATTTCTAGGGATCAAAACGGATTTTCTGAACACCCTGTACATTCATATACGAGTAACTCACACAGTATATGCATTCGGAAAATATTTATTACAGTTTCGTAATAGGCGTCATTAGTGCTTTCGATTGGTATATAAACCATCTTCTACTTCAATATATAATCTCTCTCTCTTCCCTTGTAAGAGTATCTGGAATATCAAAACTAGTTCCCATCAGCATCAACAACCCTCTGCCAACGATCTGGAAGGGCATTCATTCCATCATGATAGAACTTGGTGGGCCATGAAGCGAAGAACGTACGAAGCGCATTGTGCACCTCTACTAAAGATTTGAACTGCCGTCCTCTAAGGAGATTGTCCAAGGAATGGAACACGTGATAATCGGATTCAATGTCCGGGGAATATGGTGGATGCAATAGTGTTTCCCATCAAAGGAGTAGAATGGTGTCCAGGTCATCCTAGCCACTTGAGGCTTAGCATTGTCCTGTAACAGGAGGACCCCTTTGCGATTCAGAAGTGCTGGCTCTAGAATTTTGAGTTTTTCTTGAACACGGCTCAATTGATAACAGTTCAAAGTTGCATTGATGCTCTGACCAGCTGGTAGCAGTTCCCATGCACGATGCCGCGAGTCCACCAAACACACAGGGGACCCTTCTGATGCAGTGCTGGTTTCGGCTGTTTTGGAACCGGTTCATAATATGCTAACCAATGATGACGGCGCGTGGAGCTTCCTATAGGACCCACTTCTCATCACATGTCAACACTCTGTCCAGAAATGTCTCCTTCCGCAGACGAGACAGCAAAGAAACACAGGTGTCTGTTCACATTGCCTTCTGGCCCGGAGTCAAATCATGTGGAACCCATCGACCCAACTTGTAGTTCTTCCCAAGTTGATGGAGGTGCTGCCGAATGGTTTCTCCACTCACATTGAATCGTAGTCTCAGTTCCTCACATGTCTGGCCACTGTTCGCCTCAATTATTGCCTGAAGATATTCATTTTGTACATGAGTTTGTCTCTCGGCACGTGGTGCGTCTTCGAATGTTTCGTCGCCATCCTTAAACTTGTTAAACCACTGCTGCACTGTCCACGTAGTCACGACATCCTCACCAAATGTCTCGCATATCTTCCGCTCCACTGCAGCAGCGTTTGACCCCAGTTTGAACTCGTACAACATATACACTTTTATGACGCTCTGTGGAGGTCCCATGTTCACACTGTCCTTACTCAAGTTCATGGTGTAACTGAACTGCCACAACCAGGTAGTATGTTGAATATACTCACACCAACAACTGACTTTCGTCTTATCTCTATTCGCATTAAACTCACGATGTAAGGGCCAATTGAACACAGACCTCCACAGACCTCCACGAAAAAACGACAAAACTTTCTTGGTTACCTTGATACTTATTGCATTATTTGCATTACGTTTCGATGCGCAAATTTTGCGGAGCTCGTTATGGAATGAGACTCTGGGCCCTACTTCAGTAAGACGCCAAGTGGGGCCCTAGAAGCAATAAAAAATATTTATTAAGGTTTTCAATTCTTTGTATTTCATATTTTGTAGGGGGTCCAACTTCTTTTCCCCTTATTTGTACCCAAATATTAATGCTTCCCCTCCCAAAAAAAATTCTAAGTTACGGCGCTGATTACATCTTTATTATACAAGCAAAACAGGTCAACACGTTTTTCATATATATTTTCCCCTCCCCCATGTTGCGGGCCACGGCATCGAAAGTGTCATCGTTCGTCTCAGCGACCCCCCCAAAATGTGGATTCAGCACTAATATCGGTCATTTTCGAGCATTTTTAAATATCTCTTCCTCCCCCTCCCCCAAGTTGCGGGGTTGAATTTGAATTTAAACGGGATCGAAAGTATCACTGTTCACCTAAGCGACCCAGAAAACTATAAATTCGACACTGATAGTGGCCATTTCTCCCAAGTGGCGGGGCTGATTTTGGATTTAAAACGGATCGGAAATGTCACTATTCATCTGAATGATCCCGAAAATTATGGATTAGACACTAATATTGGTCATTTTCGATTATTATTATTATTATTATATATAGCTCCCCCTCCCCCTCCTCCGTGCTGCGGCACCCGGCATCAGAATTATCACTGTTAATCTCAGCTGCTCCTAACACTAATAGATTCGACACAAATATTAGTCATTTTCGATCATTTTTAAATGTTTATTCCCCTCCCCTCCGTTGTACTCTCCTCCTCCCCAACTATCAGGGCTGGATTTGGATTGAAACAGCATTAGAAGTGTCAGTGTTTCTCTCATTGACCTCGAAAACTATGAATTCAACACTAATATCGGTTATTTTTGATCATTTTTAAATTTCTCTCTCCCTCCCCCTCCCCTACGGTATATATAGCTCCCTCTCCTCCGTGCTGCGGCACACGACATCAGAATTGTCACTGTTTATCTCAACTACTCCTAAAACTAAGGATTCGACACTAATATTAGTCATTTTCGATCATTTTTAAATGTTTATCCCCCTCCCCTACATTGTACCCTCCCCTCCCCTACGTTGTACCCCCTTCTTTCTTTAACTATCAGGGCTGGATTTGGATGAAACAGCATCAGAAGAGTCACTGTTTCTCTCATCGACCCCGAAAACTATGAATTCAACACTAATATCTTTCATTTTTGATCATTCTTAAATTTCTCTCCCCTCTCCTTCTCCTACGTTGATCGTCAAATTGAATAGCCTAAAATAATCCCTGTCTCTAAACTCATGTATGTAGAAATTTTTGATTGTGATCGGTCGAGTTGTTCAAGAGTGATGGAGTCACAAAGGCAGTCATTTTAATTTTTTTTAAACATATATCTCCCTCTCCCCTCCTCTAGGTTAGTCGTCAAAGTGAAACGATAAAAAAAACACCCAAGGTCCGACCCTCATAATGTTGTAAATTTTGACCGAGATTGGTTGGGTGGTTCAAAAGTTATTAGGTTTTATTATGAGAAATCATTGTATTTATCACTGACTGTAGAACGGGTACAAATGTAACAGCGATCGGGGACGATTGTAACATGTTACAATCTTCCCAGACAAAGTTGTACTGAACTATTCTGAAAATAAACTAGATATGACCGAAGATAATACAATTGATGTAATTAATAAGGGCAATGTACGTATTAAGTATGCTTTACCGGGGCCACAAGTACGTAGAGGGGGGGGGCGACACCCAAAAAAATCATTGGCGCCTTGTGTATAATATATCATTATGGTTACTATAGGGAAAGAAAAGACTTTCACCACATATTTATTTACGATGGGTCCTTCCCTAACTTCTTTATACACCCTTACAAACGTTTGTGGCTGGCTGCGGATCAGTGCCTTTCGGTGTTGTATCACAATAGTCTAATGTCCCTTCCTTGTCATGTCTTTAAATAAATTTTTAAAGACTCATTTGTGAAATACGCTCCCCTTGTGATACATCAGAAATAATCAAGAATGAAACTTTTCACTTGTTTTACTTAATCTCTCTCGCACAGTAGCGCATTTTCTGTTTGCGTCGTTGTGTGAGAAATGTTTATAGGGGCTACAAATGTAGTGTGGGTGTGTATTAGTAACATCGTTATGACTTGAAACAGTGGCATAACAATAGGGTAGTACGGTAGGCATTGCCTAGAGGCGCAGTGCACTTGAGCGTATTAGGGGTATGGGGGCGCCAGTACGGATGTTGCCTAGGAACGCCAAACGCCATTGTTACATCACAAACTTGAATTTTTATGTTATGTCATACTTTAATCTTGGCTTGCTTGGCCATATTTAAGTTAGGCTGCAGAAAAGTTATTTCGAACTAATGTGGCATGGTACTGGTAACAAGTAACTCATCATTCATGTATCTTGTTGACGCGTGGAAATTGTATATTTTTAAATAGATCTACTTTTAAATGTCAGGATGTAGTCTATACTCTTAGTTTGTTATCCCCATCCGTTTTTAAACCTATCAGTATTAGTATTATTTAACCATATATTTTGTTTTACCATGCCATATATATATATTGTACTTTTCAATAAAAGCGTCATGTTACAATTGTCCTAAAGCTCTGTTACAATTGACCCGGGCACGTGGACGTTTGTAACAAGACAGATATTGTCATGAAATGCTTCGTAACTTTCTATGTTAGAAATTGTCATGAATAAAAAAAATGAATGAAGCAACAAAGCTTCAATTAAAATATTGTATAATTTTCATACTTATTGGAGTATAAATATGTGAGGAACAAAATAAAATGTAAAATTTCTTACAATTGGCTCCGGTCTCCCCTACACATATAGGTAACGTGAGGAGTATGTGCCAGAAGAATAACAGGTGTAGGAACTTAATATCTTATCAATTTTAATTTTCTTTTAACTCTTAATCATGGAAAAAGTAAGAACATTAAATACTATTTATGTTAGCTGCACCTGTTGAGCATGACTTGTCTTGAATATAATATCTTGTCGCTGATATGGCCTATCTTTCGCAAATTATGCGCAGCAATTGAAGATGAATGTGCTCTATCTTTCGCTGGATTCTTTATTTAAGTGAGGATATATCTTTCAGTGATGGATCTCTAAACACTTTCCCTGTACAATATTTCCAAATAAATAGCCAGATATTAATAGATCCGGCGAGACAAATTGCATGACTTCAGAGACGTGATCGGGCAACAGTCATCTCAGGGCCGGCCTTAGGTGGTAGGGGCCCGATATATATACTGGGTAATAGTATACATGAGAACCCCCTGATCTGCGTTTTTTCTGTGTTCTATTACCACTTCTACATGAAATACCATAAATTTTCTACGTAGTACAATAGTAAGAAGTATCCATGTGCACAAGACAGGCGATACACGTTAATTCCCCCCCCCCCACACACACACATAGTCATAGATAAAGTACAAGGGCACTACACGTACGTTCTTTTTTATTTTCGTATCAGTCGATAAGTATATAAAAGTCGCTTTGTTACCCCCTTTGTAAGTTCGTACATACTCTATGAATAATCCCTAAAAGATGAGCGTCCTTCACCTTCGGGAACTGATGAAGCTTCATGTATACTATATCCATATACTGAATAAAACATAACACCTGCCTATAATTTCTTATGAAAAGTCGCCCGTTACTAAATGCATAGGTCTATATGAATGAGAAAATGAATTCATCTTCATTGTTTCAGTTACACTCAATGATATACTGTACCTGATGTTTTATTGACATTTTCTACTGCTCTTTATGCTATTCTTTCAAACATCACTGACTTCATATTTGAGACACATTGTTTATATATTGATCACTAAAACTTACCTTAATTATATTTTAATTATATCATAATCATAAATCCCAATCAACCGTGTTCACAGCACGAAAATGCACACGAGTCACGCCCTCTTTTTTTTCTGTGAAACAAATGTATCTCCTGCACATAGGTTACACTAGCGCCTTCTTTCGATTATTTTTGTTGGTTAGTGAAGAAGTGAGAAGTGAAGACAAAACCTATTGCACCTGGATTTAAAACTATCGATAACATAAGTAATAGCAGTCACGGATTAAATTTATTTATGTTTATTTACTTATTTATTTTTACATATACTTTCAGTAGTAAACTTTGTGGCACTGATAACACATATCTACAAATTTCAACTTTCAAAAATGTACAGAGATAAAACAATGCAATCCTTACTAAATCAAACTCCCTGAAAACGAAAATGCAGTCAGTTTTTTCGTATCGCCCTCAGATTTTCTGCTATGAAAATGGTGATGATTAACTGCTGACAGGAGTAAATATAATTTGAGATATAAAATAAAAGATGTTTATGAAGATAAATTCTAAGTTTTAACGAAAGGAATACATGTATGTGATACTAAACTTTGCAAATACATCATTTACAAATTTATGTGTATTTCGTCATTACATATTCGTATACAAGGTGTTCCTGGAAAAGCCGACAAATTTCGCATGTGTGTTCAGTACCTCAATACAATAAAAATCAGACCTTTGATCGAAAACGCTTAATTAAGGTAAACACGCCGGATTTCGACAGGTTAAGGACCTTTTTCAAAATCAATTGCCTATTGTGATCATAATATTGGTCGGTGTTGGCCCGTTTTTTTCCTTGAAATGTACAGTCTCTACTAATACTAAAAGTTACTTCAAGGCTCAAATGCTAATGTTAAAATTTTTTATGAAACTGAAACTCGCCAATGGAACCCGAATTCGACACACTTCACCTGGTTTCGACAGTTGCGGTATCTGAATTCGACACCTTCAATTATATCCATGTAAAATTTAAGTCGGCATTATTATTAGTAGTAATCTCTTCTCAGCTTCAAATATTGTTTTATTATTATGCAGATATTATCAGACGGGCAAAAGAACACAACTTAAATTTTCTGAACTGAATAGTTATTTTGATGATCCTCAATTCGACATGTTGGAACCTGATTTCGACATTCCATGTCGAACTGAGGTTACAACTATCGGAGAATTATGCAACAAATAGCTTTATGAAAGACTTTGAACATACTTGTACGTTTTACAAATAAAGGCTCGTGTTTTCGACAACCCCCCGTTCATGTTACATCACAACCTTTGTCCTCACAGAAGAAAATAAAACGCACTGATTGAAACTCCTTTACAACATTAAAGTACCACTATTTGCTTGAAGCAAACCTAACTTTAATAAAAGTCTTACGAAAATAACCTGCCGTCTTATGTTTTCCTTAAGATTATGCGTTTTTTCTCGAAGAGTGTGTCACACACACAACAATGTACTTCTTTTCTCCATACATATGACTCATCTACTGTAACCGTACTTCTGACACGAGAAAAGACACTCCCATAATGTTGCCACTTCTATTCACGATTGCAGGGATGACATCTTACGCTTATTTCACAACATTTAAACACAGGTATGTCGAATTCGGTTGCCTGTCGAATTCAGGCGCGTTTACCTTACGGAGTTACGAATAATAAAAGGGTAAGAGGAATGACCAATTCCAGTAATTACTTTTAATTAGTTCTCTCTCCGTAATTAAGCGTTTCCGACCAAAGTCGCAGAAAAACAATTTTCTTGTATTGAGATCCTGAACACATATAAGTTTGTCAGTTTATTCCCGGAACAGCCTGCATGTTTACTTATAAGCTTGATTAAGAAAACTGATTAACGGCAAAGACAGTTTCGAAACATTTTTCCGTTTCTATGTTGTAGAATCCTCTTTCAGGAGGAACTAACAGTAATCTCTCATCATGGACGGGTCCCATTTCCCTTTATAACTTTTTCCATCTGCAAAATATTCTGGTGAAAACGTTCACAGTGTTCATTACTTATAGCAGCTAATTTTTCAGAAAAATAGCTCAAATGGAAATGCAGACAGTAAATGAACTTTAAAATATAAATTTCACTCTTGTGCTTCGCAATTTTTCAAGAAGGTTCTGTACCAGTATTTTATAGTTTTCTTCTCTTACAAGTAAACCTACGATGGGGAGCAGGAAAATTCGGTGTAGGAAATTTCGGTGTACAGAAAATTTGGTGTTCGGAAAACTCGGTGTGGGGAATGTTAGGTGTAAAGAAAGATTCGTTGTAGGATTTATTAAAAACTCAACTTTGAAGATAAATGAGCGTATTAGTTTTAAGTTCAAACTGAAGTAGACCGAAGGATTTATTAAAAACTCAACTTTGAGGATAAATGAGTGTATTAGTTTGAAGTTCAAATTTTGTGTAGAGCGTACTTTTACTGTCTACTATCATTTTTACTGTTTACTGTCTACTTTATATTGCTTTATATTGAATTGTGTTACTGAAATTATTGGAATTCTAGATTTCGAGGGATTTTAACATTTTATGGCCCTTACGTGACGAGAAATTTGTCCTCCAATCAGACACGTTAGTCCTCAAAGTCCTCCAATCAGACACTTTAGTTTGTTTACCTTAAGACAAACAAATTAAAGTGTCTGATTGGAGGAGAAGTCAACTATTTGTACAACTATTATCTGATAAAACATCCTGCTTTATATTGCCCTTTCCAGTAATACTTTTTTTGATCAATATATTTTTGCATCTTACATATGTATATACAGAGTGATTCTTTGAAAACTCGCGGATTTCATTTGGCTCTAGAATTTCTAAGTGAAGTCAGATTTTCATGCGGTTTGCTGCAAATCATCAAGGAGGGATGGGAGATTTATGAGACTATGTTTACTGGTTTAAATTCATCCGGGGTAATATAGAGCAGGCCGCAAGAAAAACAGCAAATATTCGCCATTGTACGTTACAGTTCGAATGAGATATTGGATATTTGAAGCGAAATCGCATGTTGAATAGAGATTTCTTGGGTGACTTAGAGTCGGTACTTGACATCTTTCACAACATCCGCCAGCGAGGTCCGATGCTTCCCTGTCTTCCTCAGAAGCGATCCTGTTTCCTGCAATTTATTCACTAACGACCATATTATGTTCCTGTCTGGGGCAGAACGTGAGGCAAAGTTGCCTCTAAATGCCCTTTGCGTAGCAACAACAGATCCCGTTCTCCAAAAACTTTTTAAGGATAAAATCACGTTGCTCCAAAGAGTACATTATTGTAACTGTGTCCTGATCATATTGGTACAGTAGCACAGCATAATTCTCAATACAACGGCCCAGTTTCTTGTTTCTTATTGACGGTCGCGAGATTGCCATCTAACGAAGAAACTCAAATCTCCACACCGCACGTCACCTAATTCCAATTCGATACAGTGGCGAATATTTGCTGTTTTTCTAGAGGCGTGGCCGATATTACCCCAAATGAATTTAAACCAGTAAACATAGTTACATAAATCTCCCAACGTTCCTTGATCATTTGCCACAAACCGCATGAAAATCGGACTTCAGTTAGAAATTCTAGACCTAAATGAAATCCGTGAGTTTTAAAAGAATCACCTTGTATATGTTCTATGATGTACTATAGGAAAGGTGTGTTTAGTTGTTCCTATAACTTTCTCTGAACTTATAATTGTTTTATTTCTGACAAAAAGTGTCAGCTTCATTGTGTTTGAAAAGTAGTTTATAGTAATACCCCGCGAAAGACATGCAAGAGGTAGTGCACTGAAGGCAAAATAATAATAATAATAATAATAATAATAATAATAATAATAATAATAATAATAATAATAATAATAATAATAATAATAATAATAATAAAATAAATTTGCTTTTCTTGAAATAGGAAATAACATTTTATTCGTTACATTTTATGGTTTTCGTTTTCACAATATGAAGTGTCGTAAATTATCGTAAGTGGTAATATTCAATATGTATTACACCGAATCTACCTTACACCTAAATTTCCCCACACCGAGTTTTCCGTACACCGAATTTTCTGTACACCGAATTTTCTTACACCGAGTTTTCTTACACCGAATTTTCCTACATCAAAATTTCCCACACCGAATTTTCCTAGACCCCCTACGATGTCGAAATCTAGTTTCTTGATCAAACTTGGCAGAGAAGTGTTGAATATCAAGAAACGAGTGACTGTACGCAAAATTTAAAGTGCTTCCGTCCATAAAGAGGGACGCAGTTCCCCAAAACCTGATTTATCAGAATAAGCCATAACAGTGTGTTTCAAGTTTGAACATTTCATTTTGTTTGTAACACAGATAAAGGAATAAAAAAAAAAATCACATTAATCAAAACCGGGAGGAAGTAGACACCTATTTGACGGTATGCTTATCATGGCCGCCATCTTGAAGTCACCCATCTTGTATCTCGTTACACTTTTTATTTTTAAATAGGAAAGGATCATTTAATATATCGAATTGGACTAGAATTTTAAGAGAAATACAATGATGAAGTCTATGTTTCCATAAGTATATATTTGCAAGGCATAATGAAATGCACATTGATATGAATTCGTTGGTTCAAAGATTTCTTAACAGCTGTATCTTTCGAAAAGAATTCAAGTCAGGAAAACCTCATGTACGCTAGTGAGAACATCGTAGGTAGCTACTTATGATAGGTAAAATGAGCTTAAAATCGTTATCGACTGCAGACAAAATGAAATGGTGATGAGACGATCATAAACCTTAAGGAACTGATGGAAGATGGATGACATATTTCCCATTTGATTATTCGAAAAAAAAAATGAAAACTTGAAGTTTTACGTCCCACGCTTATGCCGGTTAGGCTAAAGGAGACGGTGATGATGTGTAATGAATGAAATGGTGAAATGAAGAAAGTGGGAGGAAACGGGAGAACCCCGAGAAAACCGACGAGCACGGTGTTTGTCCACCACAAAGTCCACACGGCACGAGCTGGGATCGAACCAGGGAGCCCAAGCATCGGAGGTGAACGCTCTACCACTTTTTTTAAAAAAAAAAACTTCCTGACTATTTTTTTCTATTTTAACCACTTCTCAGGACTACTGGACACGACAGAGACACGAACACAGAAACATCGAGGACAGTTAAAATTCCACCCTTGCTCTTCAGAGGGACTCGAACCCCCAATGGGCTTCACCTTACAATCATCAGCCTAACGCCTCAGACCGTTCGGCTACACCCACCGGCTACTACTGAGCCACCTTATTATTCGAGTTAGAAGGCAAACCTTCATAAGCAGCCACCTATTCAGTACGCATTATACACTCCGTTTTCCTGACATGATTTTTTTTTAAATACATACACGGAACTTTTTGCAGGAGTGGGAAACGTTTGTCCTCTGGTTTTGTACTTTTAATATAGCTATAATAAGAGAAAGAATATGCAAAGAAGTCATACTGAGGCTGATTTACTTGATATCATTTCGGCATTCACGGTAGTATCATATATCATAATCAGTAAGAACGCTAGGAACTTTTACTTAGTGGAGTGTTGAAAATAAAAGAGGGTGTGCACCCAGATCAATGATATACATTTTTACGCAAACTCAAAGAAAACATTTTTTTTACGGCCAGGGGTGTGTGTGTAAGGAAATTTGGGGAATGTTAGGGGAGTTGGGAGTGCGCAGATACAACCTGGACATAAGATATATTTTTGCAATAGAAGTTGTAAACGTAAAAATAATAAAGAAACTATTGCAGCATTAAATTCAGAAAATGTTTGCTTATGCCGAGAAACTTAATGCAAACTATTAATTTACTTGTTAGGGAGAGGATATACCCTCTCTTGTGGAATCCATGGATGTACCTGTATTGCAGTATGTTGTTGTGTGTACTTGACAACAGAGAATAGCAGAGCCATCTTAACGGTACCATATAGCCACTTGGCTGGGGGCTGCGCGAGCAGAATGGCATGTATTAATTACATACATTAGGACAGGGCGCAAAATTTCAAAGTCAAATGCACTCGCAAACACAAAAATGATGGGCGCCAGTATCTCTCATGTACAGATACCTCCCCCCCACTCTAGCCTTTGGTTTGACAAAGGAAAACTTCACATTCCATGTTTTTCCTCTCTCAGTGACAGTTATTTTCGTGCGAAACAGAAACTGCGCAGCCCGTGAGTTTAGGCAGAAACCATTCCTACTGAACACTTGTCACCAGCTCTAAATTTCTAGTTGTCAATGGCTACCTGGCGACCGGAAATTTTGCGCCCTGCATTAGGAACAAAATTTAGTTACAAGGACAACATAATTTTTTTTCTCTGGGGCTTAATATGCTGTCAAAACGAAACTGGAAAGTAGAGTAGTCTGGAAGATAGAGTAGACGTCACTAGCGCGGGACCCCCTTTGGTGCGGGGCCCTATTGGGAGCAATCGGTCCAATCGGCTTAAGGCCAGCTCTGAGTCATCTGACAACATCAATAGATACTCTCGTTGTGTCACTTATTGCCCCATTTGTTAAAACCGTGTTTTTTTTCATCAATTTAAGTAAGATACTAACTGAAGTGTCAAATGTGAGTCAAGGACGGTCACATCGAAAGATGTTGCAACAATATAGTACATATATTATTTGCCTTTATAAATTAAATAAATATTTTCAAACTACTAATTTATTTCTTTTTTATTTATTTATTTATACAAAGGAGTCTTCTGACCATAGTGACCTTGATTCAGACTGGGAACAGGAACTTCGCACAAACAGAGAGAAGAAAAAGAAGATGATCATGGGATTATCAAACAAATCCCACAGTGTACATTGTCCTTACTATCCTGAGGTAAGTCTTATTTTAATGAATTTTCTACTCATACCATTACTGAACATATTTCTTCATGGAGAAAAAACTGTGATAAAATGCACACAATTTAAGCAGGGACAAGATTTTTAGGTGTACTTTCTTTAACCAAATTTGTTCTCTCTGAAGGTAACCAATGTATCAATGTTGGGAATGGAGCTATCTTTCAAGCCTCTGTTTCTCCTTTGTTATCCAAATGTTACACCTCAACGTTCTCATTTGTTCTTCCATACAACCTTATGTTCAGTATTCTATGCAAAAGTTTTGCTGCATGCAGTATGCGACTAATAGTTGTATAATCCTCACATTTCTTTGGATTCAATTTCTTACCAATCAGTATCATGATCGTCATTAGGAAATCTTTTGGTCACGCGCTTGTTTCATATATTTCATTCCACAGTCGGAACAAGTCTTTCTTGCCCTTGTCTCCCATATTCTTAATGAATACTATTAATATATTACCCATCCCGGTTGCCTTTCCATTCCTAATCTTGGATGTAGCTTTTCTAAAACTCATCCCGGAGAATAATAAACCCTTTATCATCCTCGCCTATTTCATCTTCTAATTCAGTATCTACGTCACATGGTCTACGCCTACTCTCATATAAGTCCTCAACATATTCTTTCCATCTTCCTAAGATTTCACTTCTTTTGCTAACTACCTTCCCTTTGTATTCTTACTGCCATCCTAATACCCCCTTGTTTCCTCCGAAATCACATAAATTTCATCTACTTGTACATTTTCTCATATTTCTCAACTCTTTTTAATTCTTCTATGACCTTGCATTTCCTTTTGTGGAACCTCTTCCCTGGTCTATCTGTTTCCCTTCGTAATTTGTTGTTTAATTTCTTGTACATCTTTCTGCCATCTTAAGTATCAACCTGTTTCCATGTCTTCCTTTCTCTCATCTTCTAGAATATTTGTTCTGTAACCGATAGTTTCTGAGCCGTTTGGATTCGCGGTAACCTACTACTTCTTCTGCAGCCTGCTGTGTGCAAAGTTTAATATGCTCCCAAAATTTGTTATTACCTACACCTATCCATTCCTCGTTTGAGCAATTTTCTGGGAATTTATCAAGATTTCTTACTTTCTCGTTTTCAGTATTTAACATCTTTAGCTTACTTTTCTTCTGTCTATAGTTTCCAGTTAAATATCCACTTCGCCCAGAACAAAATGTCGACCCCGGGGAGGGTCTTCGCGTTCTTCAAGGAATTGTGATACTTGTTCTGAATCATAGCATAGCCTATCTAATACCTTCTGCTTATCTATTGAGGATTTCCATGTATATCTTCTTCTCTTCTGCTGATTGAACCAGATGTTCCAAATTACTAGTGAATTCTGTCTACAGAAATTGACCAGTCCCTCTCCGCTTTCAGTTGTTTCTCCTAAACCATATTTGCCTGCAACAGTACCTTTCTGTTTTTCCCCTACGACAGCATTGAAATCTCCCACTACAATTACGCATGCACCCCTTTTCTTCCTAACTACAATGTCTTCTATTTTCTCATAATTTTTCTGGGGGCCGCGGTGGCTCAGTGGTAGAGCGTTCACCTCTGGTGCTTGGGGTCCCGGGTTCGATCCCAGCCCCCGCCAAGTGAACTTTGTGGTGGACAAACACCGTGTGCGTGGGTTTTCTCGGGGTTCTCCCGTTTCCTCCCACTTTCTTCATTCCACCATGTCATACATTACTCATCATCACCGTCTCCTTTAGCCTAACCGGCATAACCATGGGACGTAAAACTCGAAGACTTCATTTCATTTCATTTTTTCATAATTTTTCCCTACTTCTTCACTTGTGTGCTAAGGTGTGTATGTGTATATGTATATCATCATTGTGTAAATCCTTCTTTTTCTCTTTAAGTCTTAACATCATAACCTTATCATCGACAAATTCTACTTTCACTACCATCTCTATTAAGCTATTCCCAAAAATGATTCTTATACCAATATGACTATTCTTTTCATTACCTGAGTAAAACAGCCTATATCATTCACTGTTCAACACCCCATCTAACCTCACAAACTCCTACCAAATATATATATATATATATTGTAAAACTTCTCGGGTAGAGCAATAAATGTACTCGGGATTTGGACTTTTCCCTTCACCCTTTTATTATAAAAGTTTTATGTACACAAATTATAATAAGAAATTCCACTAATATTTAGGTAAGATTAGATAGGAGCCCGGTGACCAAGCGTCGTGGGCTTTGAGGTGAGGTACTCTCGGTGACCAAGCGTCGTGAGAGGGGTGTAGATTAGGTATCTCTCTCTCGGTGACCGTGCGTCGTGAGAAAGAGGAAAGGAACCCGGTGACCAAGCGTCGTGGGTATAAGGATGGGTACCTCTCGGTGACCAAGCGTCGTGAGAGGGGTTTTAGGTGTTGCGATCAATCCGGGAAGATTGATGTTGGTCGAGGTGTGCAGGTCCTTTTTATTCTGTCTTGACGGCTTCCATCGTTGATTCTCGTCCTTCCGACTATTGGCGATGGTGATCGACTCCTCTTCGGGACCGTCGTCTGTTTGTTTTTATTTATTGCTAACACATGTAGGTCACACGTGGTTATTGCCTGGTACGGCAACGTGGGGATCCTTACACCCCCGGGGCGTAGAAAAAATAAGCAACTGGATTATTTTTTGTTTGTACCCTCATGTGGAATCTGCATATTGGGCACAGTATACACTGTAAATGCACTATAACACTGAAACACAAAATCAAAGTTAAATAACACTGGTCACTGATATCACTCTTTGAAACACTAAAGTTTAAAATGAAAGTTGAAGTTGGAGCATTGACAGTTTGTCCTGTTTATCTAAGCAGGATCCGTATATTACGTCATCTTCCTCAAAGGAGAGGCTGTCGAAGCTCTGGTGAGTACAGTTAATAGTTATAACTACGTCACTGATGGTAATGTTCGTAGTATATGTTATGAAGTTCGCACGTCATAAGGTGCTATCATATAAAAAGTTTCTAATATTGGTCTAGTTCTGGCTAGTACTAGTTAATAGATGACAGAACATATTTAGAGAACGGTTAAAGTCAGTACTTTGATAATTGTAGTCACGCGGGAAAAAAGTTTGCCAAACAAAGGTCCTGATTTTCTGAACACTCTGTATATGTAGGTCAATGTGTTAGTTATATGATACGCAACGGTGAAGCGAAGAGAAAAAAATGCTGTAGCTGGCCTTGTGAAGTTCGTTCGCTCGAAGTCGAAAGAAAATGCTGGCTTGCAATTTTGTTCACTGAAGGAAATTGTATGTATGGATACTTATTTATATGACAGAATGCAAGTTGGTTAGGAATTATAAGAGTGAAGAAAACCCACAATGGATCGCTTGCGATTTGAATACGAAGGTAGGTACTAGATTTGGTCACTTCAAATAGTTAGCTGTATCATATGGTGTATCTTATTTTCTTCTATTTCATGTTTTATTTCTTGTCTCGCTTTTTTTCTTCTTTGCCGCTGAAGTCCGCTTCGCATGTCGCTCGTTTATATCTGCTGAGAGGATGATAATCTTTTTTTCCGTTCGGTTCGTCATCTTATCCGCTGCGTTCTTCATTTTCCTCGTGTGGTGTGTGTTCCTCGCCATCATGGTAAAATTTGATTCTATCGATGGAGATATTCTGTTCTCTCTCCCTGAAATTGTGGGGCATGCGAACTCGATAGAGATTATTGTTTAGTTTTGAGATTATTGTAGCCGGTCCGCAGTGTCTATCGGTCCATTGTGATGACTCTCCAATTCTTCGAAAGGGAAAGTAAATGAGTACTTTATCTCCAGTGTGAAAAGTTTGTTGTTTATGTCTTTTATCAAAGTACTTCTTTGTTGTTTATGTCTTTTCTCGAAGTTTTACGAGTTGGTCTCGTTCTAGCTGTACCAGGGGGTAATCTGTAGTTTGCAATCGCTGATTGTCCTAGGTTCGTATCCAAACATGAGGAAGAAGCTAGATTTCTTCGTTCCTAATTGAGCGAAACTATTTAAACCAAAAGTAATATGAGGTAATAATTTTAGCCATGTTTCATGATTTTGCTGGACGAAAAATTTTAAGGAATTCTGCAGTGTTTTGTTCATAACTTCGACTAATCCTATGTCTTGATGGTTGAAAGCAGGGCAAAACTTAAATTCAAAGTTATATATCTCTGCTAATTTTTGAAGTTTCTTCGCTCTGTGCACAGGATGTCTGTCCAGATGAAGGAAACGAAAGGCGCCGAATTTCAGAATTATTTCTTCCAATCAGAACTGTTCAATGGTGTCTGCCGTAATCCCGTTAACAGCCTTCGTCACTATTTAACGTGTACTTGTTTTGATGGCGACTAAAACATATTTTGGTTTCCCTTCTTCGTGCGGATAGGGACCTAAGCCGTCAAACATCCATCTTTCTCCTATATGGCCTATCGGGTGATGCAGGAGTTCTCCCTGTCGTTTTTTGGGTAGTTTTTTCAATAGTTGGCACTCCCTACAGTTCTTGATTCTGAATGCCAAGTATGATTTCATGTTTGGCACGTAGTATTTGTTAAGGACAGTCTTATATGTCTTAGAAAACCCAAAATGAGGAGCTGACGGGTCTTTATGAATAGACTCAAACCAATGTCCTGCCAAGCTTTTCGGGATGCACAAAAGATGAAGTAGCCCAAGTTCTGGATGTTTTTGTGTACGATACAATATATTGTCTTTTAATCGAAAATATTTGGCTGCTCTCGTGGTGGAACTTTTTGCCGGTTCTCCCCCTTCTAAAACTGTTATAATATCAGCGCATGCGTCATCCTTACGCTGCTCTTCTTGTAAGTTCTTCAGAGATCCAGAGTATTCTATTCAGAGAATGGGTTCCTCTAATGAATTAGATCTGTATGCACGTAGATCTTCGATTGCCTGATGTGGGTTCATGGGTTCTGAAGTATCACTGCTATTCTGCTCTAAGCGGCTGATGATATCAGCCGGATGTTTCTTCCCTTCGATGTGGCAGATATCGAAATTATAGTCAGCTAAGAAAAGTCTATAGCGAGTGTATTTGCCTACCCTGTCCGGGTGACTACGTAAAGAGGTTAGACGTTTTGCGTCTGTAAACAATTTAAATTTACGATTAAGTAAGAAATATCTAAATTTGTGTAAAGCATATATGATAGCGTATAATTCTTTTTGCCATACTGAGCTCTTGGTCTCAGTTTTTGTGAGACGTCTGCTACAATAGGAAACGATTCTTTCTTCGTTAGTTTTAGGATCAAAACAAGCTTATAGCCCTCCGATCTGGTGAGAGGATGCATCCGTGTACAGCCTTATCTCTAGCTTTTCGTCGAAATGATAGAGAGAAGGGACATTCAAAATGTCTTCTTTCAATTTCTCAAATAATTCGTCATGTTTTTCTGTCCATTTAAATTTGGCATTTTTAATAAGAAGTTGCTGGAAAGGTTCTATCTTGGTCGTGAAGTCCTTGATATGACTTCGTAAATAAGAGCATAGGTCAATAAAGCTCTTAAGTATGCGTTTGGTAGTTGGCTTTTTAAAATTCTTGATGCGTTTGGTAGTTGGCTTTTTAAAATTCTTGATCTTCTTTGCGATTTTTGGTGAGATGCTTATCTTCTCTCCGGATACAAGGAATCCTAGTACTTGGGGTTGGCTCGGAAGTCGTGTTTCCTTAATTTTTGAAATAAAAGCTCCAAATCTGAAAGCTGTTGTTCCCACATATAAGAACCGATGACGATGTCATCTGCGAAATTGGTAATGCGTTTAGGTAAGCCGTCTAGTAGCATTTTTATCACTATGATTAAAGATTGGAAAGAGGAACAATGTGCCATTACGCATCTAAGGAATTTATAACTTTTGCGTGTATAATTTACCTCGAAAGTCATATATTTAGTGCTATTTGGATGCAATTTTATCTGGAAGTACGATTGCAAAATGTCCAAGGTTGAAATTAGGTTTTTCCCTTTTAAAACCTGTAAAACGTCCTCTGTATTTTGAAATGGTACGCTTAAGTATTTTGTATAACTATTGCATGCCTGGAGATTCAACACAAGCCTGAAATCTGAACTGTTTGGCTTTTTAATAGCAATTAAAGGCAAGGAGAAATTACTAGTCTGTGTCTCCGTTATGATTTTGGCATGTAACAGCTGTTGTATCTGCTTATCAATTTGATCTCTTATCCCTAATGGAATTGGTGGGGAACGGTGATGGAATGACGCACTTTTATCTATACGAATTTTGTGCTCATAACCTCTAAAGTAGCCTATATCCTCTAGGCTGTATGAAAACACATCCCTGTATTTGTATAATAAGTTGGTTACAGCTATTCGCTGGTATTCCGGTAAATCTGGATTTATATCAAAAAGGTTAATGTTAAAAGATTTAGCAGTTTGCCTTAATCTTTCCTTTATCTCTTCTTGAGTACGAAATTGATGCGCTTTCTTTTCGTCTTCTTCTATTGTAAATGAAAATTCTTCCACATTCTCCTCTGTATACGCCACTGGTGTACCTTTATTTAGTGTTATTATTCGTGACGTGGGATTGGAAATTAGTAACGTAAGGTCGTTACTCGGTACTCTCATGGTCATTGCCTGTAAGCCGTATTGGTTTAATAATGATTGTAATGGAGTAATGTAAAATGCAGCTTCATGAATAGTTTCTTTTTGAATCGAAGTAGAAATGTGACTTCGCCGGAATCGTAAGTTTACTTGCTGTGATGACGTTTGCATTCCTTTACAAGTGCAAAGAGTGCGTAGTGTCTCGTGACATTTCTTCCGATTCTTGCTTTTCCATTGGAAACATAGGTTTCCTAGGCTTTCTGTATAATGATATAGATTTATTCTCCAAGTCTATTTGAGAGAAAAGTCTTGTGAGAATGTCATTCCCAAAAATCGGATTAAAGTCAGCATCTATGATGCGGAAGTAATGTGAGAAGGTAGTGGTGCCAATTTTAAATTTAATTAAAGCTATTTCTTTTAAAGTTAGAACTTTGTTGGCAATGCCCTTGATACGAGTTTGAAATGGTATCAGTGTACATTTTGGGGGTACGTCCCGTCTTGACCATAGACTAAGACTAGAACCCGTATCTATTATAGCTGGTAGACTGTTTGTATTTACATTAATATTGAGTAACAGTTTATTATGTTCTATTCCCAGCTTAACATGTTCTGGATGTTTATTATTGGTTGTCTGGGTGAAAAAATTGGCGTCCGTGCCCTTAAAAGTTTCCGCTGTTGCCTGCTCTTCTTGATTGCCATCACATTTTAATTGTGGTGGTCTGTGTGGCCCGCACCGATTTTTCTGAAATAGCCCGCGAGGCTTGATTTTGGCCTGCGAGCCCATCTATGCATTTCCCTGGTTGGAAATTTTTTGATTATTCCAACACGTGGATGCTCCGTGGTTCTTCTTGTAACAAATTGAGCAGACTGATATTTTGTCGCCCTTTACAAAATGGTTCTTTCTTCTACCACCGTTATTTCCTTTATTGCTATTCTTCGCATCCGCTTTTCGTCCGTTGTTACGCCTATAATTGGACTTCATGGCATTCTGTGCCACCATTAACGATAACTCGGCCAGTTGATTTGCTAATTTGGAAAGGTCCGTGTGAGGAGGTTGTGAGGGCGGGTTTTGACTTTGGTGGGGGTGCGGATTCGAAACTTCAGGTGCAGAGGAAGTTGACTGAGGAGGGAAGATATTCTGTGATGGAGGTGCAGAAGGTAACAATTGCGAATAACTAAGAGTAGGTTGGGTGTGATGCACAGTAGAAGTTGGCTGTTGTACATAGGTTGGCAAGGATGAAATAGGATTCGTTTGGCTATGCAAGTCGTTCACAGGAAATGTTGAGGGACGGTTAGGTTGGCCGATTAAAGAATGAATTGCCTGTGACAATTCCACATAATTTCTCTTCTGCATGAGATCCTGAGCTTTTTTCAGTTCGTGGAGTCGATCCTGGAGCCGTTGGATTGTTGGAAAGGATTCTAACGCTATCTTTTGCAGCAAATTTCTGTGTAGTCCTAACGAAAGAAAATGAATTTTCTGTTCCTCTGAAGCTGTCTGATAGCCCTCAATTTCCTTAAGAAATATGAATCGACCGATTCATTTTCGTTTTGTTGAATTTGAAAAATTTCTAATTCCGCCTTATACGCTGGTATATTTGGGCGGGACAGAGAAATTAATTTGGTTTTCAGTTGTTCGCAATTTAGTGTGTCGAATTGATTCAGGTTTTGCAATTGTAAGACAAAGTCGAGAGCTACGTCCTGCAGATACATGGGAAGAATTTCTTTCTTCTTTTCGGGGGTCCAAGCCTGAAGTAAAGCCAAATGATCAAACAGCATGAAAAATCGATCGGGATCGTCAGTACTGTGACCAGAATATCTAGTTAAGTGAGGAATATTAAGAGGTATACGGAAGCCTGATTCTGCCATATTGTTATCACCTTCTTTATATGTATTTTTCCCAGATCTAGTTGTCGGCATTAATACCTGCCAGCCTGCAACGAATCAATCTACCGTTAAGAGTAATGAGAGTATTTATGAGAATACGGATAGTATCTTTTATATGATCCTGCTTTTAGTAACACTTACACTGTATTGTTAAAAAGTTTCTATTCCGTGTTTTCGTTAATAAAAAGAGCGCCCCGTAGGAAAGTCCTTTTAATGTCTGTAAATAGACGCCGACGCATCTACCATGTAAAACTTCTCGGGTAGAGCAATAAATGTACTCGGGATTTGGACTTTCCCTTCACCCTTTTATTATAAAAGTTTTATGTACACAAATTATAATAAGAAATTCCACTAATATTTAGGTAAGATTAGATAGGAGCGCGGTGACCAAGCGTCGTGGGCTTTGAGGTGAGGTACTCTCGGTGACCAAGCGTCGTGAGAGGGGTGTAGATTAGGTATCTCTCTCTCGGTGACCGTGCGTCGTGAGAAAGAGGAAAGGAACCCGGTGACCAAGCGTCGTGGGTATAAGGATGGGTACCTCTCGGTTACCAAGCGTCGTGAGAGGGGTTTTAGGTGTTGCGATCAATCCGGGAAGATTGATGTTGGTCGAGGTGTGCAGGTCCTTTTTATTCTGTCTTGTCGGCTTCCATCGTTGATTCTCGTCCTTCCGACTATTAGCGATGGTGACCGACTCCTCTTCGGGACCGTCGTCTGTTTGTTTTTATTTATTGCTAACACATGTAGTTCACACGTGGTTATTGCCTGGTACGGCAACGTGGGGATCCTTACAATATATATATATATATATATATATATAATTTACATTGCATATATACATTACATTTATTTATGTATATATATATATATATATATATATATATATATATATATATATATATATATATATATATATATATATATATATAATTTAGTTTCTTTTTTAAGATTTTCTAACTTCTGTATAGCTGAGGTAATAGTTTAAAAATATGTTGAAACGGAATTTAGTAAACAGATCAGGACATAATTTTTAACCGTATAAAAGTTGCATGGATTTTAAATCCGGGAAATAACAGAATATTTTTACTTAAATGGGGAAATTTCAACTGTTACATCTACAAATACACACGTAAAGTAATGCTATAGGTATAGCGTGGAAACAGCCGAGTGGATAAAGGCAGAACGTGATTGATCATGTGCTCAGTAGTTCGAACTCAATGGTGGGATTTTTTAAAAAAGGTATGTATATTTATTTACTTACCTAGTTTCGTAAATATATTACTGAGAGAGAAAAGGGGCATTGGCGAGCTAGTTACGGACTCAAAGCGGCGGACCGCTGGCTTTAAAAGTGTAATTTGATTAGAGCACTGCCAGTAGTAATAGTGGTCCACCATTTCGTCGCTTGAGGTCCACCAGCTATTCGCCGCCGTCTTGCTAATAAGGATTGTAATTAAACTAATTACTGGCAAACCCAGCTACATGAGGATCGGTTTATATTTTGATTTTGCGGGATATTTTGGTTATATTAGCACTCCGAGAGAATTGTGTATATGCAATTTGAGTCATGTGACTCGGTCCAAAGTTATATGTTATTTTTTTATTGAAATGCATACAAAGTTATATGAGCGTTCACAGCACAAGGGCATCAGGTCACATTACCAAAGTTGCTATAAAAATAGACATAAAGCTTGCACGAGCGTGTTGTTTTGGGCTGTTATTTTTTATCTTGTAATAGTTATTTACAATATCTATATAGGAAACTACTAAGCTCTGGAAGGAGCTTCAGGTAGAGATTTTAAAGATGAAATGGGTCCAAAATGACAAAAACTATAATAAGTTTCATTTGTGGACTGAACGCCTTATATCTATCTTAAATTCTAACACCGTAAAATTCTTACAATTTAATACAGTTTATCTACGTATTTACACAATTATTAATCAAATTACGAGATATTGGGTGTAAAATTTGAAGCTTAAAGAGAAAAGAAAAAATACTGAAGTTAGACCATGCCATTTAATGTATTTCAATAGTAATTTAAGCATGGCATGGCGAAAGTAAAAACAATCCATTTGAGGCACGTTATCAAGAGACACTAGCTCTCATATGATGTGGTTCATGGTTTTGTTCTTCTGCAAAACTTTCCTTTTAGGAATTCAATTATTTTTCTTTGCATCGTTCATTTGGTTTTACAAAAGTGATCCCTAGAATAATACTCCATTTGTTTCAACAAAGATTGTTTTCTTTCAATTCATTTATTGCAACATTTTACATGTATATATTATTTTAGGTGGTCATTGTGATTGACTGCCAAGGTGATTTGAGGGTACTGGTCCCAGGAAGTCAAATTTCATCTTATGTTTGGCTCGATTATGGATAGTTATATCACATTTTTGTCGCGATATTTTGTTTCTCCCGAAAATGTACCAATGGGAGCCGAGCACCTTATGTGATTCTTATTGTCTCACAGTAATTTGTGACTGTGAGCATCATATATGATGCTCAAGAACCTGGATAAGTTAGTAATTTGTGATATCGAGCATGAGCATCATATATGGTGCTCATGGCCTCAGAGAAAAATAAGGTGAGTACCACATATGATGTTCATGGCAGTCAACCTGTTAACATTTCACATTTATGAGATAATGTTACGAGGAGTATAACCCTGTTAAATATTGTTCATGTTTTAACGTTATATAAAGGTTGCCTTCGTGCAATTTGAGCTTTTGGTAATTTTTAAAGATGCACGTGTCAATCTTAATTTAATTGTATTTTATAAATGAATATTCAGAGCAGAAAAGGAAATAACTATTCAAATTCGGAATTATTCGGAGAAACAGAGAAATTTCTTATCAAAATAATTCAAGAATTGTAGTTAAAAGCTAAAACGAAATCATGTATAAAATATTTATTTTCATTCAAATTGTTCCAAAACGAAAAGTGTAAGCATTCCGTTCCTATGCCAACAGCCACTTGGTCAATTAATGAATTAAAAAAAATCCCTGGTTCAATTCCCGACCACACAAGTTTGTGGTTGATGATATCATGTTTGTGTTTTTTCGGGGTTCTCCCGTTCCCCTCATATTTTCAAACCAACAATTCTTCCTTAATTATTCAGTTTTATTGATCATCCATCTCCTTTAGCCCAGAAGTCATAGCCGTGGTTCATAGAAAGAAAGATAGAAAAACCATGTGAGGTCATTCAGTGAAAGTGATAAACCTATAAGTGAGCCTCGTTTTTTGGTTATGGTTACCTTCATTTTTAAATTATGAATAACTTCAATTACAGAAATTATGAATGTCTTATATTAGAAGTTATAGAAGTTTTCTATTTTAGAAGTTACAAATACTTTGGACGTTAGAAGATAGGAATATCCTTACTCTTACAAACCTATGAATATCTTCATTATTGAAAGTTATCCATACATTCAATTATAGAAGCTATGAATAATTTCAATTTTAGGTGTTAAAAATTTGTTCAATTTTAGAAGTTATGCTTATACTAAATTTGAGAAATTATGAATACTTTCATTATTATACTCTATGACTTCTTTCAATGTTAGAAGTTACGGATATCTTCAATACTTTCCATATTAGATGCTACAATTCTATTTTCTGACTATTTACGACTAGTTATTGATGGCTCAATTCAATGTTAACAGTTATGAATTTCTTCCATGTTAGAAATTATGAGTGTCTTCAACATTAAAGGTTATCAATAGTGAAGCAAAAAGTTAAAAATATTTCAAAGTTAAAAGTTTAGAATGTCTTCAATGTTGCAAGTTCTGAAAAGCTTTGTTTGAGCTTTGGTAATTATGAATACCTTCAAATTTAGTTGTTATGAATGTCTTTAATGTTAGGAATTATAAATAACTTTCATTTTACTAGCTATGAATATCTTCAATCTTAGAAGTTATTACTACCTTCATTCTTTCACAGCACAGTATAAGCGGACTTTAAAAATTATCGAAATATGTATGAAATATATAAAAATCTAAATCGTGTCCCAGATCTGGTTTCTGAAAAACAAATCGTGTTGCATCAGTGACATAAATCAATATTGAGATGAAACTATTTATCGCAGTCTTAATAAGATATTAGAACTACAACATAAGTAGTTTTGTAGTATTTTGTTTGTTACATGTAATATGGGCGTCACCGTTTAGAATATGTGTATCACTGATAGGAGTATGTGTGTCACAAATAAATAAATAAATAATATATTCCAACAAAATAAAATCTATTAATGATTATTGGCAACGACCGACATACTTTTTAGCGTCATAAAATTCATTTTTGTAGTTTTTCTCGAAAACGACGCAAGAGAAATCAACTTCAAGCATCTCATTTTCTTGAACTCGAAGTCATCTGTCGATTGATATACAGCACATATCTGGTCCTTGGAGAGTACCTATTGCAAAAATTGAAATTTATGAGATAATTATTGACTATATATCATAAATTATACGATGTAGTGTTGTCTTTCAAAGGTGATAGTAAAACCCTTGATTAATGTATACTTCAGCATCAGTTCCATCTTAATGAAAAAATGAAATTAAATCTTTGAGTTTTACGTCCCACGGTTATGCCGGTGAGGCTAAAGGAGACGGTGACTATGAGAAATGAGTGAAATGGTGGAATGAAGAAAGTGGGAGGAAACGGGAGAACCCCGAGAAAATCCACGCACACGGTGTTTGTCCACCACAAAGTTCACTTGGCGGGAGCAGGGTTTGAACCCTGGACCCCAAGCACCAGAGGTGAACGCTCTACCATTGAGCCACCGCGGCCCTGTCCCATCTTAATACGTGACTCGATTATCATACAGAATCAATTTTTAGGTTTACAGATAAATTTGTTTCTCTCGACTTTTTCGAGAACTACGCATGCGGATTGAAACTTACTCAGACAGTTCTGTTGTGCTGCATGATATCTATCGATTGTTATATGTATCATCCTTGGAATTTTATTTTTCGTTAAAGGCTAATGATATTTCATAATTTACGAAACAAATTGAAATTGTTACGCAAATACGACTCTGAATAAACTCTTCCTTTCAGGACAAACAGGAACATTGGTGGCTCTATCTGGATGATCCAAAGAAAGACATCTTGCTAGGGAGTCCTATTCATATAACGTCATTAGTTACAGAAGATAAGCAAACGTTATATTTTAGAAGGCCCAAGACTGTTGGAGTTTACACGTATACACTTCATTTAGTGTCTGATTCTTATCTAGGACTTGACAGGACCTTACCAGTCGAGGTGAGTATGTAAGGTATCTGATATGAAATAATTTCCACAAGAAATTAGAATTTACATTTCTAACTCAAACTGGACTAGAGGTGCATATTTTACGAATATGAAGTTAATCGTGTGCTAATAAAATATAATTAGTCATCTACAGGAATTAAGTATGTATTGTAAAATCAACCCAAACCAAAAGACCACAGAACACGTCTACTATCAAAAATAGTAAATGTTAGATTATATTCATATGTAGTGTAGTGGATATCTTGTCTTAAGGTATTTGTCATGGGTAGTGTTGTGAAGGCCTGAAGAAAAAGAAAAACGGAAATTTTGGGTAAAGAAGCAATCTTTTACATTTCTTTTTACCGAGCTTTGAAAAAATAACCCTGGGAAGTCTGGGAAAATTTTAATTTTTTGAATATTTTCTATATTATGCTTTTAAAATGAGAACATTTTATATTTACTAGTTTACAGTTAAGATCATTGAGTACTTATGTTTCTTGTATTAGAATAAGGAAATTTTGTGGCAACCAATATATGTGCACCACTCATGTAAACACTTGAAAGTTAGCACCTTGATAGGATGGAATTATGGCTAAAAAAGAAACTAAAATATAATCTTAGTTAGATTAATAAATATAAACACATTTAAATTATCATAAGCAATCTTATGAAGTTTCCGCTTGATGTCAGGAAGGTGTTAAAATAACAGGTTCAGAATCGTTTTAGTTAATAAAGAACAGGTATTTGTTTTCATACAGAATTTTCCACATGAAGTTTATATAAAAATCTACAGTTTGTATATTACAATATTAAATATTAATAATAGTAATTATATATTTTTGTGCATGAGTATTAATGAAATTTGCCTACTACTCTTTCTTTTAATAAGAAATGTGGTTAAAATTATGAAAACTTCAGGTCAAAGAGCATATTAAGAATTCAGTTTCATTCAAGGGTCCTATTTGTTGCAACAGAAACGTTTCATGATGGTATACTTGTACGTAACTGTAAAAGTTCTGTAATTAATGCACATCTACGAATAAACTACTAAAAAGCACATAAAGAAAATGAGTGCAGACTATTAATTTTCGAGAGTGATTGCAACAGTTTTATTTTCGAGTTTTCTTAAATATTCGCAATATTGGAATTTCTCAACTTACATTTTTCAGCGTTCGGAAAAAAAAAACAAAGAAACGGTTCCATTATTAGTAAAAAAAATAGCCTAATACGAAGATTTTTTCTTTTCCAACTTTCCGAGAAAAACAAAAAAATTTAAAAAAAAAAAACAGGTTTTCGGAAATTTTACAACACTAGTCATAGATAATTTTATCTTGTCATTCACATTGCAATTAACCTTACAGAATACCGTGATTTGGGGATACTTTGATCAAATTTCATCTGTAAAACTCAATATCTCCGTATCTTTCTATATTAGAAAGGAAATAAAAAACGTGACAGAACGGTCTGGCTGTATCTATATATTCTATAATTGTAAAGTCAAATTGTTTCGTACTTGTCAAGAAAAGAAAGGAAATCAATGTAGTCAAAATTATACCAGGTGAGGGGATACTTTGATCATCCTTGATTTTGTCATGCAATATCGAAGAAAACCTATCGTAAACGCTAGGAAAACGAAGTTCATATGTAGGAGATGGAGGTAGTAAATAACCGAAATAAGTGGCATTGCAAATATGTATGAACTGTTTATAGTGAGAATGTAGCAGCAATATGGCACATTGGTTACTTCGAGAGCTAGAAACATAACTATACTAAACAGTGAAACATTAAAAAAAAAATGTGATGAGATGTTCACATAGCTTGTGGTTTCCTCTACTGACTTGGACTCTTCTCACTCCTCACTCAAAGTACCTAACACAAAACATGACAAACGGGAGCTCATGTGGTTCGGATTCCACGTTAATCAGTAGGTCCACGTCTCATATAGCCTCGCTGCTGAAAGGCACGTTAAACTCAAAATCAACTCAACTCAACTCAAAAAAAGAAAACGTAAGAAAAGTGAACAAAAACAACTTTAAACTTCAATCACTTGGACATCCGTAGGAAAGACATAATATGTTCCCATCGCAGTCTACATCGGGGCAAGGGTTCTAAAGGATCTCAACTATATCATCTGGTTGGATGAAGCAGACATCATCAGCCAGATTGAACTCTCTTTCATTTGCGCCAATCCTTTTGAGGTCTACGATGATTATTTCGGATTCAGTGTCTGTTATTTGAAACAAATATTTTTAAGTTTTTTTCCCTTGCTGGGGAGCAAACTTTGCTACAATATACTGACCAACTTCGCAAACCTGTGATGTTGGCTGCTGGGAGACAAGTGTGTGCGGCATCTCCAGACAAGAGATGCTCTTCTGCCCCAGTTAAATCAGTGAGGTCGTCGTTTTCAGTGTCTCCTTCTGGTGTAGTTACAGCCGTTGATATGCTACATCCAGGTGCAACATCCAGTCTTTCCTTCTTTTGGGGTAGATTGCTTGATATACCGGTACCGAATCGCTGCTGTTTGAGCAGAGTGGTTAAAGCAACTTCAACACCATGGGTGGGATCTTCTGCAGCATGCAATCTGTTAAACACTTGTTCACGATCAATGGAATATATCCCACATGTTCGGAATCCATTGATCAAATTTATCTTGATTGCTGATGTCATGTTGCAGTTGTGATCGTGAGTATGTGTGGCACGTGCACTTGCACTGCTTGATCAATGTTGCCCCTATTATGTGATCAAAGTTACCCCTTCAATTTTAATCTTTTCTACAATATACGTGAACACATACATTTTGCATTCATGCTTTTTCTTATACTCCCAGAGCTACCAAACACAAATTATGCTCAGTTTAATTGGTGTATGTTTTACACATCCCTTTGCAGGTGGGAAGTTTTGCAGACGTTATTTACGCTTACAAATTTATACGTATTTTCACTGCAGATAAAGCACTTCCTCGTAGGGATACATGCGAACTGGTCGACAGCTGTGTCGTCAGTACGTGACGTGATTCTCAGGACTTCCATATTCGCAGAAATAACTACGATATCTTTTGCATTGATGCCGCTAAGTGACTCTCTATTCACTTTGGAAGGTGTGCTCAAAGTATCCCCAGGATTTAAAGCATCCCCATGTCACGATACGCGCTCACCAATCACATCTCTTTTCACTTTGCTAAGCAGATTTCTAATCATCTCGCTACACAATTGGGATTTTGTTTTGCTTCAACGACGCCATGTATGAAAGTAAACTAAAAGACACACCTTAATTTACGCATCTTTAATTCGATCTTGCACCTATATTACACTTCATATTTTGTAGAAAAAAATCATGAGTTGTGAATGAACAAGTAATTACAACATAAACACGATGTCAACATACTAATTTTCATTATGCTAAATATAATTTATACACATCTTCCTGTAATTTGTTAGGATTGTTAGACAAGTGAAACTTAAACTCTTGTAATGTTATTACGTTCTTTACTGCACACGATAACTCTTGAACAGAAGCGAATTTTTGAGTTAATAGATAGTTAATAGACAGAATGATTATGGCTGAGTTCGTTAATGAGTCAATTCGTTAACATCTTAACCAATGCTGAAACTTATGGCGTAGCAGGGAGGCTCCCTCCCAGGGAAGCTACCCGCCGTTCGAGGGGGCCCACTTTAAGATAAAATTTCTTACTCTATATACGATACGAACATGAAATTATAAATGAAGCATCAAACAGGTTCACTACATTATTACATTAACAAAACACCACATAAAAGGTAAATAAAACAAAAATGAGTCGTAGGCCCATTTCAATATACTATTAAGGGTCCTAGAAATAATATTTTATTCGTATGGCTTTGAGATTTGTCAATATTGTCCCCTTAATTAATTTGTTATGTATGGAACGGGCGCAGGGGTGTGCGGGAGGGCCCACAGGCTCCGGGGGCCCTACAATGAGTAAGAGAAAGACGGAAAGAAGGGGCCTATTTTCGAATTTTGCGGAAGGGCCAAAAACGACTTTTTCTAGGGGGACCAAATATTAATGCTTGTCCCCCAGAAAGAAATCTAAGTTATGGCGCTAATCTTAACGGATGACTTTTAAGGTGGATCGCCACCCGGAAGTCAGTACATATTTCAGCTCATTTCCTTAACTACTATGCAATGAAACGTTACATATTATAAATATTGTATTTTACTATATGATAAAGTTATGTTTCAGCTACAACACAAGACACTGCTTCATTGATTGTGTCTTCTGATATCGAAAAAGGTAACAAATAAAATAAAATATTTGTTTAATTTTACAATGAGCACACAAGATGGCACTTGCTGTTAAATCTTACTAGAAGTGTCCAATTTTATGAAATGTTTATTTGAATGTGTAAAGTACTTTAAAGTAACGATCTTATTACGAAATAGATATATTGTTTGACCGTTTTTCGTGTTATGTTTCACATTTTATTTAAATATTAATTTGCATTTAAGGAAATAGATTTTGAGAAAAAAACTTGCGCAAAACGCCATAATGCGTTGTTGCCAAATTTGTACGTTTAATTCCTGGGTTCTAGCGTTGCAGTTCGAGAAGCGAAACTTAGCTATAAATTGCGGTAAAAGACGAAAACTAATTTCTTGTGTAAGTATCGAAGCAGAATTCCATGATTACTTCCTTTATTATCTGGCACCAGTAAACACTTGACACTACCTGGCAACGTCGCACTATTCAAGCAGTGTTTAGTATAGCACCGACAACACCTAGTGATCCACCTTAACAGTAACTATCCATGTCTCATTTTCTAATATTGAGACATAGAGTACAAGCAGGCACGTAGCCAAGGAGTGGGTCCGTGGGGTCCGGACCCCCCCCCCCCTTCGGATCGAGAAATGAAAAATATTAAGGAAGGATGAAACAAAAGGAAACGAGAAAAAGATGAATCAGCGTCAAAAATATAAAGCTACAGCAAGTGTTTGGTTACTCTTTCTTATGAGTAGCTTTCTGTGAAGGACACCGGAGGGGGCGGGGGGGAGTTCAAAAATTGGTATTATTGTAGCAAAGCATTCCGAATTCCATCTATCTGCATAGATAACATAGACTCTTAGGTAGAACTTAAGAAATGCCCAGAATCACCAGTAATATGAGCCATTTTGAATTTCGCGGTACCTCTAATCCATTTTATAGGATGTCTTTACTCCCGAAAGAGTATCTCGTTGCTATCCTTGACGACATTAAACGAAGATAAGATAAAGAAGAAGAAAAAAGACAAGTAGAACCGAGTTCGTATGACCTCGCAAGACTATATCTTTTTCAATACTTTTTTATTTTCTTAATTTTTCTTCTTAAAATACTTACTAACATGTCCTCATTTTATTGTCCTAAAAGACCAATATGGGTATGTTGTCAGTAAAACAGTTTAGATTGCTTGATCCTCTGGTGTGTAACCATAGTATTTCATGTCACCCCCCCCCCCCCTTGATTACAAAATCCTGGCTAAACGAACGAATATATGTTGACACTAAAATCATTTAGAATGATCGAGCCCCTGGTGTGATAACCACAGTATTTCGTCACGGACCCCCCCTATTTCGAAATCCTGGCTACGTGCCTGGTACAAGTTCCAGATATCTCCGTTAGATGGCTCCAGCGGTTGATATCTGCGAGAAGAAATTAAAATCACTATTGCGTGATCTTTTTTTTTTTTTTTTTACTCTCTACCAGAGTTTATTTACTTATCTCTGAACAAAACGCAGGGTTAACTGTTTTATACCAATTTGTGTATCTCGTTTATTCAAAAATCTCGAGGAAAGAGTCTGTAAAAATATACCTGGGGTTTAAGTGCTGCAAGAAATACATAGATTATTTATCCAAAACTTTCAATTCTTCCGCTACCTTTTCCCATTATCTATTGTAGTTGTCCTTGTGTCTTATGTCTCAGTTTGGAAGGTTGTTAAAGACTTAAACCTGTTTTTGGATTATACAAGTCAGTACTGGAATAGAACTAGTTTTTCAAATTATTATAGCAAAAGAATAGCAGAAGATACTGTATGAACCAATCAGAGCTTCGCAATCGTGAGATGGTTGATGAAAAAGTCATACGCGTTTGATTCTAACGAATGTGCGATGATCCTGGCGGGGTGAACTGCCAGGTTCCTTAAAATATGTTATACGCAATACATGTGCTGGAATTACTGAACAATTATGCAAAGTAAATTGTAAAGTGAACTGTAAGGCGAACTTGACTCACTTTGTTTTCACACTTAGGCTCTCAATTTTAATTAAGAAATATTATACCTGTGTGTATTTTCATGAACAATATTAATGAATAAATTGATCCTCGTTTATTCGATTGAAGTTTAATTGTATAGTGAAACCTCTTTTTACTGACACTTCTCAATAACGGACACCCCTATTATACGGACAGATTCTTTTGTCCCGGCAAAAATATATGTTTTCTTACGGAACAAAACTCTTCCTTTTTACAGACACTCTCAGATACGGACGCGAACAGTCCCTTCCCCTCCTCCCAAACGTTTTAATAACCTCTTCATAACGGATACCGTAGGAATTATTCTCGGTTCGGCGATATATTACGATAGACAGAAAAATCTTTTCTCCACAAGTGTATCTATCATGAGTCTAGATCTGGTGAACTTGAAATTCTTTTTTTTTTTCTGCCTGCAATAAACTGCTTTCTGGTGGAAATCCTAGAAAACCTTCAATACGCAATAACACTCATTCAGGGTCAGTCGTTTGATCAAAAATACTATGCGAAAATTCTTCCCTTCCCTAACAAATTTAGTTCTTTTTCCTCTGGGTCTTGCACCTTTCCCGACAATGTTTGATTTACAATAACATTTTCAACGAACAATGTTTCCTATCTCACTTTTTTGGAAAAGCAACATTTTTCTTTTATTATGATACTGGAAAAAGCCTGGGTTGGAGTTTTCCCGGTTTCCTTTTTAACTTTCTCTAAGGGGATATTTTTTTTGTGATTAGGGCTGGGTCAATAAATAACTTCTCTTTTCATTCATTCCGCCAACGAAGATACGGAGCCAGTACACAAACACACACTTTTACACACATATTTCTTCCGCAACCGCATTGAGGATTCTCAGAGGACACTTGCTAACGAGTTTTTACACCCTTGTAGAGGAAAAAGCATGACTTTTTCGCTAAACAAAAGAGTTTAGCCGGTTTGTTGGTTCCTAACGCATCTTTTGAGAAGGTTCTGAGAATTTGAAGTAAACGAAAAACGCATACAGGATGATAACATGTGCTTAAGAAAATTGCCATACACGCATTATCTTTTGCAGTATACGAATATATTATCACATCCCCCAGCAATAATATTATTTAACGGAAATGAATTTCTCTTTCATCCCTCCCAGTAATTCAAATAGGAGTATTTTCATATTGAATTTTACGTATTTACGCATATACATAATGTATTTACTGTATATTACTGCATACAACTGTCGTTGTGAGAAATTAAATTTCTGTAACCTCTCTGTAACGGATATCTCTCATAGTAACGGGCAAAAATTCATGTCCCATTGGTGTCCGTTATTCAGAAGTTTCACGGTAACTTATTCATAAATTATTTTATGATAAATAATTATAAATGTGTTAGACAAGTACACATATAAATATATTGCCACTGTGATTCGATTGCAAGTTTCGAGAAAGTTCACTTTTACACTTAATCACAGACATAAATTCAATGGCAGTGTGAAGGGGCAGCGACGCCCCGCCTTCTAAGGGTTTATTTGAACCACTTTCGGTTTGAATAGAATATTAACGAAGAAGATGGAATCATCCTTGAGACGCTGAATTGATTGCAAAAACCGGCTATCCAATATCTCTTACCGTTTTTGCCCTGATACCTGGCGGCAGACGGAATGACGGAAGGACAAAGTCGTCCTATCCGACACTTATGCTATAGTATTGTTTAGAAGTCTAAAAAATCCATGTTGATCAGGCAAATATTACCAGCGATATCCAGATTTCTCTGGTTGAGTACCCACCGCTGCTACTTTAGGATTCCTGAACAAGGAGTACAATAAGCAAAACAAATCCCCTATATTTACCAAATAACGCGACTAGTGTACAATTTATTGCCAGAGCAAACCTATTTTTATTTAAGTATGCAACATATTTTTGTACACAACGTATTTTTGTATGCAACGTATTTAAATATCAATAATTTTAAAATTTTCTGATTTTCCGTTGATCAATTGAATTGTATCGTATTGAATTGAATCGAATTGAATTGAATTGTATCGAATTGAATTTATTGTATTGATCAACGCTGTATAATAAAATTTGCTCATTAATTTTCTTCTAGTAGATAATATATTATACTATTATTCGAACAATTTTAAATGTAATATCTGTCTTCTTATATGACTTTTTTCATATAGGTTTTATAATACGGTATAATTGACATAAGGATCAGTTTTTGAATTGCAGATTGTCTGTACAGCACTGGTAAAAATAATATGTCTAACGAAATTATTAATTTCTCTATAATGTTAATTTCTTTTGCATTTGTTATAAAGGCAACCAAGAAAGTTCTGTCGTTTTTTGTGGAAGTCTGTGTTCAATTGGCCCTCATATCGTGAGTTGAATGCGAATGGAAATAAGGCGAAAGTCAGTTGTTGGTTTGGGTATATCCAACATACCTGATTGTGGCAGATAAGTTACACCGTGAATTTGCATAAGGACAAAGTGAACATGGAACATCCACAGAGTCATAAGGCTCTGTATGCTGTACGAGTTCAAACTGGGGTCAAAGATACTGCAGCGGTGGTTTAACAAGTTTAAGGACGGTCACGAGACACTCGAAGACGCACCACGTACCGGAAAACCAACACACGTACAAAATTAAGATCTTCAGGCAGCAATTGAGGAGAACAGTGACCAGACATGCGAGGAACTGGGACTACAATTTAGTGTGAGTGAAGAAACCATTCAGCAGCACCTGTATCAACTTTGGAGGCACTACAAGTTGGGTTGATGGGTTCCACATGATTTGATTCCGGGACAGAAGGCAACGAGAATAGGCACCTGTGTTTCTTTACTGTCTCGTCTGAGGAAAGAGCCATTTCTGGACAGGGTATTGACATGTGATGAGAAGTGGGTCCTGTACAAAGCTCCTCGGTGCTTTCATCATTAGTTAGTATCTCATGAACCGGTTCCAAAACAGCCGAAACCAGCACTGCACCAGAAGGTCCTCCTGTGTATATGGTGGATTGCTCTCGGCATCGTGCATCGAGAACTGCTACCATCTAGTCCGAGCATCAATGCAACTGTGTACTGTCAGCAGTTGAGCCGGGTTCAAGAAAAACTCAAAACTCTGGAGCCACTTCTGAATCGCAAAGGAGTCCTCCTGTTACAGGACAACGCTAAGCACCAAGTGGCTAGGATGACCCGGAACATCATTCTGCGCCTTGGATGGGAAACACTATTGCATCCATCATAGTCTCCGGACATTGCACCGTCCGATTATCACCTGTTTCATTCCTTGGACAATCACCTTAGAGAACGCCAGTTTAAATCCCTAGTAGAGGTGCAGTATGCATTTGAACCTTGTTCCTTTCACGGCCCACCAAGTTCTACCGCGATGGAGTCCATGGGCTTCCAGAACATTGGCAGAAGGTCGTCAATGCTGATGGGGACTACAGGTGTATTTATGATCTTCCAGGTACGTCTTAGGTGACATATCGATATTCGAAGGCGGTGGGTGAAGGAGCGACGAAATTTTCTTGGTTACCTTTATATATTCTAACACAGTATATGATACAAAAGGAAATGAAATGTTTAAGTTTTACGTCCCACGGTTATGCCGATTAGCCTAAAGGAGACGGTGATGAGAGATAAACGAAATGGTGGAATGAAGAAAGTGGGAGGAAACGAGAGAACCCCGGGAAACCCCACAAGCACGGTGTTTGTCCACCACAAAGTCCACACGGCGCGAGGAATATGATACAAGTTATTACATACACTATTATTTTAATATGTCTCTCGAAAGGTGACAGTTAACTTATAATTGTCTATTGCTCCTAAATCATGGTTTTCTGTTCTTCATTCCAAAATTATTATCAACTTCTATCTTATACTCTAAGCAGTTGAAACCTACTTTTCTCTTGCGGTGCCAGGAGTGCTGTAAGGTTTATTCAATTTCTCTTTATTTGTAATAAAGAGTTTGTATTTGTTAAAAATGCCAAGGTTAGTAGTTTAATTTACAAAAGAAACCTATGGCAACCGTACGATTTGAATCTAACAATGCGATCGGTTTTAACGAACTTTCCGCACATATTAAATATTTCCGCTTATGTTCTGCCTTCATGTCGTCCCGCCCGCCGTTCGTGAAACAACACGGGGTACGGCCGTACCATCATACCCCGCTGAAACCACCATCTTGAATGACGTAATACGTGAAAAATTTGTCGAATTCCTACGTAAATTGAAACTACTTGCAAGGACGTTTGTTTAATATTAATGAATGAACGTCTCGTGAGCAACACTACCAAAAATATAAATATTTTTGCAATTGAGCAGCCGCTATCTTTGATTACATCATGCCTGTAAAAAGTGTCAGACCAGTGCCGGACTGGCCACGTTGGCTACTTGGAAATCGCCAAGGGCCCGAGGGGCACCGCTGGGATCACGAGCGCAGGACCTGTAGGCTTTGGTTGAAATTTTGTTATCGCAAATGCTTTCTTGAGTCCTCCTATCAAAAAGGTTGCGGAAGCCTAAGTTCGTCTTTCCGAAAGAAGTTTTCCCGGGCCTCCCTTGCTTATATCAAAGCTTCATGATTACGTTTGAGTGTCTCAGTATTATTGTACATTGTTTTGCGATCTGTTTTGTACTACATATTTATTCAATACATAAAATATGAATTTTGTCACTTGTCATGTTTTGTAACTGACATATTAAGTTTATATATATATGTGTCCATAGACAGATCCTGGACTATACAGCAGCTAACCTACATGAGACATGGATATATAGTTTAACGTGAGATCAGAACCACATACAATTCCACTGGAAGTCGTACTTGTGTATTTCGAAATAGATTGAATTTGTTCCGTTACAGTTTTCATCTGATACTTTCCCAACTAAAAAAATCATGAACAGTATGAGTTAGCGTACAGATCGCGAGTTCTTTTAGGACGGAGAGCGTTAAATTCTCTTACTTCACTTCTGCCTGTGACTACCATAGATTTTTCTCCTTCATTCCATATAATACTGTCACACGCTTGTTGAGAAAATTTCAATTTACACAAACTGAAACACACTTCAATTTGTGTATTATCGTATAAAAAATTCGGGATAATTTTGGAACTGTGGGGCCAAATCAGGTAAAATCACTATGTTTATAGATAAATGAGTTGATGTTACATTAAGTGTAATTACTAAGTACTAACCTAACCTAATCTAACATAACCTAGCCTAAACCATCAAAAACACAGAAAATATTGGAAGAAAGTACGAATTTTAAGCAAAGAATTCTGCCCCCCCTCCAACTCCAAATATCCTAAACTAACCCAAACTAACTTAAACTAACCTAACCTACGTAAATCATCAAAATATATATAAAATATAGCAAGAAAGCACAAAATTTAAGTAAAATATTCTGCCCCCCCCCCCCAGTTCCAAAAATATCCAAAATTCTTTGCAGTATTAACATCATGAAGATAACATTTTATATTCTTAAATAAGAAGTTTTCTAAACTGTTTTATTTCTTTTTCTCTTTAGATAGCTGTAACGGATACTAAAAAGAAGGAAAATGAATCCGAAGAGAAAGAAAGTGAAAGTAGTGGTGAAGAGAAAGAGAGTGATGTAGATTACTGTACAGATGAAGATTATGAGCCAGAAGATTAAACAATAAATGATAATCACAATACTGAAAATTATTCCTATTTATTTCAATAATAAACTTTAACTAATATTGTATTAATATATTGATTGTATGTCCAAACATATATGACATTCTTTCGGGTGTAAAAAAAAAAAAAAAAAAAAAAAAAAAAGAATTTTACAATACAAGTTTAACGAAATAGGTGCCTTGAAAAATATATATTATTGAAGTTGTCTAAAAGTGTGCTTAATTTCTATGGATTTGAGTGAATCCACTACCGAGCATAATTTCAGCGCAATCAAACCTGCATTGACGAGTATTTGAAACCAGAAGAATGTAAATAATTTAAAACATTCTATAAACTTTATTATTTTATTCCTCCCCTGCGCAGAGCGGGAATTCTGCGTGGTTACGAGGAACGAACTATAGTCAGCGACGAAGAGGAACATAGCAACAACAGATAGCATAACTTCTATTTGTGTACAATACATGCCAGAAATTTCATACGCTTACAAAATTATTTTTGTAAAAAGTTACAGGAAAAATGATGCGTTGTGTGTTGCTTGGTATAGTCTAATGTCACATATACTGCGTAACGCTTTGCTCATAAAAAAAAAAAAAAAAAAAAAAACTAATACAAATCATCAATAGTGATACCACTAGATATTTATAATATAACATCTATGAAATATTTAGCCTATAACATACGTATATACGAGGAGTAGTCATAAAGTTTTAATTATCGCCTCAAAAAAATAAAGCTTTTTAAAACTACTTTTCTGTTTCTTTGCAGTTTACACATTGAAATCCAAGTGCCACAGTATCTTCGCACGCAGCTAGAGGAGCCGAAATAAAATTGCGCAGCACATTGATAAAGAGAAGTGTCGTATGGTAATTCGTTTTCTACATTTGAAGGGCAATAACACTGCAACAATCAGTGATACTTAATGGAAGTGTATTGTAACAAAATGCCACCATATAATACAGTAGTTAGGTGACGCAGACGCTTCCAGTGTAGTCAGACATTTGTGAATGACAAAGAATGAAGTGGCAGACCATCTCTCTGTGAAGAACCAGGAATAGCAAGACAAATGGAGGCCCTGGTGTTCGCAGATAGTAGAATAATGAAAATCGGTCATGAATCAATTTTCAACATCCTGCACATGAGAAAGGTTGCTGCCCACTGGGTTCCTTCACGTATTCAAAAACTCCACCGAACCAAGGCAGTAGGGAAAATGTTGCAGCTGTATCAGGCTAAACCAGATGACTTCTTTAAACGTCCAATCACTATGGACGAATGCTGGGTGTACCACTATGACTCCAAGAATAAGGAGAAACGCAAGCAGTGGAACATGTGAATTCATCCCGCCGTAAAAGGCGAAGACCCAATCATTGTTGGGCAAGGTGATGCTGAGTGTTTTCTGAGACTGCCATGGTGTGATGCTAACAGATTATGCTCGTAAGGGGTAAACCTTCACAAAAGCATACTACCGAAATTTGCTGACGAGGTTACAGGAGGCTATCAATAGACAACATCCAAAGGGGACTTCTTTCTCCACGATAGTGTCCCAGTGTATTCTGCACAGGACACAGTCACACATGCTATTTCTTTGGGCTATCAAATTTTGCCTCACACCTCGTATTCTCCAGACATGGCACTCAGTAACTTTTTCTCTTCCCGAGAACGAAGAAACCATTGTGTGGCAGGCATTTCCGGAATGACGACGAGGTGACTTTCTAGGTGGAACGTTCCCTGAATAACGAAAATGAAGACTTGTACAACCAAGGTCTTCGCCAAGTCATTCATCATTGTGGAAAATGTGTCGCATTGAAGGGTGAATATGTAGAGAAGGGCTAACGGAAACCATTACTAAGTTGTTGTTTTTTCAAGGTGATAATTAGAACTTTATGACTACTCCTCGTTTATATCATATACGGAAGTTTGATACGGTGGTGATACCATTGCTAAGTCATTGTTCTTAGCAAATGAAAGGTTTCTCTAACTATTAACGAATATGGTTATGAATATTAGTATTTGAAAGATCGATAATTTTTGGACAATAGTTTTGTGCATATGTTCTTAGTTAATCTTTGTCAAATGCAACATATAACAATATAACAATTACAAAGGTAAATGATTGGATAAATAATTTCAATTTCAAATTCTAGACCTGCTATAGGGGAAGGTCTTCTGTTATCGGACACATTAGCTTTTTTTTAGTCTGTCAGGCAGAAAAATAGCTATATCAAATTACTTAATGCACAAAATGATACCTTGGTATCTTATACACAACATGTTAAAGGTGATTTAACAGGTAGGAACTAATAATATTTATTTTTGTAAAAAATCAAAGATAATACAAATTAGCGTCCTTATAGAGTGGAGGGTGGTATCGGACAAACATAAAACTATAGTTAATTGGTCTTTTGAGGTAACAGAACAACTTACAATTGCTAGCTGTTTACTTACAGGAGTTCTTACACACAAAATACAGTTTTATTAGGCTTTGAAACACAGCCTAAAATAAAAGTAAAACACAATCTTAAACTTTCTAGTCTTCCAAGCGTTGTCGGTGTTGTTTGGAAACACTCTGTTTATATATCTACTACTGCGGTAGCTAGTTCACTTACCCTTTCATACAAAACGAAATGAAACGTCCTTTGAATATAGCCCTACCCTTTAGAGTAGAAGAGACGGATGATTACTGCAAGCGAAAAGTAATGACATGTTTGTGCTCTGCCATCGAGGATCAAACCCGGAATTTTGTGCACGAAAGACACACGTGTCAGCCACTAGACTACAGGGACTTACCTGCTCGTCTTCCAGTTCAGTTCATTCCCTCTCCTTACGAGAAGTTCTTGGTGAGAGTAAAGAATCGAATACATCTGCTTTGTACTCTTCGTATGTTCTATTATTTAAGCTCCACTGTAATCGGTATTCCGATGGATCACTTTTCAGATATCCTTCCCTAACTATATATATATAGGGTGAGTTCGCCACTAGTCGACCACCATCCAATAGTCGACCATTTTTGCTTACTATTGTCTATATAAAATATATGATGGTCTTTTGGAGCGAAAAATTATTCGTGATAAAGCTTGCATCATACACTACCAATGACATTTATTGTTTAATTCTCTCTTGTTTAGCTGGTCGTCTTCGACCAATATATTTCGACGTATCTGTAGAATTACGACTAAAGTGTGCACTTTACGACAACGTGTAATGACAATCTTGTGCACCTGTTGTTTTCGCTTTTCTGGGGATATAGATAGTACGTGAGGTAAGAAATGTTTTTGTTACATAACTAAGTTAATCTAGAAGCTGTACCAGCATAATTTGTCAATAACTGGAAAGTATTAAATGAAAAAATACGCGTTAAAATGTGGTCGAAATTTGGCATTTTTCCTTTCCATACAAACCAATTGTCGATCAAGGGTGGTCGATTATTGGATTATTTGAGAGTGCGCCAAATTGCTTCAAATTATTCCTTGTTTGGTATTAAGGCCTGTTTTTCAACACACATGTATAAAATTTTCTATTTCGTGACATATTCTAAAAATCGACCGCCTGTTCCTCATGTTGGCCGACTATTGAAATATTTCTTGCCAGCTGTCGACCACACTGTTTCATACTGTGTTTTGCATTTTGCTGACTACATTTTGTTCAGTAACATTAGTTGAAAGTTTCTTTTTCTGACAATCTATTTCAATGTGGAACTCTTTTTTTTTTTTTTTTTTTTTTTTTTTTTACACAAGAACAAGAAGCCCTCCTAGCTGATCTAATGGTTAGCACGCGTGCCATGATCTTAAGACTTACCTCACCAGTACGAACAATCTTTTCATTCTAGAAGATCCACGTAGAATTTTTAATGCGTATGATTCTTCTTTTCAATTGTGTCCATCATCCGGGAAAATTTTGGGATCAAAGGGCGGAAAGAATATATATGAGATATTTGATAAAGAAAAGTTAACGCTTACTTTTCTAGGGACGTTTAGTGCTTCGAGAGAAACAGTTGCTCCAACGATTGTTTATCCATGCAAGTCGCGAGTACTCAGAGATATTGGGCCTTATGCAGAGTCGTTCTGACGCGTGATTAGTGCAATACTAAAGCGTTCGACTAACGTGTGTTCCCTGCAGTAGTCAGGCCTTTAGTATGATTCTAATCATACGTCAAAACGACTCTGCATAAGGCACATTGTGTCCAATATTCCCTCTTTGGTTGTGGTAGAACGATCCGAATCTGGCTGGATGATTAGCGAGACGTTCTTTGAGTGGGTCGCCAACGGTTTCAATAAATGGCTATTAGATTACGATGTACCAAAGCCTGTAATACTTTTCATCGATGGTCACAAAACTCACTTAGCTTATGAAGTAAACAAATTTTGTGACAACAACGAGATCACATTGTATGCCCTGTACCCTCATGCAACGCATATCTTGCAACCATGCGATGTATCCGTCTTCAAGGCGTTAAAAACAAATGGGGAATCCGTTGTCCGCAGCTATCTAACGGAACATAATTTCTTCTGTTACAAGAGTTCAGTTTGCACCACTTTTTGCAGAAGTCCTACACCGTCAACAATAATGTATTTCGTAAATGTGGACCGTATCATTTCAATCCGGACGCCGTTGACAATACAAAATGCATCAAGAGTGTGTGCAAAAACAAAGAGTACTTCCACTCAGCTACACGTTAGTAAAGAAGATCTTCTTACTGCAAGAAAAGTTATTACTGTGTACAAGGATGAACTTCAAAAGACTGCGGTTGACTTCAACACAGGCCTTGAAGTTTTGAAACTTCCAGCACAAGAGCCGATGGACGAAACACTTCAAACTGATGATAAAAATACCAGCTTACCAGTAGATGACGAAGTTGTAGTTGGTGAAATCCCTGTATTTGATGATAACAATGAATATTTACCTCAATCTACTCTTACTGTTAGTCAGGATTTACTAAATGAACTTCTCTAGTCATTGACTGCTGAAGCCAATCCAAGTGTAACAACTGAAAACAGTGAATATAGCACCTATTCTACCAACGAAACCTGAGGAATCAGACACCATTACAGTACAGAAGAAAGAGGAAATCAGTATTGTGCCAAACGAAGAATCAGTTGTATGTCTGCTTCAACAACAGAATCAGAGAGGCCTTTAATTATTCTGAGAAAGGAAGCTTCTATTCCAGAATTTGTGCCATCATATGAGAAGAAAGGTAACACATCAACTCCACTGAATGAACTGAACCTATGAAGGATATTCAGCAATATACTTATTCTCCCAAAGAACATTCTACTGAAGCTCTGGCTTATATACCAGAAGCATAGCAAGAAACAAAGGACATTGAAAGCGAGTTGTTCCTGGACCAAGTGAATCAAATCAGAAGAATATCGCAACACCTAAAATTATCAGACCAATATATATATAACGGCAACTTTTAAAAATCATCTGTTCTGGCCCAAGAGTCCAGTCAAAAAAACTAAGAGGAAAGTAGAGAATATACCGTTTGCAATTAGCTTAGAATAATATCGCGAGTACTGACTGCAAAACAAAACAAAACAAAACAGAAGAAACTAGAGGAGGAAAAGAAACGCAACAGAGATTAAAGAAAGGCAAATAGAGCAAGAAGACGGAAAATCTTAAGAAAAGATCGAAGAAGAACTGTAGAACAAGTGTTGTAAAACATCACAATAAAGATTATGTAATTTACTATGGCGATGGAGCCATATGCAGAAGATGTTAAGTAATAATTAATGATTTTGCTTTGGAAAGTGAGGATAAACTAGTGGGTTGCGATGAATGTGATAAATGGTTCTATTTTCGATGTACCTCTGGCTATGCATGGGAAGATCTCGCAGATAAGCTGTTCCTGTGTGCAGAGTGTACCATGTAAATTATTTGAACAAACAATGAGGAACTTACTGTTATTACATGAAAAGATAACTCAATGTGCTAAAGTAACTCAGAAGAGAAACCTTATCATATATGAGAAGATAACTCGTTGTGCTCAAGTAACACAGGAGAGAAACCTAACACGGGAGAGAAATCTATTTCACACGGGGGAAACGTGAACACGTAGGATTTTTTAAAAATTATTAGTGACTCCCCTAGTAGTTGAGATAACTTGCAAACCGCTTACTGTAAGCTTGAATTACAAGTCGGCCAACCTTGCATCCAGCTTGATTGGAAAACATGCAAGCATGGCGCAAGCTGGGTTCCAGTAACGAAGTTACATGGAGGCAATCTTGCATTCAGTGTTCCATTCAAGCTTGACACAAGCGTTTTACAAGTTAAGTCGATAGCCAACGAACGGCCAGTGATGCTATAACGCTCTGCGAAATGTCTAAAGCATCGCTTCCAAGTACAACAAAAGACAGATTGTATGAAAGCATGCGTTTGAAGTGCAAGCGTAGGAAGCCAAAAGACAAGCACGAGCCAATTGGCCGTAAGCTTTCTTACTACTAGGGTCGTACTTTGTTTAGAATTTGTAAAGCTATAATAAGTGATAAGATAACGTGCGCATATAACGCAGGAGAGAAATCTTGTTTCACGTGGAAGAACCATTTAATAATCAAATCCATTATTCCAAATAAAGTAGCTGTGTATCAAACCCTAATAGCCTAATCCTTTAATTTATAACCACTAAGGAGAAAAACTTCACGAAAATTAGATAAAATCTGTATCATCGTTTTGTCAACTTCAAATCTCACGAATAATACAATTTCCAAACATCATCTAACGCAGTCAATTACTTCTAAGGGATAGAAATTGCGCGCGGTCGACTAATAGCATGAATGTGGTCGACTGCTGAATGACGATGGTCGACAAATGGAAATTTTGATAAGTTTTCGTAAAACGCATTTTTATGTCACTGAAAAATTTGAAAAGTGAGCAGTTAACACAGTATGGTACAAAAGAACCCAAATGAAGCAAATAATTCACTTTTGTCAAATATTATGAAATAATCACGTTTTATTACTGTTCAGAAGTAAGATTTTTTTCAGCGGTCGACTATTGGCGAACTCACCCTATATATATATATATATATATATATATATATATATATATATATATATATATATATATATATATATATATATATATATATATATATATATATATATATATATATATACACAGTGGACTCTTTTTAATTCGAAGTCCAAGGGGACACGAAAAAACTTCGAATTATCCAAAATTCGAATTATCCAACAACATTCATTTTCACATATATAACAACAAACAAACCAAAGTAACAACCAAAGTGCAACAAAACCATATTCATATGGTGTAGACTTTACCTTTAAAGCAGCTTATTATTTGCGTGATCGAATACCGAAAACTAACAAACGACATTGACTCCACATAATTCAAAATACGTGTACAGTGGAAAGTATATTTACGTACAACACTACAACATACATTGAATAGTCCAAACAATTAAACACCAGTAACAATTTGAATACTGTATTTTGTTCTCGCTTTTAAAAAGTAAACCTCATTTGCTTAAATTTGATTGTTTTTGTACGGTCAATAAACCTTGAATTTCATGTATTGCATGGAATACGATATTAATAACATTTGGTTGACTTTATCAACAATTCATCTTAAATCTTCAAGCAATTCTGAAACAAGATGAGATTGGCACACGTTCTCTATCTTTACTTCTTCCCAACTCACCTTTATCTTTATCATTACATAGATTTTCTATTTATCTTTTGTATTACTCTTCCCTATGCCCGCATCTAGATAACTGAAAACACGTTAAAACTGTATTTCTCTATTTACATCTGTCCAACATTAAAAAATTTCAACTGTGTTTACTTCGAATTATCCAAAACATAGGTTCAAAAGTTCGATTTATCCACGATTTTTTACTATTGTTTTCAATACAGTTTTCAAGGGGAATGGACTTCTGTTCGAATTATCCAATATTTCGAATTATCCAAGTTCGAATTAACGAGACTCCACTGTATATATATATATATATATATATATATATATATATATATATATATATATATATATATATATATATATATATATATATATATATATATATATACGTTATCTGCAGTATAATATAAAGAACTGTCCAGCAAGTAGTAGCTCAGCTAAAATCAGTTTGAATTATTTTTGAATAATTTTAAATTGTGGTGATTTTGATGTGACTGGCAAGCCAGCATCGCCACTTTATTTCCTATGTTATGTATCCACGTGATAGTACAAAAGAAAATTTCAATGGTATAGTGGGGGACGAAAGTGCTTTACCAGTTAATGGCGATTGCTTTGAAACCAAAATTAAATCTGTCATATCTGTAGATTGGTGTGAAGAAACAAAATTGTGAACCAAAGGTTCAAGAACAACTCAAGTTATTAATATTTACATAAACTATGACTTACAGCATCATAAAAGAAATACGAAAGAAGTTTTGAAGCAAAGAAAAAGAACGTAGAAATCTGTAAGTGAAGGCAAAACGAATTACTTAGCACATAGTGATCGTGGTACAGTAGTCAAGGCGTGAGGTTATTGAATCGGAACACGGTGTAAATATATATTTTTTCTTACTATAGACATTTTGGTGACCACTGATAGGCGATGATACACATATTATTATTAATATAAGATATTTGAATATTTTGATGTTTCAATATTTAAATTATCAAATCTTCAGTAATATTATTATTATTATCAGTGGCGTATTTACGATTTTGTTTCGGGAGTGGCTTTGCTAACTTTCGGGAAGGGCTTTGCCTGGAAATGTGAAAATTTTGCAAGATATTTCATTTACTTTACTATAATAAGTAAGATTTCGGGGGGGGGGGGGCTTAAGCTCGGAAGCCACCCCCCTAAATACGCCACTGATTATTATTATTATTATTATTATTATTATTATTGTGGTACCGCTTAGCGTAGTCACTAACGGTCTTGCCTCCGGTGCAAGCAGTCCCAGGTTCAATTTCCGGTGGAGACACTCGATTGAAAAAGTGTAACAGCTTTTTCAGGCAAGCCATCATGAATGAGGTTTTCCTCATTCACACCAGGCAAATGCCGAATTAGTACCTAACTTACAGGTCCCAGGCCGCTTCCTTCCTTCCCTTTCCTCGGATATTGTCTCGCCGAGGGACGTCATCCCTCACACATGACGGGCTAAATGGTCATAGATGTCGAAAGCCCAGAAGTCTAAATCCTATTATTATTATTATTATTATTATTATTATTATTATTATTATTATTATTATTATTATTATTATTATTATTATTATTATTATTATTATTATGTCGTGAGAAAGTTAGGAGCTCGTCATCGCGCAGGTCATACCATTACAAGCAGAAATGTTACATTTGGAAAGAATATTGATCTCTTATTTAGTGTTGCCCACGAGAAGATGAATTTCATCTCGTTTCTAAAATAAAACAAAATCGAGACGAGAATTAACATTTTAGGTTCGAGACGGGACCAGGCTAACTCAAAGTATCGTCTCGCTTTGAAGATGAGAATCGAGACGAGACGAGAAGTATCATAATAATGTTTCGCTTTATCTCGATTCTCGAAATAGTTTATGTCCATTCTTTATTTAACAATTGCTCTATACACAGAATCTTATATGCTATTTTGTTACTTTGTATTTCGAAGCTCATCGAATTATGAGGTGTTTTTGTAGGTATTTTTGTAGTAAAGCTTTTATAATTCTTTCTGCATATCCTAAAAATTAGTTCATTATATGCAGTGGCGTATTTAGGGGGTGGCTTCCGGGCTTAAGCCTCCCTCGAAATCTTACTCAGTATCAGGGCCGGCGCTAGAAGTTTTGCCGCCCTGGGCGGTTCTTTCACATGCCGCCCTTTTATTGTTTTCTTTCTCAAATTTTGCCGCCCCTGTATTCTTTTCTTTTTTCAAATTTTGCCGCCCATCAGACTTGCCGCCCCGGGCGGTGGCACGGCTCGACCCCCCTTCGCGCCGGCGATGCTCAGTATAGTAAAGTAAATGAAATATCTTGCAGAATTTTCACATTTCCAGGCAAAGCCCTCTCCCGAAAGTTAGCAAAGCCCCTCCCGAAACAAAATCGTAAATACGCCACTGATTATATGACACTTTTCAGTGATATTCAGATATTTTTATTACAGTTACTTTTCCTTAAAACGTACAGTAGAATACTTTCTACATGACACTTCAGTGGAACATTTTCGTTAAATAGTTGGGTAGTTGCAGAGACGTTCACAGAGGTGGGTCCTAGAAGTCTGGACCCCTTCTCCGAAATTCCGACTTTTCTGTACATCTTGCCTAATTTTAGGGCTACTTTAAACTTTTTAATATCATTATTATTATTACTATTATTATTATTATTATTATTATTATTATTATTACTGAAGATTTGATAATTGAAATATTGAAACATCCAAATATTCAACTATCTTAAGATAACAAAACATGTGTCATCGTTGATATATATACACCGTTGTTCCGATCCGAGGACCTTCAGATTAATGGTCAACGCCTGCTTGACTAATGAACCACGATTGCTACGTGCTAAACGATTCGTCTTTAGTGTGTTTAAGTTAGGTTTCTTTGCTGCACTTACAAATTTCTACGTTCTTTTTCTTTGAAAACTTCTTTCGTATTTCTTTTATAATGCTCTTAATCTTTGGCTGGCATAGTTTATATTAATACCTTGAATTGTTCTTAAATCTTTGGTTCACAATATTGTTTCTTCTCTACACCAAATAACAGATGACAGATTTAATTTTCATACTCTGCATTTGGTTTCATAGAGTTACCAAAGGACCTTTGTTCCCCACGATACAATTCAGTGCTATTGATTGGAACTAGTTCCGAAAGTAATTATTAGAGGCTATTTAAAATTAGAGGCCTGCACACTTGTATATAAAGAGCCTATTTTGTCGTTACATGTTGTTCAGTATGAACATACTATGGGCCTCATTGCGTAGCGGATTACCTAAATGCAACATTTGCGGTTTAGTTTGCGATATTCTATTGCGTATCATCTGTTACGTTACTGACGCAAATTTTGCGTTTTGAATAAATCATTTTCCCGCACTTTTTTCACGATCCCCACCAAAAGACCTTATGCATTATTCCGTAGCAGCCTTCATAGAAATTGCAAAGCAGTGCTATAGGCTAGAATAAGTTTTTCGTCGTTTTAAGCACAACAAGGCTACTATAGGTGTAAAAAAAAATCCTACCCTGTTCCACTGTCAGAAAATTTAAACTGCATTACTATAAACGTGAAAAGTTTCCTACTCTGTTGCACTGTCAGAGAATTTAAGCAAACACGTCGAACCCGTAGACTTCTGTATAGGGTATGTGTACGGACTTGATTTGTGGATATATAATCTGAGATAAAAATGGGAGGACAAAAATTCCAATACGATGAAAGTGGCGGAACATTCTTTTATTTCCTTCTATCATTTCTCGCACTGTTATTAATTCCAGGAACTTACTATTGGTGGCCGAGAAAGGAAAAAGAAGGTAAGTATATTTTGTGCTGAATATAAAACCGTTTCTGTTTTTATTTGTATAATTCAAGCTAATTTTACTTTTAGTACTTACATTTTATCTTCTGTAACTTTCTGTAGCAGTTTGGTAAAAACCATGAATATATGTCACCATGATCATCAAGCTCAAAATCATAACGGTACTTTAGAAGGTCACATAAGCAGCGGCATTTCGGCTACGTGTTCATATTATAGTGGATGTATCAACATCCTATATGAGGTGATGACTCGTATAAATTCGAATTTCCAGCTGTAATAATGAGGAAGCTTCTTTCCTATAAATTAATATTTTTCTGAGTAGAGTTGGCTTTAAGAAAATGATTTGAAAGAGAGAAACATTTTGCTCATGTTTGTATATGTGCGTTGCGAAACGCTGCACTAATCTTTTTTAGTAATTTTAGTGCTGTAGTTAATTCAGAGGAGCTAGATGTGGCCGAGTCCCCATACAAATTTTATAGGGTAGAGGCAAGCCCCTGTGTGATCCTTTTAATTAAAAGTAAATGCCATCCGACTCAAATGTTTATATAAATAAAATGCATTACTTTAGCAGACGGTTCTATCAAATCTGTACAATTTCTTACATTTTTAGGTTAGGTTAGAGCTTAAGGTTGGTTCTATCAAATTATGACATAATTACATTTTCATGTTTGAGTTTCTAAAGTACTGGTAATAATACTTCCGTCGTCTCTTTCTGCCCAATTTGCACTCTTGTGTTTTTCCGCTTCACTAAATAGGTACACATACAATACTTGGTTCAATAGATATTGTTCCCGATGGGGGCTCAGCTTTTTCACCTACTTTTTTTGCGATATTCTCCTAAGATTTGGTTGTTTTATGGTTCCATATGCCCGATGCCTCCGTTGGTAAGAGTGCACTCTCTGCAGAATATCCGTAGGAACCGATATAATAAATGGCAATACGTGCAATTACACTCTATTAATTTTAGTAAAATGGGTCCAAACTTCCCTAACATTAAGTTAACCCGAGTCTACCCGTAGCCACCGTTATAACGGTGGCTACGGTCTACCCTACTTGTTCCTACCTTGCGTCATGTCAACAACATGATGAAATTCACTAGTTCTGCGTAAAGTGCACTCTTGTCCACACGTAATGAGGCGTTACAAATAGTTTACTTTCTTTTCCCACTTCCACTTACCTTTACGGTTTGTACAGGCCCCCTACGATGTTTTCTTGAGTAATTCAACATCGAAACAAGAATATCAACTAACTTATGTAAATCATCCTTTTTACTAATGTTGGTCCCCATCTCGAAACTGTTACCAGCCACTGAAAAACACAAATGCCATCTAACCACGCCATGTGGGGTCAATGATGATGGGCGCGCGCGGGGTGCGTGCGAAGGGATCGGGCGTGTCAGTGGCGGTGTGTATAGGCGTAAGCAAAGGTAAAAACGTATCCGTTTTAACAGTGATAACAAGTTTTTGTACCTGTTCTAATGGTTTTCCAATAGTAATGTTGCTCATGTTAAACGTAATATAGAGTACAGCTTTCGTATGGTGTGCAGAAATACTCCGCTAGTGAGAAATTGTATCTAATACAGTTACCTTCCATAGGCACTTATTTAACCGTGGTAAAGCTTTTTGTAATGATTTTACACTAATAACGTAACACTTCTAAACATAAAATTATATTTACTGCTGTATTACTTACTATTTTATTGTGCTGCCTAAAGAAATTCGTTCCTTATAAACATTGCAGAGTATTGAATTGTACCGATACCTGTAAATTTTGCAGAATGTGGTGTGCCTAAATTTGACCAGCACGATAATTGTAACATTTTATTCATATTGGTTGCTTCTGTTTGTCCCCTTCTGTATTTAATTTATTACGAGTTATTGCGGGGATATGGGTACATGATTTAAGTTACTATCTGGCGTCAAGGTTTTTTGATCGATCCACACACAGTATTGTTGATAGAATTTAATTCCTAGTTCAGTGACCAACTTGAGACACATCACAATGAATAGTTCCGTAAGCTGTTTTCAAAACACTATACAGCTAAGTGCTGAAATGTGAAGATTAGTACTATTTTTGAACATGTAAATTTCTAAAATATTTTGAGTACTTGTACATTAGTCTTCCAACATAACATAACACATTCTTCTGTAAATTTTCCAAATTTATGTTTACTCAAACTGCGACAGCACCTTGTTTTCTTATAATTGGTTGAAATCCTCTTTAAGGATTCATGTTTTTGCAAACGAATTCAACTATCAGCATTTCAACTTACAGTGCAAGGAGGGCGAAGCTGGGGTAACGTCACAAGGAGAGAGTCAGTAAGAGCTGGCGCGTTAGCGTTGGGCGACATACGTTCAAAGAAACAAATGCGTATTATATGATAAATAGAAGAAGTAATCTATTTTTCCCGTACCATATCTTCTATGTGTGCGAACATAATGGAACTCCTATTGAAAATTGTACGACCGGACCGTGAATCGTATATTTAGAGTATATAATACGGTGTTGGGGGAGTAGGAATTAATTTTTCCCTCCATTTGCCATATATCTAATTCAATGTCTTAGATGTTGCTTAAAATACACCATGTTGTCCAGGTGTAACGGGCGTTGTCGTGCAGTCCTGTAGGTAGAATTGTTGAACTCCTCTGTGACCGAGTGAAAATGTGAAACTGGTCAAGAGAGTGCAAAATTTCAGATGAATATCTGCTTTGGTTGTTGTATATGGCCATACAAAGGGAGCCCCCTCATCTTCGCTCCGCATGTGAAGGTGTTAAGTTTGCCCAGCGTTAGTAAACATAAAGACCTGGTCTTTTGCAAACTTGGATAACTTTTGACGCTGCTTCAGATATGGCATTAATTAATAATTCAAGCATACCTCAGTATATCTTTCAATTTTACGTCCATGCTCTTTAGGCTAAGGGAGATGGATGATCGATACAAGTGAGTGATGATGGAAAAATTGGTGGAATGAGAGTGTGGGAGGAAACGGGAGTACCCGAGAAAACGCACACAATGTCCACCACAAACTTACTTGGCCGGGGATCTCACCAGGGACCCCACGCATTAGAGGTAAGCGTTTCACCACTGAGCCATCGTGCCCTGACATACCTCACTATAGGTACAACTCTTGCAAGTTGGCAAGAAAGTCTTTGCACAGTTAAGAGATCTCACATTGAACACACCATAATTACGTTGTAAATGTACCAATCCAATCAATTCTTGGAGGCATGATTCCATCCTGTGTCATTACTTATAACTGCAACACTTGTGATTTTCTTTGTAAATTTATGACTCATGAAAATTGAATCTGTCATTACTCTAGTGATACCCTTGTACTTCTTGCAAAATCACATACCATTTCTCTGCAAGATCACAATTAAGCACTAAACACAGCCCCGACGAGTCTCTTCACTTTTGCAATAAGCTGTTGTTGCAGTTTCTTCAGATGTTGGTATGGTACTGCCTTGTCTTTGCATTTCTTCAATAAAGGTATCAATGGAAACAGTTTTCATAATGAGTTTATTTTTCTTCCATGTTGGATGTTTAACCTTAGAAGAGTCATCAGCTATGTTTTCCAGACCAAACGTCTGTAAAACGAGTTCTTCTCCCAGGGCATGACTGAAACAAACAAGGCTCTCAGCTTCACACTTCCAACCAAGGTGTCATATGTCACGCCTTCAAGGAAGTTCTTCAAAGGTACGAGGCGACGTTCAAAATCTACACAATACACATAAAGAGATATCTCTAGTTGAGTCTGGAACCATCCACTGATGTAGTAGTGCATAAAATTTATCTTCCAATGTGGAATATTGAATGCTTCTTCTTATATATGGCGAAAGTTTCTTTGATACCGCGGGTCATATATCTTTGCACTTCAATAACTTTTTCTACTGCAACTGTTACAGTAATAGTATCGTTTGTGTTGGCATTCTGGCGAGAATACCTCCATTTATCTTCCAGATAATATTAATTTAAAATTTGAGCATGTCCTACGTTCATAGGATGACCATAATAGAGATCCGGCTTTCCTAACACTCCTTTTGCAGACCTCGCATTTCTTGTTTTGTCCATCATGTATTTTGTTGCAAATAAAATGTGGTGTAAAATTTGTACAGTCTTTGAAATAGCCAGTGGGACAATTGTTAGAACTTGGATCGTTTCATTGTAGGATTCACGCGAATCAACAGCCAGATAGATGTTTGATATAAATTCCCGCCAAGTTGCACAAACTACTTCTGCTTCATTTTCTTCTCAAGGTGGAATTCTACTTTGAAGACTGGTTAGTTTTGATTTGGTGCAGTCACCCACAGTTGCAGTACCCGCAGTGCTTTCGTGATGCATACAGCTTACAACTTTACTTCATTAACCAATGGTTTTTTAACAAGACTAACACCAACCTTTATAGCTGATTGATTGGGGGAATGTAGTTCTCCTGCAAATAGAAAATCATCCACACCATGGGACACTTCTTGTTTGGTTATTGTCATTTTTAATATTCTGTCAAAGCATTTAGGGCACAGAAAGTCCCTAAACATTTGGAAACATCATGAATTTGCAACACAGTCTTGAAATGAGCACTCATTCCTAATCTCAGCAGAAAGTCTGTTTTTTCACTACTCTTACAGCTATATCTTTTATAGATATGCAAATAGTCAGCACACCACTCTTCTGTGAGCCCCAGTCATAAGACATTTCAGATTCAGTCCTTTCCACGAAACACCCTACAACTCAACCAACAGGGCTCATAGCGAGTCACTTTTTTTAATTACAGGGTGTGATTGAAAAGTACCGGAACTTTTCCCGCCGCGCGGCTCCCTGGCGTTCGAAAAATGTGAGGGGTGGGGGAAAATGTGCGCGGGACCTTCCTCTTTCAAGCGGAACTTGGCCCAGTGCGCTGCGAGCAGCGGTTGAGAAAGCATCGCTGTCCGCGCGAACGTCGTTTTGGTCGTCGGTCACGTTTTTTGAGCGCCGAAAATGGAGTCAAAGATTGACGACGCCCAAGATTGAGGGGTCGTACTCGTAGCACCATGTTTCATCACCATTGATCACACTGTCTAATAACTCTTCCACACAATCCAGCACTTCACGGCTCATTTTCACTCGCAGTTCTTTTTGCTCGGTCAACACCTTGGGGACCAGTTTGGCGCACACCTTCCGCATGTTCAATTCTTCACTCACATTTTTTTGCACTGCATAGTATGTCAAATTAAGTTCTTCGCTGATCTCCCGGAGGGTTGTCCGACGGTCCAGGTTCAGGTATTCGCGAACTCGGTCGACGTTTTCATCGGTTTTCGACGTCGACGGCCTCCCAGAGCGTGGTTCGTCATCGGCGTCCTCCCGGCCTTCTCTGAAGGGCTTGTGCCACTCAAAGATCCGAGTATGGGACATCACATCTTCCCCAAAGGCTTCCTTGAGCAGGTCCTGGGTCTCGGTGAACGTCTTTTTTAGTTTGACACAAAACTTGATGGCGTAGCGTTGGTCAGTCTTTGACTCCATTTTCGGCGCTCAAAAAACGTGACCGACGACCAAAACGACGTTCGCGCGGACAGCGATGCTTTCTCAACCGCTGCTCGCAGCGCACTGGGCCAAGTTCCGCTTGAAAGAGGAAGGTCCCGCGCACATTTTCCCCCTCACATTTTTCGAACGGCAGGGAGCCGCGCGGCGGGAAAAGTTCCGGTACTTTTCAATCACACCCTGTAAAAATTAATTTTTTACAAGTTGGTCACTAAAAGTTGCTTTTTTGGGAGGTAAAGTGACTTTTTCGTGTGATTTATGTTTTGCATTGGCAGTTTTCTAAGAAAAATATAAAAATAAATGGAAAAGAGGCAGAAACTTGTTACTCATTACTCCTCGGAAAGCTTCAGTACTTGCCGCCACATGTGAAACAGTCAGCTTTATTCTCATTTCAGCTTTTATTCTTTCTAAAGCACAGTGCATGGTTGGTGGATGCTGAAGGTGAAGTTGAGAACCCTTCTGTGTCTATTCTTTCTTCTATCATGATAGTCTTTTAGTTTTCTTTCGTAATAGTTAACGCTCCGCTCAACGTTGTGTGTGTGTGTGTTTGTGTATTCATCATGTTCGTCTTGTGTTATGCTTCTTGTATGTTCTTACGAGTAGATAATGAATTTGAATATTTCATGGCTTTGAGAACTCTCAATGCTAAGTTAAATATAATGTCTGGGATGAAGAAATTCGGAAATAGGCCAGAACTGGTTCCACTTACTCAGGAGCTTCTTACATCTGTTAAGTCAGCTTACCGTAACTACAACGCATACTTAGAAAACCTAAGAAAGGAGGAAGCTCAAAAAGAAGTAGTAAAGAAGAAAAGATGAAACAAAACAACAAAGAGAGTGATGGAGAAATTGACAAAGATAAAAAGGTGCATGATGAGATTTTGGTCAGTGTTTCGTGTGCTTTTGTCATTTTTTGGTCACTTTTTCGTGTGCTTTTGGTCACTTTTCAGCTATTTACAAGAGACCAGACCACTGTGAGCCCTGAATCAATCAACAAGATTGTCACAAAATCTTACAGATATTGTTTTACCAGAAATATGGTGAACTGCTCTCTTTTCTTGTTGATAACTGAACTGAATTAATGTGTCCTCCCGCTGGCTTGAAAATTTTGTCAGTCAGTAGCTTTACCCTAACAGTTGTTAAAATAATGATTAGTTGAATCTTTTTTGACTAGTTTTACTTTCCAAATAGGTTGCAGCAGGTCTTTTGTAGGAATTGAAATTTGGTAAGCAGCAGAGTATTATGATACGGACAAATTCGGTGTATTTAGTAAATTCAAACCCAGACCTGCGTTGTAAAAGCTCCTGGTACATTGATAACATTCCTTTCACTGGCATTATCTGACTTTTACCAGAATAAGATGTTGATGGTTTATGACAGACAGTGCCATCTGCGTTTCCAAAACAGCAGAGTGCAAATGTCTTTTGATTCATTTTCTGCAACAATAAATAAATAATAAGTTGTAGTTGCAAGTGTATTATCTACAGCGTTATCATAAGCAAACAACTTATTGTTAGATCACTATAATAGCTTAACGAATGCGGGTAGTAGCACAGCCAGTTTTCTAAAATCATAACATCAGCATTTGTTTTCAATTTGGTTTACGAACGTACGAGTAGGCCTACATTCTAACATTTAAAATTTTCTTAATTGTTTTAGAACATATTTTTATTGTAGTCTTAAACCACAAGAGGAACATATTCTTTTAGAATGGCCCTTCTGGAATATTATAGAATGTTCTACAACATTTTTTCAATGATGACTTCCCAAATCTTTTGAGAGGTGACTGAGTTCTAAAATTAAATGATACAGTTTCTAAAGCTTGAAGCATGCTGTTTTCAGCCGAAAGACAAAATTGGAGAGAGTACAGCTGAGATGTTACCTCCCCAAAGATATATATATATATATATAAGAAATTTTGACCAACTTTGCAAGTGCCTATCTTCAGATCTAGCTGAAGAGTTGCAACTGAATTTAAGCACATAAAAAGTTGGAATCATGCTTCCAGGTTTTAGTTAAATTGGTGCGGTCACAATCTGAGGTCCCTTAATTGCACAAATACTTTCTTGCCAACTTTGAAGAGTTGTATCTATACCAAGCTATGCTTAAATGGCTAATTAGTAACATAGTCTGAATCATGAATTAGCGTCAAAAGTTATCCAAGTGTGCAAAAGACACTGAGCAAACATAGCACCTTTGCACACGGAGCTAAGGTTAGTGGCTTCTCTTTGAAAAGGTAATATACATGCAACCATAGCAGATGTTGAACAGAAATTTCGCACATAACCACCACAGACACAACTTTCCCACCAAATATCATTAACTTTGGAAATAGTCGAGCTGGAACCATCTTTAAAATTGATCCCTTTGACTCTATTCTATGTGCTGTTTTAAATGAACCTTGCCCTCTTTCCAGTTGAAATTATTTTACGTTACTATATGAAATGTAGATGTGTATTTGTTATATGTAAATTATGAGTATCTCATATCTCCGTTTTCTTCATCGTAAAATCTTTCTTTCTCTGAAAAATCCTGCAACTCTAATACTTACATATACCAACTATGTATCCAGTGGATCTGTGTGAGCTCCATCGTGCCGTATACGCAGATGTATTCGTCTTACGTGTTTCGGAGCATCTGAGGACTTATTGTTGGAAAGGTTTCCTCCACACTTTCATTTCTTCATCTGTCATGTATCTACAATGAGAGACATATAGCTGATTATTCTCCACAGTGAGTTTTCAGGTCTTGTAATGGCCGGGCTTCTTGGTCATCGATGCACCCCATTACATACCACTATCTATACCTCAACTGCATAACACTGCAACCACTCCCATCAGACATGGTTTCACAAATGAAATGCTCTGCGTGTCCTGTGAATGCAGGGATACCAGACTAGTGTTGACCATAAACGCTGCGTTTCTAGTACCACAAATAAAATTACACTGACATTGTTCTGAGTGATACTCAAACCTAGAAGTACGGGGACTTCTCGGACACACTGTACACTAAAGATTAAAATGCAGTATTGTAAACAACTGTCAAAAACAAAGAAAAGTGCTCTTACCATCACCAGTGACAGGTGACATTTACTTATTCATATACTTTAGCGCCATCACACAGAGAACCACAACTCACCAACTAATCGCAACGTATAAAATACAAATCATGATTGAAGCTTAGTAAAATCACGAACTTAATATTAACCAAATGAAAAGTAATTAGGCTTTATCACGAGGTATGCGATTACAGGAGACCAAAGCATTCTTAGTAAAACTGTGAGGAATGTAGCGCAAATCGATTAAATAAAGTTAATGTAATGCATTTTCGGGGCATTCAATATATCAATACTGACAAGGAACGGACATGAAGATTTGTCTTCGGAGCAGAACTCTTCAATTCTGATTCAGTAGAAGCAATATTATTGCAATTCCAAAATTGATTAGAAACCTTGAAGTCCGAACAAACCAAATTAACAAAAGCAACAATAGAAAATGTTCAGTGTTTCAATGGTCTGTCATTCGTGTCCTGCTGCACTTGCTTGTGTTAAAAGAAGTATAATAACCCTTAGATTTTAGTATTCATATGATCATTTAAGCAGTCGTATGGTTTTCTATAGTCGGATGGTAGTTTTTCCTGCCATTCTTGCAGTTATTATTTTGATTAGTGTCTCTTTCTCGCGTCGTTTGAATGGCTCTAAAACACACAAGGAACGGACATGAACCTGTCATCCGGACATCCGAATCAAACCTAGTCCATTCGATAAACATAACAAAGATATGTTGATACACAAAAAGTATGTGCCATTGACAAAGGAGTAAGTCCCTGGGGCCCATTAACCCTGTTAGTGTAAAGAAAATTGTAAACTCGCAGTGAAATAGCTATTGCATCAACACTGTCCATTGGAAAGTCATGGTTTACAGTTCATTCTCTTCAGCATGAAACAAGCTTTCCAGAGGTGCTATGTATTTGGGCCGTAACGTACTTGAGCAGAGATTATTAAGAGAATGTCGGGAAAATTCCTTCCAGAAATCCTTCCCATCAACTTATGCTCCCTCTGGAGTGGCCCCGGGTAAAAGCACACGATCCAAGTGTATCTCAAAAAATACTATAGGGGATAAGAAATGACTGCACCAAGTTTTGTATTGATAAACGGAATAGATATGAGGGAAAATCTTGTATACCAATACGCGCTTTCCCCTCATCATACCTATCCTGTCTATCAATACAAAACTTGGAACACTCATTTCTTATCCCCTATAGTATTTTCCGAGACACATTTGGATTGTGTGTTTTTACCCCGGGCCACTCCAGAGGGTGCCAAAGTTGATGGGAGGGATTTCTGGAGGAATGTTCCCAATTTTTCCTGTTCAAGTATGTTATGGGCCCCAATACATACCACCTCTGAAAAGCTTGTTTCATGCTAATGAGAATGAAGTATATACCATGACTTTCCAATGAACAGTGTTGATGCAATAGCTATTTCACTGTGAGTCCATGATTTTCTTTATTCTAACAGGATTAATGGGTCCCAGGGACTTATTCCGTTGTCCATGGCACATAATTTTTTGTGTATCAACATATCTTTGCTATGTTTATCGAATGGACTAGGTTTGATTCGGATGTCCGGATGACAGGTTCGTGTCCGTTCCTTGTGTTTTAGAGCCATTCAAACGACGCGAGAAAGAGGCACTAATCAAAATAATAACTGCAAGAATGGCAGGAAAAACTTACCATCCGACTATAGAAAACCATACGACTTCTTAAATGATAATATGAATACTAAAATCTAAGGGTTATTATACTTCTTTTAACACAAGCAAGTGCAGCAGGACACGAATGACAGACCATTGAAACACTGAACATTCTCTATTGTTGCTTTTGTTAATTTGGTTTGTTCGGACTTCAAGGTTTCTAATCAATTTTGGAATTGCAATAATATTGCTTCTACTGAATCAGAATTGAAGAGTTCTGCGCCGAAGACAAATCGTGCTTTCATTAATTACTGTATGTGTTGTTATTATTATTATTTCTTTGTCTGTGGAATAATTGATAACATCTTATATTTTAGATCCTGAAAAGAAAGAGAAAGAATGTCATTGTGATAAATGTCAACAGAAGAAACTGGTTCTTCAAATGAGTGAACCATGGAAGGGCACTAAACAATTCTTAATGTAAGTGCACTGTTTTTAGAAGTACACTCGTACTTCAACTGATGAATTTTAACTTTATAACTACTGTTTTAAGTAAAATGTATAAAAAAAAGATATAAAATAATTTTTCGTTAACTCATACTAAAGTATTTTATGGGTTTCAGTGGGAAGGTCATTGAAAAAAAACAAGAAATGTCAATTAAAATAATTTTAAGAACAGTGAAGTTCCCAAGTGTATATATTATTTTCTTTCAGTGCGTTGTTTGAAAAACTTTCATAGCTCCAGCACATGGCACGAGTTATCATATCTCCTTTAAATTTATTTTCTTTGGTTTACGTGCTCATTCAGTGCGTAGATTGTGTTTACAGGGTATTTTTCTGTTATTTTTGACACAACTGAACAAGAAATTTGTTGTGACTTTCTTTCACACAGGTTTTAAAATTATGTATGTTTCAACTAACTACCGTTCTAAGAAACAAAGTCGTATTGGCATTGAAGTAAATAGTTTTTTTCTTACTTTTTGATTAACAGTGCAAAAGTGTGTTTTTTTGAAAAAAAGAAAATAAACTGTATTTCTCTTTATATTTACAGAAAATTAGCGCTAATATCTGGATGGGTGTTGTTAGCGCTTCTGGCGTATAAAGTGTCACAATTTGATTATGAATATGCAAATTTCGATCCTTACGAAATTCTTGGAGTCCCGTTGGTAAGTAGAAATCTCTTTTTATTTATTATTATTAAATTAAAACATTTTTTAGTACATTATTTTTTGTAAAATACGGTATCAAATCGTTGAGAATTCGAAAATTTGGGAACTTGAGCATGTGCTGTATCATTAATGAGCGCAGCATGTGAAGTAGTTGTAATAATTTGAAATGCCTGTAGCTAAGTTTGAAGGGCGTACAAAGATTGATTTTGTTATTGTTGCTTTGTATATTATACTAATTCACTTTCTCTGAGTCCTTTTTTCTTCATTGAATGACGTTTTTTTAATGTGGAAATTGATCTAACGCTACTTACTGCCAACTAAAATGATAACTATTGTAATGGATTAATTTATTAAATCACGTAAATGCCTAGTATTTATTTTAACATGGAACACTTACAAATCTAAAAGTATGACATTTCAGTTGATTTATCTGAATATTTCCGTGTAACGTGGGTTCCTGTCACCACGGCATGGCGCGTCCTCAGGTTGCGGATCGAGAAGGCCTCTAGATATAGAGGTTAGCTGCGAATATACTGAATAAGCAGTCGCGGACAGACGACTAGGAGTGGTCCTCCAGCTTGGGGGTTTGGGTAAGGCTAACAACCTCATCCTGTAAAAAAAAAAGCACTTGTTCAGACATATTCACAAAAGCCTCGGACAAGGACTGATAACTTGGCACGACCCCAGCAAAAGAAAATGGACATGAGATTTGGAACATGGAATATTAGAAGTCTTTATAGGGCAGGCGCGTTAAAATCTGTAACGAGTGAGTTAGAGAAATACAGGATGGACCTAGTAGGAGTTCAGGAAGTTAGGTGGGAAGGAAATGGATCTGTGAATTCCGGAAATTTTACGTTCTTTTACGGGGAAGGAAATAAAAATCACCAGTTAGGAACAGGGTTTTTCGTTCACAAACGAATATTACCAGCAATTAACCCATTAACGCCGGAATTATTTTTTGTTTTGAATTTTGGTGAAATTGGTAATGTTTGCTTATTTAGGTGTGAAGACCATGCATGAGAAATTTTGAGCGTGACGTAAGCGGTTTCGTTGGGATACCCCGTGATCATATGAACACGCTAGGCGTTTAAGTAAGCACTTTCGGATAGCATGAGTATATGAATGCCCTGTTGAATTATTCACAGATATGTAAAAGAAAAAAGCATGTATTGTTTTAGAAACTGTTACAACCTGGAAGACAAAATAAGCACGGTATTGGGATTATGGACTTGTAGGTTATGAAGCCCATTATCAATGGAACTTTATCAGGGAGCCAGAAAAAAATCCAATGGGGGATATACCATGATCGCTATATTACCTCCGGTATTTAATATAAGGGGTTTGCTATATTACGTATATATTTGAATGAGCCAGGAGGGGCAGGGCCCCACCCTGCCCCACCTTCGGGCGTACATGGACTTTATAGAATTTAAAGAAAAATGTCAGTGTACGTGCAAGCCCTCATTACATTTGAGACATTTCGAAAGAACTGCTTGAACACAGGGTACATGCACATCGTTTACGATTAGAGCGAACCTCCAAGTGGTCTCTCCCACCAAGATGAACGTAACCACTTACACGGTATTGTTCACTGCTGAACTTATAAATAGCTGGAAGCCCTGCACCTAATGGAATAGCTTTATATTTCTGCCAGTATGTTAGAAATTACAAGTCTCAGATGTGTATCATGTTTTTGCTTAACAGAAGCCATGTATTTCGCACCCGTACATCAATCATCCATAAGAAAAGTGCCCATCACCACTATTTGGACCTGATTCCAATGCGATTTGTTTCCAATCTTGTCTATTTGATCAGTATCTTGCATGTGCTTCTTGTATTCTCCTAATAAATATAGACGAGTTACACGTGTTTTCTTCTTTCCACTCTGAGAATATCGTTCAACATTAGAAACAGGCTGAGCCTGTGACATATAGGCGCTGTTGTGACCACATTCTTGTCACACCATCTTCACCAAGTTGAGTATTATCTGTGAAAACAACTTCAGCGTGATTGGTAAATTGGCGCCCTGTAAGGTTATCGATTATCCTGAATCTTCCTCCTGAATAATTGCAATCGTTTTCTCCTGAATCTTCATCCGAAAAGATGTTAGGTTTCGGGGGTTCAGGATGTATGACTTTTATGTCTTCCATATATCATTCGATTCCAAAATATCAAGGATTTGTTGAAGTAAAAGATCTCCCTAATGAAAGCGAAAACAGCAACTGTAGTAGCAAAAGTTTTATAATAATAATAATAATAATAATAATAATAATAATAATAATAATGAAGCGGAAAGAATAAAACAAGTGGAATGAAAGCATGTACACACTTTTCTAAATTAATTTATCTTCAAAAGTTTACTGGACATTTTTACGTACATACGTACGTAAGATAGAAAAATCTACTTAAACGCCTTGCGTGTTCATACGATCACACTGTTGAAAAACTTGAACAAGCATGCCCCAAAATATTTTCAGATGAGTGAAATGTAATCTGTTACAACCTTTGACATCTCTAAAATATAACCAAGCACAAAATAATTTGAAAGAATAAAATATAAGAATATCTTTTAATACCTGGTGTGAGGACAATGCCGTTTTTATTCTATTTTTGGTGCATTGCCGATAACTGTGCCTCCAGATTGTATTGAAGCCGCAATATGGAACTTGTTTTGTTTGAATAGTGTTTCCAGAACTTTCCCCTAGTAGGCAACGCGTATCATTTAAAGAAAAAAGCTGACAGCAAGTTACACAAGACTTGTTTTGATAAGTACTAACCGCTGTGATCATATGATCACGCACGGCGCTAATGGGTTAAACGGGTTGAATCTTTTACTGACAGACTTTCTTTTATTACTCTTAAGGGACGGTGGTGTGATATTATTGTTTTAAATGTACATGCCCCAACTGAAGATAAGGATGACGATATAAAAGACAGTTTTTACGAAGAAGTGGAACGGATATTTGACCAACTTCCGCGATACCATATGAAAATTCTATTAGGGGATTTCAATGCTAAGGTAGGACGAGAGGATATTTTCAAACCGACTATAGGGAACGAAAGTCTGCATAAGAAAAGTAGTGACAACGATGTTAGACTCGTGAACTTTGCAACATCCAAAAACCTAATTGTGAAGAATACAAAATTCCCACATCGCGATGTTCATAAATACACTTGGACATCACCAGACGGAAAAACACATAATCAAATTGATCACGTTTTAGTAGATAGAAGAAGGCAATCTAGCATAATTGATGTCCGGTCGTTTAGAGGGGCTGATTGTGACACTGATCACTACCTGGTAGTACTGATAATACGAGAGAGATTATCGTTCAATAAAGGTAATACTTAATGTCCGAAAACAGAGAGATTTAATTTAAAGAAATTAGAAGAGAGCCAGGTAAGAGAGGAATACCAGATTGAAGTTTCGAATAGATTCTCGGTTTTAGAAGACTCGGAGTGCACTAGTGTTGAGGATACTTGGATTGAAATTAGAGATAGTATTAAAATGGGATACGCGGAAACACGTAGGAACAAACCATGGTTCGACCAGGAATGCATTAAACTAGCAGAGAAGAGAAAACAGGTAAAATTTCGCAGATATCAGGCGGGAAACTTCCAAAACTTTTAGAACAAAGAAACGCGATTTTTTGAAAGCTAAAATTAAGGAACTCGAAGATAATAGTAAAAATAACAATATTCGGGACTTGTATAAGGGGATCAGCGAATTTAAGAAAGGCTGTCAACCTCGTGCTTATATATTAAAGAAATCTGACGGAACAATTCTCACTGATACGGATAGCCTCTTAAATAGATGGAAAGATTTCTTTGACGGTTTGCTGAACACGCAACCAAAAACTAATGTGCGTGGAGAAAAGGAGATACACACCGCAGAACCGTATATTCCAGAACCCAACGGAATAGAAGTAGAAACCGCTATAAAGAAATTAAAGAAACACAAATCTCCGGGTGTAGATGAAATTCCGGCTGAGTTAATTTTAGCTGGAGGCGAAAAATTGTGGAACAAGATACACAAACTCATTCTCCTTATCTGGAACAAGGAAGAATTGCCACAAGAGTGGAAAGAATCAATCATTGTTCCAATTCACAAGAAAGGCGACAAAACTGACTGTAATAATTATCGAAGCATTTCTCTTCTGTCAACATCCTATAAAATCCTTTCAAATATTCTGTTAGTAAGATTGACCCCATACGCAGATGAAATTATTGAGAATTATCAGTGCGGATTTAGACGAAATCGATCAACTATCGACCAAATAATTATCATTCGCCAAATACTCGAAAAAAAGTGGGAATACAATACCCCGGTACATCAATTATTTATTGATTTTAGAAAGGCGTACGACTCGGTTAGGAGAGAAACATTATACAACGTTCTTACAGAACTTGGAATACCGAGAAAGCTAATTATATGTTTAAATGAATCTCAAAGTAAAGTCCGGGTAGGAAAATTTTTGTCCACGAGCTTTCATGTCGAAAATGGCGTGAAACAAGGAGATGCGTTGTCGCCATTATTATTTAACTTTGTTCTGGAATACGCCATAAGGAAAAATCAAAGATAACAGCCAGGGCTTAGAGTTGAACGGTATTCACCAGGTTATGGCATATGCTGATGATGTAAATTTAATAGGAGATGATAAGAACACATGGAAAGAAATGCAGAGATCTTATTAAACGCTTGCAGGGACATGGGTTTAGAAGTAAATAAATACATAGAAGTGCGTCGGGACCGTAATACGGCAAACTGTGGGTGCGTTAAAATATTAAATAATACTTTTGATGAAGTAGGTACTTTCAAATATTTAGGATCAATATTAGACGAAAATCATATTCACGAAGAAGTTAAATGTCGACTAAAAGCAGGGAATTCGTGTTACTATTCGGTTCAAAATCTCTTGTTGTTGCGAATTCTGTCGAAGAATTTGAAGCTTAAAACATATAAAACGATAATCATGCTGTTGTTTTGTATGGTTGCGAAACATGGTCGCTTAATCTGAGGGAAGAACATAGACTGAAAGTATTTGAGAACAGGATCCTGAGACGAATATTCGGACCCAAGAGGAACGAGCAATGGCGGAAACTTCATAACGAGGAACTACATAATTTATACGGTTTACCCAGGGCCGGCGCTAGCAGTACCCAGGGCGGCAGTACTTTCACATGCCGCCCCTTTAATCCGCAAACCTTATTTTGACAGAAGGCGTTCAAGGGTCACGGAAAACTAAGATACCTCATTTAAAAACATGTATGAAGTGGAAAAGTAATTAAAAAAAAAAAAAAAAAATGAACTGCCTCTCCCTAATGCTTAAGTAATATTTAAACGACTCCATACATGAGGCAATATTCAGTATGCTCGCTTTAGCTGTATATCTGTGATATACAGCAGTGCATACAGAAAATAAAATTAAAAATATATGATTTAGTCACGACTAAGAATTTTAATTTTTAAGCTTATTTTATATCAAGCGGTGTTTCCAATAGAGTATGGAGCATAAAGATAATGCAGTGAATCAGGTATTACGAGAAAACTAAGTGATTGGCCTAAGCGTTATAATGTACTAAAACACAAGAGAGATATATAAATCTAACATACCTTAACTGAAAAGAAAAGAAGAAAAACTTTTCTTGCTTTGAATTGAGCAAATTCCTTTATCACATTCGCGTAATCCAATGTTTCGATGAATTTGTGTTCTATTGATATCATCGCTAGATCACTCAACCGTGTTTCAGACATGGAAGAATGTAGATAGTTTTTAATAAGCATAAGTTTGGAAAAATTTATTTCTCCACTTGCCACTGTTACCGGTAAGATTAACAAAATCCTAAGTGCAACACTGACATTGGGAGCAAAGTCATATTCCTTAATTAAAGTCTCTTTTATTGAACATTTAGGCTTAATTATAGAGAATAACATTTCCAGCTCGTCTTCCAAATCAGTGGGTTAATATCTTTCGATTCTTCGTGTGTTAAAATGGTGGCAAGTTTAGTACACTTTTCAGACAAAATTTCAGGTGGCATGTCTTTAAGGTTACTTATATCGTAAAGAAAATAGAAATACTAGCTGTGATGTTTAAGTTGCTCAAACCTTTCTCTTAAAACTAACACAATCACGTCTAGAACTTTGTAATAAAAATCTATCTTGTATCTTATTTGTGGATCTTCAATAGCTTCATCCTCTGCCTCGTACTGAAACTGTCTTTTCTTCTTTCGACTTCGAGCATGCACTGTATTACCTATCCATGAATCATCCATATCTAATGCTGATGCCAATCTATCGCATCAACTAAGTAAGATTGGAACTTTGCATCACTTCTGCTCCTCTCAAAGCACTCAGATATATTTTCAAGAAACCCGACTGCATCCAAAACATGAAAATCAATGCTTGGAGACTTTTGCTTACTACGAGGGCAAGTCAAAAATTATCTACACTTTTCATTCTACAGTTTATTTACATGAAGCTATGGTTATACTATGCACATCATTTTTCTACCCCCTCATTCCTCCTCATCAATTCACTTGGCCCAACGGTCAACGAGCTTACGCATTCCTTCCAAATAAAAGGTTTTCGGTTGGTCATGAAGCCACTTTTGCATTGCATTTTGCACGTCTAAATCTGAGGCAAATCGGCGACCACACAAAGCGTCCTTGAGTGGCCCAAATAAGTGAGTTAGATGGACCTAGGTCTGGGCTGTAGGGAGAGTGTTTCAATAACTCAAATTTCAGCTTGATGGTTTCAATAGTGTGATGAGCCGTGTGTGGCCATGCATTGTCATGCAACAACAAAACTCTTTGACAACAAACGTCGGCGTTTGTTGCGAATTGCCGGCTTCAGGTTCTTTTCCAACGTTTCACTATAACTCGCACTTCTTTCCCTTTTCCATGTACTCTGCCATTATGAGCCCCTGTGAGTCCCAAAACACAGTTAACATAACCTTTCCTGCAGATGGCTCAGTCTTGAATTTTTTTCTTCGTCGGAGATCCAGGGTGTTTCCACTGCATACTCTGGCGCTTTGATTCTGGCTCAAAGTGATGAACTCATGTTTCATCGCCAGTGACTATTCTACTTAAAAATGCATCACCTTCGTTGTTGAAGCGAGTGAGTAAGCGTTGACACACCCTAACATGAGTGAGTTTGTGTTCTGTAGTAAGCTTTCTTGGTACCCCCCGTGCACAGACTTTATGTAAACCGAGCTCGTCGTGGATGATTTGATGGGCAGAGCCATGACTGATGTTCAAAGCAGGTGCTACCTCATTGATAGTGATTCGTCTATTCGCCAGAACCATCTTTCGAGCTTGCTGAATGTTGTCATCTGTAGTGGAGGTTGATGACCGTCCTGCTCCCTCTTCATGCGTTACACTTGTTCGACCACTTTTAAACTTCTCGAACCACAAAAACACAGTTTTACGTGATAGTGCAGTTCTCCCATATTGCAATGATATTCTGTGATGAATGTCTGACCCTTTGATACCCTCCAACCAGAGGAATTGGATCAGTGTTCGTTGTTCCTTTTTGGTGCAAACTTCTAATAAAGCAGGCATGATATATCTGCAACAGAAGGAAGAAAAATGGAGGGATTAAAATCACACTTTCACAGCATTACCACAACAGTATAACAATAAAATATGCGAGGACAGAAGACAAAGTGCGCAATGTAAGAAAAGTTATGACAAAAGTGTAGATAATTTTTGACCCGTCCTCGTATGTTTATGTGGAGTAAAAAGTCATACCAGATAACGAGTGAACAAAGGAAAGTTAAGTCACTCAGGTGGTTTGCTATACACAGAACATCGTGGGCGACCATTCTATTTGTTCTCTTGTCGTTATTTATTTGAAGTGAGGTATCATAAACCTCCCCTATATATCTACATGGAGTCAGAGCATCAATTCGGCTCTCCCCACCTTGTGGTGCTTATTGCTAATATGTTCCTTCAGTATAGCCCAAATTTTTAACTTAAAAAAAAAAAAAACCTTCTTTAACTATACAAAAAATGAAACTGCGTACTGAGATGATGTGGCTGCATCGTTAACGACGAGGTTTAGAGATTGACTACTGCAAGAAACATAAAAGGCTCAGGAATTTATTTCTAAAATTCGGTTTTGAATACGTGAGTGTTTGTCTTTTATATTGAAACCATTGTCATATTCTTGGTCCCTCATGTCTTCGATAGGAATATTCATTTCCTTTAGCTGTTTAATTATTACTTCTGTCAGTCCTAGACCAGTGGTGTCTGTTACCGGTACGAAACCAAGAAAGTATTCGAAAATTTTAAAAGGCATTCTCCATTACTATATGTAATTTGTACAAAATGAAAGATTATGGTAATTTCCTCTGTAACAAAAATACATGGCTTACAGTCTGGTATTGTACTAAAATATTTTGCAGCTCTCAACAAAGACAATATTTTTCTTTTTATTTATTCACTAAGAATTTGAATTATTTCATTTTGGATATATTTTCTTAAGTAATTGTCGTACTTATTTTGTCCTCCCATGGTTATTTTAATGTGATCGGCCATGATACTGTCAAACTTTACATAGTTCCACTAGTTTCAGAAAATTACCATTAAGTTCAGTTACATTTTCAGTTGAACGCAATTTTATTTCCATGTGGGGATATTAGATGCATTATATTTTGATACAGTAGTATTATTTTCTTTTCTAAACTTGCCGTCCTGGACGGTGGCACGGCTCGACCCCCCTTCGCGCCGTCCCTGGGTTTACCCAACATTGTTAGGGTCGTCAAGTCTAGGAGGCTTAGGTGAGCAGGTCATATAGCTAGAATGGAAGAAAGTAGGAACGCTTTCAAAGTCTTGATGGAAGACCAATCGGAAAACGACCATTAGGAAGACCTAGGCGCAGATGGGAGGACAATATTAAGATGGATCTCGCAGAGATAGGAATACAAAGTAGAAACTGGATTCAATTAGCTAAGGATAGAAGTCAGTGGAGAGCTTTTGTGAACGCGGCATTGAACCTCCGGGTTCCATAGGCATTAAAGTTAGTTAGTTATCTGAATATTTCAAATGCTGTGTTTGCAGTCATAAATGGTTCCACTTCCGAAAATATAAATTGTATAAGTTGTGGTGTTTAATTTCATTCCTACATAAAAACAGTTGATTTGTAAGTTCTTAGAAGAGATTCATGTGTTTCAGAAGTAACACTGCTAAGACTTCGAACGAATACTTGCATTCATACGATATTCGATGGTCCAAGCAATTTGTATGATCGAAGTCATCCATACCAAAGCAAAACATAGGAATGTAAATAATCCATTTGATCAAATCATTTGTCCCGATCGCTTTCGTTCATTTATGTATTAATCGATTCATCAAAATAGATAATTTTGCTCGCAACTAATCTGAATAAATATCGTTACTGTAGCTGGTTGAATGGAATTCATTCATGGCTTTTCAACTTTATATTTGTGAAAGGATGCATCGACACCCAACATTTAAAATTAATAAATGAAAGCTTCATTTGGAATGAATCTGAAAATTTAAATAATTCATTAAGTTTGTATAACTAAGTGGTAGAACGATGTACTTGGTCTGACTGTACATAATTGTTGTTTGTCAGGCAAAATAAATGATGAGGGAAAAAAAATGTAAAATAATCAAATTCAGGGTGGATAATTTATCTTGGTTGGTACGCTCTTGTAACTTTTAAACTAATGAATACAAAACGTTGAAATGCTGATGTCGACAGGGAACAGTATTTGACATCTCTGTGATACCACGAGATTAATAGTGTTGTCAGGCCAACGTAAAGTTATATTTTTTCAAATGGCATTACGTCAGGGCATTACATCTATAAATCATTTTAAATCTGTATTAAAAATGAAAACTTACAATAGCCCACTTGTTATGTAGTGTTGCAAACTAAGGTTACAGTATCACAAACATCGAAATACAATCCTATTTTTGGAGGGTCCTAGAACTATAAAATAACGAAAGTGAGGCGGATGAGGTAATTCACATACAAAGTACCGTGATGTCGAATGCTACGGGCATTATTTGACATATTACACTTAGTTTGTTTATGAAAGATTCACATTAAACTTGGTTTGTTACGTCTGATTTTATATTATTTATGTGATGATGTAACTTTTATTCATTTGTTTTTCCGAAGGGCTCATCGCAAGCTGATATTAAAAAAGCATATAGAAAACTTTCACTCATTCTTCATCCCGATAAGGAGACAGGCAACGAAAAAGCCTTCATGAAGCTTACGAAAGGTAAGTTATTTGTATAGATCTTTCAGCAAAGTTAATTCAGCACAGATAGAAAATACGAATAATTTCTCTGTGTCTATCTACAACTGATATGTGTATTATATGTTAAAGTAACTAATTAATATTTCAGTACTGTTATGTTGTAAAAGTTATCTCAAATGCTGTAGAACTTGAAAACATGAAAAATAGTTTATTTATATATTAAGGTTTTTCTCTCATCACGAGCTTATTCACTTCATAACATTTCCTCATAATTCATATATTACATATTATTATTATTATTATTATTATTATTATTATTATTATTATTATTATTATTATTATTATTATTATAGCAGATTACTACAAAATAAGTAAAAACAATACGCTTGTTTATGACTCGAAGATATACAGCTGATTTGACATTTGAAATGCAGGAATAAACGTGGTAGTATGCAGCCAAGTTCAAGATACGAAATAGCAAACTTACAGAAGTACATGACTGGACGTAGAAGTTTTATTGTACATGACTGGACGTAGAATTTTTGAATTTAAAAAGGGGGGTTTATGTGCGTAAAATATTCTGAAAAATTTTAGTTTAGACTATGAATCTGCCATTCCCTTTTGAACCTGAAAACTTTTGAGCTTCTTTGCTTAATCCTGGTTCATTGTAAGTTGTGGAGCTGTAATTAATTTTACTGTTTATCAAACTTGAAATACTGATCTAAAATTTCAAAGATGTATTTTGAGGTATAAAATTCAGAAGTACAATTCCAGTGAGTCAAAAATCGCAGGATACACATTTATTTCGAAAGCGGAAATGTACTCCATCAAAGAATGTATGATGAATCCTATATTTTAAGACATTTCTTGCCACGATGGTAATCTTTAGGTCGGTTATAGTGAATAAATGGTGTAATTTAAGAGTTACTAATAGAAGAATAACCATCTCCAAAGGACCCTGTGTATTCATTGTGTTTTCCTTTTGTCGAACTCAAAGCAGATGTTTAGTTTAATGATCTGTTCAAGATCTAGGCAATCGAATATTTAGCCATTGACAAATATTTGCTTCTTAGTGAAGCCGAGTCTTATTGGAAATAATATAAGATTGCTGTAAATAATTTTAAAATCACAAGTTAGGTCAATAAATTCATTGAGACAGTTTTCGTCTCGAAGTATCACATGAGTTCCTTCCATTTTGAAACATTCGACTTCGATCCAAGATGGCAGGGTCGCTATCTTCATTGGAATTGGTACATTCAGATATATATTTTTTTCCGTTTTTGACATGAAAAGATGAACTGGAACTTGAAGTACGATGAGGTTTTATGTACTTGATAACATAGCTGAAACATCATAATATGTATATAATTGATAAAAAAATGTCCGTTGATCGAGTAAAACTTGTTTTGGTTTGTTTTATTTGAAAATAAGACATACTATGTTTCATTTCTAAGAGCTTAGTACTCTAGCTTCTAGCACAAAAGTTAAACTTACGTTTTTCTATATATTCGTCAAAGCGTACGTTTTCAATATATCCGTCAAACCGTACTTCCACATTTCTCTTATATTGTAGCTGTGCAGGGATTTAGCAAGTATTTTCCAGACACAACCTTGAATACCAATTTATACAAATAATCAGTAGCGGATTTAGAAAAGTACTTTAGGAGGGGTTTCTCTGATTGTTTCGTTTTCTAAAAAGTCCTAATTTTATTTGACGGGAGCTTAAAGTTTATGAGTACAGGCATAACTAATATTTCCTTTCATTTATATGTTTAGCAATAATCTTCCGGATCATTTTATACTGAGAATCAGTGGCGGATTTAGAAAAGTATTTTGGGAAGGGTTTTTCTTACTAATGTTTAGTTTTTCTAAACATTCGTAATTTTTATTTGACGGGAGCTTAAAGTTTATGAGTAAAGGCATAACTAATAGATATTTCGTTTGTTGCAGACATTCCGTAACTTTGGGGAACAGGCTTCACTCCAAAAGACCGCCCCCCTAACCTTCGCAAAACCGTCACTGCTGGTAATTAGTAATAATAACGATTTAAAAACAATAAGAAAGGAAGTCGGCCAACTCACAGTACACGCACTATTTCTACATTCACAGATGGAATGAAGAAAAGCTTTGTCAGAATGGTCGAATGCTGGGTTGAATCCCGGACTTCCCGATAGAAGCGCAAAAGCTAACCACTCAGTCATGTTTGTTGTGCAGTTGTATTTAGCTTAACTTAAATATATTCCGTAGTTTTTTTTTTTTTGTTTTTTTTTGCGGGGGGAGTTCCGTAATGATATGTTGAATCCCTCTTGTTAAAACTTAAGAAAACTGAGGATTGGGTAAACCGTGATGGTGGTTATATAAAACTTAACTGTAGAATTTCAAGAATATACAGAACCAAACGCTCTAGATGTGCAACCTAATATTTCTCTTATGTTTTATTTTAATTTATTTTGTTTCAAAAAGAGGGTATGGAATATTTTGGAGTAAAAATACAACATACAATTTTGCTAGTTATTTGTGTATTTTTTAAAAAGAAGTGTTAACTTTTAGGGTTGGCTGGTTTACACCAACTTTTTTTTAAATAACTGGTTTAAACCAAAACGATAAAAAGAACGAAAAATGCGAATCTTGTGAACTTCAATGTGACGTTTCCATATATCAAACCACCTGCATTAGTTTTATTTCCCTTTCACCTTTTAATCAAGGTGTCCCATGTTCAATTCTCGGTCGAACCACAACCCTTTTTTCATGCGTAAACCAAGTAGCGGCTCGGATGTCACTTTAAGCGAAAGTCTTCTTCTTGATAACCTCGGTATTACGTAAGGATGTTAAGCCTAAACATACGAAACAAACCAAATTGTATATTTCTGCATGCCTAAATGCCTGTTGTTTTATAAAGAAGCCAAGATTGCTTAAATATATTGATAGAAATTGGCAAAATTTATCGATTGCCTACGTAGCTTCAAACATTAGCTTGGATTGGACTTTCAATGATATCTACGTACTAAATTTGTAATTTAATACCTCAGTTTTAGCGTACTGATTATGATACGTTGACCTTTAAATTTTACATGCAAAGCAATAACAGGAGTTTCCCGTTATTGTTTTACATTTCAAGTAATGACGGGATTTTCCCGATGGCTAGGGCGGGAGTTTCTCAATTTAAGACATTTACTGACCGGACTTCTTTAAGCTTATGGGACTTCTTCCAGCATAACCCCGCTGTTGCATAACAACACCAAGGCGAAACAAACTTATTTCTGTGAATATGTAATATAAACACATAAAGCAAAATATCTAAATCAAAAAACCTGGTTTAAACCAAAAAAGCCTGGTTTAAACATCCCCCAAAAAACGGGTTTTTGGCATTTTCAAAAACAACCATGGTTCTTGCCAACTCTGCTTACTTTTGTATATAGGAAGTTAAAAACTTCTTATTATATACATTGGTTAATCCTGTGGAATTCATAATGTAAATATGTTGAAGTAAAATTGTTTGAAATATCTTTTCGAAATTCATGGTTTATTTTCGAGGTTTTATATGATTATCAGCATCAACCACTAATTAAATAACTTTTTGTGTTATAGAGAAGCGAAACAAAGTCTGCTTTATCAATTTAAAGCAGAATTTTGAAAAAAGCCCAAAATTTCCCCAGCAAAAAAGCGAAGCAGAAAAAACCGAGTTTTTTTCCAAAAAAGCCGGTTTTTTTTCCGAGCCCTTGCATCTCTAGTTATCTCTAGTTATAGTGATAACTGTAAACATAAAGAAAAACCCAAACTACAGTGTGCTCACGAAGGCTTATCTTGTGAACTTTAGAGTATTACAACTCGGAAATGAAACATGCGACATAAATGGGGATTACACACGAGAAAAGTGTGATTCTTTGCCTTATTTTTTGTGAGAAAGTGAAATAAGCCACATAAATAAGAACACACGTGAGAAGAGTAAGAGTGGCGTGAGGTTAAAAATGAAAATGAAAACGTTTCCAAATTCCAGTGTCACGAGAACTTCTTGTGTAATTTTAGACATGGTACGTGTTAAAATATCGAAACAAATTGGCCTTTGTGTACAATGTTAAATAGCGTTTTATGATGTCAACTTAAAAATGTAGTTTTATGAGAATTTCTTGACGCAGCCAACATTGCGAGCACTAAACTGCACCAGATGATGCGTATCTATATATTGTAGGAAAATCATTGAAAAGAATGAATTAATGAAAATCTAGCTAATTTAAATTTTAACATCTGAAGCAAAAATAGTTCATAAAGTTACTTAAATTGTTTGTTGGCTAACAACACTGTCTCGCAAAGTCAAGGCTGAAATGGAGCCAATTCAAGTCAGGACAATACAAATCTGTGTTGGAGTGAGGTGATACACACGCCAATTTTTTGTGTGGAAGGGGTCCGGACAAGAGTCGAAAGATTGGAGGGGATCTGAACCGAGTGGACTCCCGGCAGTGCTCCCTTGGCGCAGACAAAACACAAGTATATTATTTAAAAAAGAGTTAGAAAGTTTTGTGAGAATGTGGACCCGGTGGACCTCACCATGGGTTCACCCCTAATGGCAGGTCTTCGTGTCCACATTAGAGAACGACGAATGGGATTTATTATTTGTTTGGTGGAGTTAACATCCTTTTTGAGCTCCAAGGCTTATATTAGACGTGGACCTACAGTTTAAGGTGAAATCCGAACCACTGTGATGGCTTCAGCGCTTCATCCACCAGCAACGGAACTTGGGATCCCTCGCACCGAAGGGGGGCGAGCTTGCCACTGGGTAGCGAGGTGGTTGTATCAATATGATTCACCATAAATCATTCATTACGTGGACCAATGTGTGTAGTGATAGTGTATTGTAGAGACTTGATCATTGAGAGAGTTTATGGCCCCTCGTATGTTTGACTTTTCCACTCAATTACGTTTTGTAGAGTAATTTAAAAGTTATGTACCTAACAAAAACAAGCATTACAAGTTCTCCCAGGCAAGCATCATACACGCCAGAACCGTACAGAGGAATTCACTAAGAGAAAATTTAAGCACCCCATCTCGTGTAGTTTCAGGTCACGCAGTATTTTTTATACATATCTTAACATGGTAAATGCTTAGTTTTCCGTATTATCTTGTTGAAGACGAGAGGAGGGGGCAAAATCCGTAGTCTTCCTTTTGCTTATGCCGCCCTCGCACCTCATTAATAGCATGAAGCGCGTTGCTTTGAGGACAGTGTTTTGTAATATACGGCTTCATATGATATGCTGCATGAAAGCGGGCAGTTCCAACATCTGCTCAAAGATGATGTTTAAAAAAGAAAAGTGTTGCCAGTCACGTTAGTATTAATTAGATTTCACGTTAGTATTAATTAGATCGAAGTGTATACACCTCTCTAAATAGAAGTGTATTCCAGGTTTTCGTTCTGCTTTTTGCTATAATGTACAGACATCCGTCGCGCATCACTTAGTGCAGTTTGGTGCTTTGCAGTGTTGGTGACACTCAAAAAATTCTCAGAAAAAGCTGACGTCATAAATTGCTATTTAACTGTCAATCCGTGCATTGTAAACACATGTCGATTTGTTTCGATATTTTAGTACGTGTTATGTTTAAAATTACAAGAAGTTATGGTGGCATTGGTTTTTGGAAAAGTTTTCGGGCAAAGAAAGAGTTTTCATCAGTTTTATTTTTAGACCTAATGCCATTCTTATCCTTACGTATATTTCCTTACTTACATGGTGCATTTCAGTTCCTCAGAAAAATATGCTAAAAAATCACACGTTCTTCGTGTGCAATCCACATTCATGTTACACGTTTCACTTCCGACTTATAACATTTCAAAGTTCATGGGACAAGATTTCGTGAACACCGTAGAATGAACTAAAGATACTTGAGTTATGTATGTAGGCTTTGTGTATTAACTTACCATCTATATCTTGTTCACAGCATATCAAGCATTAACGGATGATGAAGCTCGAAAGAACTGGGAAAGATACGGAAATCCAGACGGTCCAGGAGCCATGAGCTTTGGTATTGCTTTGCCCTCTTGGATCGTTGAGAAAGAAAATTCAGTATGGGTAAGTGTCGTTCTGTAATAACAAATCAAATGAGCATATATATTAACTCTAGCGAGAATGGTTACGAGTGGTATATAACTAATATAACTATGTGTGACCATTTTATATAATTTGCGTCAGTTAGTGTAATTCTTTCTTTATATTTCACATTGTGTATTCTGGAGGCATCCTGAGAGGAATCAGCTCTTGAAGATAGATCGAGTTGTATTTACGTTCATGCCTTGTTTATCTTCTTCTGTATATTTATTGAATACGGTTTACGGTTCCGTTGCACATGGAGTAATCTGCTACCTGTGGTTTTCGCAATAATCATAGCACCTGTATATATATATATATATATATATATTGTCACGGTACGCCAAAATTCAGTAATATTTTTAATATCAAAATTCATTCAATTTTATTAATTGGCTAAAAAGAGAAAAAGTAAAGTATTGTTTATAAATTAACTTGTTGTGAGAAATTAATTAGGTTGCAGACAGACAGATTATAACATCAGATTACATACTGCTTATGATTGTTGTTTTCATGAAGTAACAGACACGAGTCTGCAAGTGTCACAAGAATATAAACAAATACTGAAGCAACAAGAAAAATGTAAACTCTGTATAAATTTGTGTTCACAATTACACATTATCAAAATTAGGTAAAATTGTGAAAATCGCAGACGTAAACTGTCTGGAGAATTTGGTCAATGAGAGAAAATGCAGAAACTGCGATTTCAGCACAGAGATGTATGAGCTGCAGAATTTGGTAAGAGAACAACAAAATTCGTCATAATTAAAATTAACATAAAAAGGTAATGTTGGACTGAATGAGGATCAGTCCCAGAGAATCCGTTAGGAGATCAGTTCTTGGAAACCCATCTGGAGAACAACAGTGATTCCAGTGGACAGCCATCCGCTGTGTGTGGGACATCGACGACGAACTCCGTGTCCAGGAGTTCGACTCCAGTTTACAACGAGGTATGTAGTAATGCATCTCTGTTACTCTCAAATTGACTGATTCGCCAACAGGTTTATTAATGTGATGTAGCTATTTTACTTAAATCTACATCACAACATCCGACACCTAACTCTACTAAAAGTAAAAGACAATAAATGCATAATTTAAAGTTAAATGCCTAGATTATAATTATTCAATCACCTTCGCATGTTGAAATACAAAATCCTACTAAGTAGGTTGGTGGAGATATTAGTATAATTTATTCCTGTCTACTTTGGATAGTAGATGGAAGCAACTAGTATCGTGTCACTAAACAATTACATCCCTGCTTTAAAGGCACGACACGATATCGGGCTGAAATTTCGTTTCCATTGTTGGTTGGAGCCTATTCGTATACATAAAACTAGAATTCAGCAAATTATGCAGTAAGTTAATCAGGCTTCGAGTCTAGGAGAAATCTATCTTTGGTTGATGAACTAGTCTTCAGTTACAGGCATTTAGAACATCCTTGGTGAGTGAAATGTTCCTGGCATCCTAATCCGATTTGTTCCCTCCTTTTCTTGTCTTTATTGTAAGAACTCACTTGTCAGTATGGAGGAATAGTGTAATAGTCGAACTTTCTTCTTTTGTTCTACTATTCATCTCTACCTGCCGGAGTTGGGGTGTAGTGACATATGCTTTGCTATTACTACAATACTTTAACGAGAATGGCTCTTGGAAATTGTAGTGGAATAATTAAAATGTTTCCATTGAAAGTGAAGAAAGAAAGTATTTATCGTTGTAAAGATTGCTCTAAAATATGTTTAAAATAAACAATAAAAAATGTTTTATTCCTATCATTTGTCTGGTCAAACATTCACTTGAAAGGTCCATAACCAACTATCATTGCAACATTATAGCATATACTACGTATCAAGCAAAGGGGATTTAAAAGACCAGCGCTGGGAATTATTTTCACATCCACCTTGTATACCAAATCTAGCTTCCAGAGACTATCATAATTTCCAAAAATGAAGAAGCCTCTGCGTTATGTGCGATTTCGGAACTTTAAAATTACATAAAACTGTACTGTAGATAAGTGGATAAAAGAGGCTCCGAATAGTAATACTTACGCTTAGTCATAAAATATCCTTCATTTGATTTTACGCATAAAGGTCTGCCACCATATTATTTCACAGGCTTGTTGTATAGCAGGGCAAGGTCTGCCACTATGCTAAGTTTAAGCCAGATTGTGTGAGTTCTGTTGAACTCGTTCCGTATATTGAACTCCCTCTCATTGATTTTTCAATGAAAAGTTCTTTAAAGATGGACAGAGAAGTTCTGATTCACACTAACGGGTGTGCATATGGTGAAAGGAACTTACAGTGCAATGCAGATGAAATTAAAACAAAATCCTGCCAATTTTGGGAGCATTCCAAGTATACGTATAATATCAATAAATTTGAAATTTACTTCTACACTTGGAACCTTTAAATTATTTATAATTTAACATAGACCTTTAAATTATTCGTGATTTTCTTACCTAGTTTGTAAATCTAGTTTATAGTAAAATTTCTAATTCTCGTATTTTCTTTGTTTTTTAACATGTTAAACTATTTAGTATGTGATTGACACGCAGAGAACATATTTAATTTCTTAGTTTTTTTTTTTAGATTTTTAATTAATTAATTAATTAATTAATTTACTTTGTCGAATCTATCTGCTGTTTGTTTTCATTCTCCAAAAGCTTTCAACATTAATGATTTTTTTGAGGGGGGGGGGGAGTTTAGAAGGGGATGAAAGAGACTCATTAACAGTGTATCGTAATAACCTGGATGAGTAATTTTCCAAAAAAATTAGAAATGTATCTTTTCGTGCGTCGTCTTATTTTTACTTTCTCACAAAATAAGCTAATATTGCCAGTGTTTTCCTTCTAGTAATATGTATATTTGTCTTTAATGATTTTTGCCAGAATTATATGAACTAGAATTAAGGAGAATATTAAGGATTCAAAAGTTCAACACAAAACTATTTCAGAATTGACATGTCCTTTACTAAAAGGCTAACATTGAAAAAGTACAGTTCTTCATTATACGAAAATGGAAACTAAGAGACAGAAGCATAACACATACTTACAGACATGCACTCGAAATTTATACCAAGGCACCTAAACGAATTACTATATATTATAATGAGGTACACATGGAAGTCAAGTGGAACTAAAATCACAAACTAATATTTATATATATATATATATATATATATATATATATATATATATTATTTATTTTGAGGTGGGGGGTCGAAAAACTTGATTGGTTCAGGACAAAAGTTGATCACAGGAGCAAACACACATAGAGTCATACTATTGGTTCACTTAGTGGGAAAACAAAAGAAAAAAGGTGCAGGAGAAATTCCTTAAGAAATGATCCATTCAGGTTGTTAGGTGTATTCAATTATCAAACCTAAAATGTCAAGGAACCGTTCTCTTCACCTTCACCTCACAAGAAAAAAAAACTCGTCAGTATTGAAAGTTTTCGATGAATTGAAACAAGTAGCAGAAGAAAGGAAAAAAAAAAAAGTTCAATATTTTATTTGAAGTTGTTCAAATACACCCACGATCCTAAAAGTCGGTACGGAAGTGTTTAGATGTGTGCAGTGTATTTCTTTTTTCTCGTACTTGTGATAAAACCTCAGTACTGAAATAGAATATTAAACTGAAATCTTTTTCTTATTGTTTGCAGGTGTTGGGCCTCTACGCGTTAGTGTTTATGGTAGCATTACCAACTGTTGTTGGAATGTGGTGGTACAAGTCAATACGTTATTCTGGAGATCAGGTGAGTATGATATATGCAGTAAGAGATCAGATACATCTTGCGTGGATATTTTGTTCTTTTCTGATGTCACCATTATTTTTTCCAAAGCTTTCATTTTTAAGATACAGTAGGAGTGAAAAAGAATTAAATAAATATAAGTAAAAACTATATATAAAAAAAATGAATGTGAGCTTTGAAAGGATTTAGAAGTTTCGTAACCCCAACATAACGAAAAGAAATCTCGAAATTATACAGGAACTAGTACAAATTCTGTTCAAATATTAATGTTAACAAAACTTACCGTTCCTATACAAAAAACTTACCGTTCCTAGAAATTCTTCCGATATCCGGCCGCGTTTTCTAAAGTGTATTGTATAGGATTCATAAACATGATATTTAGGTAGAACTTGTACTACGTCACCACTTTCCACTTGAAGTATATTCCACATAACTTTCAAACTCGGTTACTTCAAAAATGACTTTCTACACCTTTGGCAGAAGTTTTTAACCTAGCGTTTATTAGATTTTTGTATATTTCGCTAGACTCAGAAAAAAATCATTCCCAGAAATTTGGTAGACTGAAAAATGAAATTTTTGAGTTTTACGTCCCACGGTTATGCCGGTTAGGCTAAAGGAGACGGTGATGATGAGTAATGAATGAAATGGTGGAATGAAGAAAGTGGGAGGAAACGGGAGAACCCCGAGAAAACCCACGCACACGGTGTTTGTCCACCACAAAGTTCACTTGGCTGGGCTGGGATCGAACCCGGGACCCCTAGCACTAGAGGTGAACGCTCTACCACTGAGCCACCGCGGCCCCATTTGGTAAAGTGCATTTATCCTTTAGTTCATGTATACACCCTTCACAGAAAAGGGTATAATCATTGTTACAAGCTGAAAATAAAGTGTTCAGTGTTAAGAGTAATGATGATGATGATGGGAAATTATACGAGATGAAAATTAAGTAAGAAAAATTTCGGGAAAAGTTCTACATTATTATACGGAAAACTCGGTAAACAGTATTGAGTTAACAAGATGATATGCATGAGTGTAAAAGCTTAGCATAGTTTTCGATAAAATTAAAAAAAAAAAAAAAAAAAAAAAAAAAAAAAAAAAAAAAAAAAATCATTTCTGAGCAAAAATTGGTGCTGTACGAGGGCCATGGCAGATATTGAGGTGAAACTGATGCTGAAATATCTCCTCATAGAACTCTTACATTATGAAACTACCAACACAACAGTACATAGTATGGTTAATGAGATATAGCCTAACATTATAATTAACTCGTAAATTTTAGTTTCTGTTGAACTAAAATATTTCCAAATATAAGAGATATATCACATTGAGCTGTACAAAATAACATACATGAGGATAAATTCTTATGCGTAGTTTTCAAAAAATCGAAGGAATATCTTATGTATCACTTAAAGTTCTGTCGTTCGCTGCCAATAATATCTGACAGTTTTTTCTCCTTCTGCTGGGACATATTGTTTATTTTCTTAAATGCTATGCGTGTATAAATACACAGTTAAGTCGCATAGAGCTCCCCTGTAATTATGTGGTTAGCGTGCACATCTTCGACGCGCGAGACTCTGTTTCGATTCCGGGTGGGAGCTCATGTTCAAGTTCCACGTCTCATATACCCTCACTGCTGAAAGGGACACTAAGCCAAGCCCGGATTGGCTAATCTGGCTACTTGGTAATCGCCAGGGAGCTCTCAGGACTGGAAAATGAAAAATAATAATAATAATGTAAAGAATATTGGAGATAGAAATACTGATATTTAAAAATGTGTTTTTCAAGTTTTTGAAGTCATTTCCATGATTTTTACATACAAATAATGAATGCTAAGTACGTAAATTAAAAATTGCTAAGAATCGTTTAATCATGTTTAACTAAACGAAATACTCTCTCTTTTAATTGTAATTTGAGTTGAGAGAGACTTACTTTGTATTGACAAACGTTTGGTGATAGATTAAATAGCCAGATCAAGTGTCGAATTAAAGTTGAAGTTACAGTTTAATGTCAGGGAGTATCAGTGTGCTAATATTATATTGATTCTGGAACATTTTATTATATATAGTTTTATACTGTTCCGTGTTTCTTTCCTGTAAAATGTGTATCCTGTCTGTTTAATAGTGTAAAATGTCAAACTTGCAGTTAACAAAATATAACCTACACTTTATTACCATAATTCGCAAGTAGGCTGAATAGAATATCACTTTCATATTTTAAGTACGATGCTTTAGCTGTTACAAAAGTATCATAGTGCAGAAGTACTATAATATATTGAACAAAGTATTTTAAGGTATCACTGGGGTCACGGTGACTCAGTGGTAAAGCGCTTACCTCTGGTGCATGGGATTCCTGGTTTGATTCCCGATGAAGTAAGTTTGCGATCGACAACGTCGTATCCATTGTACTCCCGATTCCTCACACATTCTCATTCCATCACTTCCATCATCACTCACTTGACTTAATCATCCATCTCCCTTAGCGTAGAAGGCATTACCTTGGGACGTTAGACTGAAATATTTCATACTTAAGCTATCATTATGATTATGTTTTAGCGGTAATAACTAACTAACTAACTAACTCTATGGCCTATGGAACCCGGAGGTTCAGTGCCGCGTTCACAAAAGCTCTCCACTGACTTCTATCCTTAGCTAATTGGATCCAGTTTCTACTTTGTATTCCTATCTCTGCGAGATCCATCTTAATATTATCCTCCCATCTGCGCCTAGGTCTTCCTAATGGTCGTTTTCCTATGGGTCTACCAGTCAAGACTTTGACAGCGTTTCTACTTTCTTCCATTCTAGCTACATGACCTGCCCACCTAAGCCTCCTAGACTTGACGACCCTAACAATGTTGGGTAAACCGTATAAACTATGTAGTTCCTCGTTATGAAGCTTCCGCCATTCCCCATTCTCGTTCCTCTTGGGTCCGAATATTCTTCACAGGATCCTGTTCTCAAATACTTTCAGTCTATGTTCTTCCCTCAGAGTAAGCGACCATGTTTCGCAACCATACAGAACAACAGGCATGATTATCGTTTTATATATTTTAAGCTTCAAATTCCTCGACAGAATTCGCGACGACAAGAGATTTTGAACCGAATAGTAACACGAATTCCCTGCTTTTAGTCGACATTTAATTTCTTCGTGAATATAATTTTCGTCTGTTAATATTGATCCTAAATATTTGAAAGTATCCACTTTATCAAAAGTATTATTTAATATTTTAACGCCTCCACAATTTGCCGTATTACGGTCCCGACGCACTTCCATGTATTTAGTTTTCTCTGCATTTACTTCTAAACCCATGTCCCTGCAAGCGTTTACTAATATCTCTGCATTTATTTCTACTGTTCTCCTATCATCCCCTATTAAATACAAACTATAAAGAAAGTTAACGGTACTGTATACTATTTTTATTAGGTTTTCCTAATAATGATTTAATGTTTAAATGTAAGGTAACTTTGCAAACAGATGATAGGAGGTTGGGGCTCAAACGGCTATTAGCGTCAGGGTTCTGTATATAGGTAGTCCAGGCCCTCGCTAAACACTAATCAGTCAGCCAGCAAAGTGAAGTAGCGTATCCCTAACTGTGAAATGTGACATATGTACTACTAATAAATTAATGGAGAAAAAAATAAATAAATAAATAAAAATAGTAAAGATGAAAATAGGCGTATGAGAAGCTGAGTGAACGGGTAACGAGTAACGATATTTACAGACGATGAAGATTAGGTAGACGTTTCATAAACAAGACAATTCGTACTATCTTGTAACGGATGTGGAAGAATTTGGGGAGAATGGTATTTTTAGGAACGTAAAAAGGTGTGGTCGAATATGCTGTTGGGATGGGTAATATATACTGAATAGATAAATGCAGGAATCCGAATGCGCTACCATGGAATGCTTGATAATGGATGCGTTTCAGGATGTAAAATGAGGTTAAAAGAATCTCAGCTACCGAAATGGCAGAATGCTAAAAAGTTAGACTGGTATGGAATATAGGACCAACTTCACAGGCATTTCGTCCTTGGAGATCTAGTGGATTTCAAGCACTAATTTTTGTGAAGGGATGTGAAGGTTGGGAGGGGACCTTGGAAAATTGTTATGGAGTCAGTTCAGGAAGACTTTTTCGTATAAGGTGAGATGATTTTTCTTCATTAATTACTCCCTTCCTCCTGTGTTACTATTACCAACCAATTTGTTCCCTGTGCGGTTACTGCAAGTACACTTCGGAAAGCACGCTCAGCAATATTTACATTTTCTTAATTAACATGTAACAGAAGTATAGCTGTCAGTAATTCTAAATGAAGAATTACACAAGTACATATGTTGGCAGAAAGAAGTAAGCTTTTCTGGTTGAATGATGAACGAACTTCTGAATAATCCTTTCTGTCGGATAATTTGCATACTTCTGTAGGTGAATTCTTTTGCATACTTCTGTAATTGGCATAATTTAGTACTTCTGTAGGTGAATAACGAGTCTTAAAAAAAATGATTAACTACTACAGACGAATAACTAGACTAAGAAATTGTTTTATTGTTTTATTTTGTGGTCTGTTAATGTGTATTTAATTAATTGCAACATTATTGATTTCAGGTATTACTAGATACAACTCAAATGTATTATTATTTTTTCCACAAAACACCGTCAATGCCTCTGAAGAGAGCGTTAATGATTTTGGCAGCTTCTTTAGAATTTGAGAAGGGGCATAACTCAGAAATACAAGAAAGAGCTACAGATAATGTTGAAGTGCCTATGGTAAGGATTGTACATTATGTTCTGAGTGTTTGCTTTTTCAAATCTAAACTTATTTTCCATGTTGCAGTGAGTTTTTTAGAATCATTGAAAAAACTGAAAGCATTTTCATAGGGGTATTTGTCTCGTTCTCAATGTTGGATGTTAGATCTGTTTTTGTATCAGTTATTTTTGGGGGTATTCGGGTTATAATATGTTGCTAGGCATGCGCTGTACCTCATAGAAGCCTGAAGGTTGATTTTTTAAAAATGAAGTCAGTCAGGTTGAATTGATATAAATTTCTTAATATTAAAGAATATTAAAGAACGATGTTTCGCATTTTTTCATAGTGGTATTTTCTAAAGTGTGGATACAGGATATATGTAATATCTTACTTTAAAATATTGCAGTCCTGAAAGTTCAACACCTTTTCTACTCCAATAATTCAATGTTTTTGAGGTTTAAATTCATTTTTAAACAGGAACAACCTGCTTGAAAGGTAGACAGTGATTGAAACATACTTCCAAAAATTATCTACTTTATTTACTAGTATGAGGTACTTATTTCGGGTTTTATAAAAATGTAGAACTTTGTAGGTTTTATTTTAGCTCGCAAAACAGTATTTGCAGTAATTACATACATGATGTAACATGATACGAAACGTTCGGGTGCAACCTTTATACAAATACATCCCCTCCAAAGTTGAAATCGCAGAATGTTCATCCTTGGCATATCTTACATGCTTCTTTATTCTAGTTCTAATATTCCTTTTCGTCACATCAATAGGCAGTATATTAACAATCACATTGACACATATTCTGGTCATTCTGAAGTCGATCGGATTGTCTACACTGGATTTATTTCAGTAATCCGGTCTAGATAACTAGAAATAATGGCATCAATTGATTGGAGTATCAGTCGTCACAGAGTTTGAACGTGACCATCTGGTTTGGTTGTAGACTTTCGTGTGCCGTAGCACTAGAGGCTCAGTTATTTAACCTAAATAATAATAGTAATAACAAAATAATGAATTATGTGAAAACAATTTCAGGGAAAGTAATGTATAAAATAACTATTATGTTAATTAATTATTATTTCTTTTTTTGTAGTTAATAAAACAGATTCCCAATCTAGGGGAAAAGAACAAGGAACGCCCACTTTGTTATGGTTATTCAGTCAAGGCTCGTGCTCTCCTTCATGCGCATTTATCCAGAATACCTCTTCCAGCAAAAACTTTAGATATTGACAGAATGCTAATTGTTAAAAAGTGCCCGTATTTGATACAAGAAATGGTCAACTGTGTATCCCAGCTAATACTGCTAGCGTATGCGCGAAGAAGTAAGTATATGTGTATATATAATTGTACCCTTTAGTGTTATAAGTAATACAGTTACCAATAAATTAGTAATAATGAATGTTTGAAATATATATATATAGGGTGTCCCACTCGAAGGTACCTCCGGAAAATGTTGATTTAAAGATCAAGAGGAAATAAAGTATTTGCATGGCGTACCTGCATGTACTGTATAAGAGAATAAATGAAATGAGGTTTTTACAGGACATGCCAGAAATGTCTCCCTCCAGTGGTCGGTCGAATCTGAGGACCATAGTCCTCATAAAATTACTCTATACAAAATTTATTCGACTCTAGCTTTGCTCACGCCAAGCAATCTTGCGTAACCGTCTATTACCGTTTTGCCGCCTCTATTTTCTCATAGACTGCAAAAATGTAAACAAAATTCTTGAAATCTTTACAACAGATGAATATCAACGAGGCTGCCTTCTGGTAGAGCACCCGTTATAAATTAGCGATATGACTTTAGTTTACACAAATCTCATTATATCATATAATAGGCTAATACAGAATTTTCTTTTTCAAAATCAAGATTTTATTTCAAAATTTTTCGAAAAGTACATATTTCAAACTTTTGACATTAATAGATAGTATCGTTGTAAAGCATCTGGCAAAATATGAATTTGGGATGGTAATGGTCATTGTTAAAATAATTCAAAATTAATACTTGATTTTTCAAGAATACTCTGTACGTAGGGTAATAACACAAGAATGCTAAATTTTACACTACTGTGAAAATAAAATTGAACACTTACTTGAGGAAGGAGTATAGTTGAGTCCATAGTAAAACATTTCAATGAGTAGTAGTGCCATTTGAAGTTTGAAAAAGCCACATTTGTTCGGCATACATCATTTTCAAGGAGAACATAACTTCTTCCAGTGGGAGTTACAGGATTCACTTTTGTGAGAACGTCCACTACTAACATCCACAGAACATCAGCATTTCTTGGATATGAGAATGATGGAGATGGCCCAGGTGGATGAAGAAGGTATTTTTACTTCATCAAGTTCTTCATTTTTCTGTAAAACAACATACCCGAACCACAAATTTGCTTCATAGCGAGCGCCGAGCGGTGACATAGCCTGACATGTCTTCTAATTGAAGTCTAATTGAAGTTTTGACACTCCCTTTTTCCAACCCTGTAAACCATCTGAAAATTTTAATACAATTTCGCCTCATTGAATTTGGACCCTTGCTGAAAAGCTGTGGATCACTCGAAATAAATTCCTGCGTACGTCCCTGATAACAGTGTGCTAAAATGGCGTTTATACAAACAGTGAATGCTGGAATTTTAAAATTAAAAATTTGGTATGAGATATTACTCAAGAAAATTAAAAAGTCCAGTTGATAAGGTACAGATGTAGTCGATGAAGTTTGCCTACTTTTATCAGTATATTTAAGCAAAGTTAAAAACATTGATAACTATGAAACAGACACTCAGGCAAGCATATAGATAAGATAGAATTTGTTTCGTTAGCAGGGCAGCTTCAGGATTTTAATTTTGAGTAGGTCAATTTATTTTATTTTATTTTATTTTTAAGTATAGGATTTGTTCCTTGGCAATAAATATACAGTATGTTTATTATTTTTAAAACGTTCATATTTTTCAAAATTTTTGGGTAGACCCGGGCCTACCCGCTTAAGCTGTTTCAGTTCGTTTGGTTTGTTTAGGCTTAACGTTCTTACGTAACAGCGAGGTTATGAAGGATTGGACATAAGTGACATCTGAACCACTACTCGGTTTCCAGCTGAGAGAAATTTTGTGGCTCATCGGGACCCCTTAATTACAAAGCGAAAGTTAGATTCAACTAACACAGATGCTTCGAAATATATGAAAACGTCAGTATGAAATTCACACGATTTGTGGCATCTTTTTTGTTTACACAATTTTTTTTATTATTTATTTATTTATTTTTTAATAAACCTGGTTTAAACCAACCAACCGTGCTGTTGTACCAGAGCTAGATGTATTCTTTTTTACAAACCACGTTTATTTACAGTAACATTTTTGTGAAACTTGTATTAGTATTATATTATTGACTTCTATAAAACTGAAGTTCAAAAGTATCAGCACCTTAACTTAACTTTAAGTTAAAGTTTTTAGAGCATGAGCTAATAAGTATTGCAAGCAGATTACAAGTCTGTGTGATATGTTTTAGACCCATTACTTTACTCTTCACATTTACTCCCACAAGTAAAACAAAAAACATTGCGTACTTGTATTTTTCAACTACGTACAGGGTATTAATGAAAACTCTAGTGTTAGTTTTGAATTTTTTAACAATGAACCCATTACCATCCCAGATTCATATTTTGCCAGGTGCTTTACAACAATACTATCTATTAATGGAATGAATTTCAAAATTTTAAAATATGTACTTTTTGAAAAATTTTGAAGTAAAATTTTGATTTTGATTTTGAAGAAACTATTTTGTATTAGCATATATAATGTACATTACAGGAAGGGGCATGTAAAATGCTGTAAAATGATACCTTAACCAGCTCTCTAGCTCAATTAGTAAAGACGCAAGTCCAGTTTCAAAATACATTGAACATGGTATTTTAGGCAATTTTTTGAAACTTTACAAAAATTTATAAACCTGCAATACCGGTTTATATATAAAGTTGAAATTTGATATTTTTCTTAGTCTATATGAATGGTACCCCCTGTGCAAAATTTCATGACAATGTGAGATGGTAAGGTAAATTTTGTCTTCAAATTGTGTTGATTTGATCTGGAACGGCTACCCACTGCATTTACAGTATGCGGCAAAACAAACCGTACTGAAATCACATCGTTGTCATTTATTTATTTGGTGTACAACATAATGAAACATAAGAAAGGTTGTCAAATGGATGTCAACTAAATGTTACTCAAAACATATTGTAAATTTACAAGAAATTATTCCTGTACATCATGTGTTCAAAAATGTTAACCATTATGTCGTACATATTCCTCATAGCGGTCCTGTAGATCGATGAACATGTTAGTGAACACGGGTTGCTGGAATGACAAAGCAAATGACTGAATCTTTTCTCTTAATTCCGGTATAGTGGTAGGAAGTTATCTGTTCGGAAAATTGCTTCCTTCAGCATACCCCGTCTGTAGGCATCTGGAGTCATAAGGTGAGGGGAGTGGGAAGGATATGGAAAATCCGTTCCACAGGAAATCAAGCGATGTCCAGACTCTTGTGAGCAGAAGGGTAAGTGACTCACTTGCAGTGTGGACAATAGCTCCGTCTTCCTGCATCCATTGTTGTTATAACGACAGATTTTTCGTGCGGTAAAAGACACACAAATCATGCAAGAGAGGGCCAATAGTCAACTGTCGATTGATGTAGCGATCAAAGTACATATGGCTTTCATCACTGAACCATATGTTGCTGATGAAATCTTCATCTTCATGTGTCATAGTTAACACTCCAGAGCAATACAGTAGACGTGCACGCTCATCTTCTGCAGTGAAACGCTGTCCCACACCGTATGAGCGGAAGTATTGCTCGTCAATAAGTACCTTCTCCTCTGTTGTGAGTAACATTATCTTCGCACTAACTGCACACTACGCTAGTCCACATACAACTGAGCACACATGTGGCACTCACAGCTCATACCATATTGCATCTGAGCGCCACCCATGCGCGAATTTCAGTACTGTTCGTTTTGCCGCATGCTGTAGAATTGCCAGAGTGAAGTTTTCATTTTGTATTTTTTCTTTCCTTTTTCAGTTTCAAGGCTTCCAAATATTGAAACAATAGAAAATTGTATGAAATTGTGTCCAATGATAGTGCAAGGCTTGTGGGAGTTCAAGAGTCCACTATTACAATTGCCTCATATCTCAGAAGAAACTCTTAAGTATTTAGTCTCAAGAAAGGTACGTTAACAAATAACATGATATATTATGATGGTTAATTCTATAAATGACTAGGAAAGGAAAATCTAGCTTTATAAAATCATGATATAAAACAACGTTATTAATGGAGCTCGTATTTATTGATTACCAGTTATGTATTAAGACACATTTGATACAAAATAGTTAAGTAAAACAGTAGTTTTTCAGTGTTAATTAACCCCGTAGATACGCAGTAGTGTGTCTAATTTGAGAAAGTCTCAGTACAACTCGCATAAAAATTGTCACACAACACACTATATATATATATATAAAAAACACTTGAATTTGGGGAAAACTTCAATCACTGATAGTTTTACTTTTAATATTTTGCACCAAATACGTGTCAATTCGTTATAGAGATAATAATAGAAAGTTATATCTCATATATTATACGCAGCACGATTTAACTGAAGATTTTATCTTCTAATCATTAGTCAGGGTATTGCTGTAGGAAAATACAAAAAAGTCATGTCTGAGTTGTTTTTTTTCTTTCTTCAAGAACGAAAGGTTTCCAATGAACACTGAATGTTATCCAGAATTAGGGATGATGTGCTGTTAAATTCGAGGGCACAACTTGTGTTTTTGTCTGTCGATATTTACTCTGTTCGGAATATAGTAAAATTTTACAATAACAATAATCAAGTATCTGTATATTGATGGTAAATATTAGTTATTTGATCCATATTAGTATTTCAGTTTAGAAATTCTTTTGAATACGTATATGTAAATTTAAGAAAATATCTCTTAAAACTAGATAATCGGAATTTTTAGTGTGCTTTTAATATCATATATGAATTTGTAACTTTTAATGTGATAATATAGCATCAGCAAAAGTTAATTTTTATAAGTTAGCAATTATTTACACTATTAATGCATTCGAAATAAATATATGAAAAGTGTAGGAACTTCATACTATCTTTCTGTTATGATTTTTCTGTACATTTCCTACTAATGGAGAAAACAACAATTACAAATGAATAATGATTAATGTAATGGCGAATTGGAAATAAAAATTTTTTCCAGGAAAATTATGTAAAATTTACGTGCAGATTCTCACTTGTAATGGAGAAAATTCAAAATGTATCTAAAAGATTTTACTGTGAGCCTTCATTCTTTAAAGCACAACAAATCGTCCCTTGGAAGCCTTGACGGCAAAGGAAGAGAAACTTGATTTTCTCCACGAGTGTCGTAGTATATTACGCTCAGTGATACGAAAACTGCAAGAAGGAAGTTCTCTAAAGCACAAGGCCATAAGAGCTTTGTCATCTTTTGGCAAGAGTCCTGGCATTCTCCAGAGATCCCCTGTAACTGGATAGAAGAGGTTTTCCCTACTTCTCCAAGTGATGCACAATGCCAACATCCATAATGATGTAGTAGCTGAAAATGCCAAGAAACTCCTTATCCTGTAATCTGGGAGTAAAGAAGCTTGAGGAAATCTTTCAATCTTGTGGTGAAGGACTGGATATTTCCTTCAGGAACTTTCTCTTGAACAAGAAGGATTTCAAACAGTTGTAGTATGTTGTAAAGATCTGCACTATTTTGTCTCACGGCAGTGCAACTGTCGAAGGTATTTTTTCCACAAATAAGTCTTTGTTAGTAGAGGACGTGCTGAAGAAAATAATTGTGGCACAGCGTTAAATGTACGACAGTATCCTAGTAGCAGGTGGAGTCCAAAATGTCGAGATCTCAAGGAAGATGTTGGGTTATATTTCAAATGCATGGAGACTCTATCAAGAATATCTGGACCAAAGAAAGGTAGAGAAGAATGAACAAGAACAGAAGAAAGCTGAGAAAATGACATTGGATGCAAGCCTCAGGGAATTAAAAGAAGAAAGGAAATGTGTACGTCAAGAGAATGAGAAAAACTGTGTGTAATTGATGTAGAAATTAAAGAGCTTCACTGTATTGAAAACAATGGTGCTGATTAAGGCTTCGTAAGATGCTAAACACGATTGTGTTAAAACATTTATTCTTTCTTGCATAGTTACAGTATTGTCATATTTGCTGCCGTCCGTATTATAATCAAAATTTAATTAATATTGAATATGTAATGAATATGTATAACAGTAGTAACACTGTTCAACAAATTTTTATCGAAAGTATATAAATTGTTTAAACTTATGATTTTAGCATTCATTTAAGGATAATATGAGAAAATGTAATAGTAGTGCACTATTCTTAGCTCTGGTTATGAAAAAATTAACCTTGCACAACAGTATCGGTTTATTTCAAATGTATTAAAATTTATGAAAACATTTAACCATAGTAGTTGTAAATACCGTGATTAAGGTAGTTTTGCGCAAATCAATGTTATATAACGAGCTTCAAATTGTGATAGAACAAAGTTGTACAAATATGTTCTTGCTACATCAAGTAAAATCAGCACGAAGTAGTCGTAATTTCTTTATAGTTGAATTATCTACATTCCACAGTCAGTGAACACTCATTCGTTGTAAGCACTGTAGGTCAAACGAAAGGACAACAGTCTCCTTCATGACTTTGCAGTTATAACAAAAATAAACATGATTAAATATCATTGATATAGCAAACAGCAAGAGCAATGAGTACTTACGGACTTTTTGTCAAGTGTACATATTGACTTTTCTCGCTATTGATAGCTGCATTCTTCACTAGTGCTGCTGTGGATGTGATAAGACAGTGAATCACAACTAGAGGAAAGAAACGAGCTTGAGAACCTTGGCTGGACTAACCATTCATCGTTCTTTATTTTACGTCACAACAACGAATTTCCAGTTGAATTTGTGAACAAAATACCTCCTCGAGTATGACATCATTCCTTAATATTTTTACCCCCTTCCGCTCACAAACACAAAACGCGCTTTTTTGTGTGATACGGTATACTAAAGGAGTAACTATTACCAAAATTTCAGATTTTTTTTATCCAGCCCCATTGGAGATATTGGACAGTGAAATGTGCCAAATTGGCATAATTCCCCAACTTTACGAGTTATTTATTTATTTATTTTTTTTTTTTCAGGCCTTTGGGAGCAGCTACAGATCTGCAATTTTTTTAGTATAAACTTACGACCCCGGACTACATGCACACACAAATTCAGACCTCTACGTCAGTTGCTTCCTCTTCCCAAACATGTCTTCATTGTCCAAAATTGCTGCTACTATAGGCCCTGATTTCACTCCTTTTAAGTGGTTTTAAGCAAAAATGTTAAGAAATCAAAATTTTAGCTCTACACAAGTTGGAGACGTTCACCAATTTTCAATTTAGTAGGACAAATACATGCTGAGATATTCAAAACAACATAAACGCTTAAAATCGAGAAAACGCAAAATGGCGGCAATCGCTGCGTCGCCATGCGATGTTGAAAAAATAATTAATTGTGGTTTTGAGTACTCTTATATAGGATAAACATTCAGTTTTTTTTAAAGATGGTTGAGCGGCACATGCTTGATCACTTAGAATGGATTGACTATATAGACAATATCCGACAGTTCCAAAAGAAGCAAAGTAAAATACAATATAAATTTTCAAACCAACAACTACACCACAATATAGACATAAGTTTTGTGAGATCCCTCGTACAAAATAGATTCTTGTTGAATTCACTTTGAACGTGTTTGCTTGGCCTGCCTTTTATACAGTACATCTGGAGCGTCCCTTGCAGTAGTCCATCAGTAGTCTGCTAACATGTTAGAACTTCAGTTACTCTCATATCTCTTTTCCATGGCTGCAATATCTTGATGAAAACGCTCACCATGTTCGTCACTTTCTGCTTCACAATACCCAGGAAAAAAGTCCAGATGGGAATGAAGAAAGAGGAGTTTCAGAGGTATATTGCAATCAAATTTCTCGTAGCATAACAACAACTCAGCCACTATTTCTCTGTAATTTGTTGCTCGGTGTCTTCCCAAGAACTGTGAAAAAACAGTTTTCAAGCTTTCCCACGCAGCTTTTTCCTCACCTAGAATTTCATCGAACTGATGATCTCTGAATAGCTGTCGAATCTGTGGTCCTATAAAGACGCCTTCTTTAACTTTGGCGTCACGTAAGCGAGAGAATTTTCCTCTTAAGTACTTATAGGCCTCACTCTCTTGGTTCATGCTCTTAACAAAACTGTTCGTGACACCTAGTTTAATATGAAGCGGGCGAAACAAAATTCGCTTACGACCTACAAGTGGTTCGTGTTGCACATTTTTCATTTCTGGCTGAAGAGTTTCTCTTGTACTCCAGTCACTTTTGCCGTAGTGAGATACACGATCTCTACTGTCCCACTCACAAATAAAGCAACAATATTATGTATACCGTAACTGCATACCTAACAACAGCGCTATCACTTTGAGATCAGCACAAATGAGCCACTGAAAATCATATTATTTAAATGGCTTGAAGTAAACGTTTCAAATTTTCATAAGATTCTTTAAAGTGTACAGCATAACCTACTGGAATTGAAGGAAATTCATTTCCAATATGTAAAAGCATTGCCCTTAAACTCACCTTTGACGAATCCATGAAGAGCCTCCACGATTGTGAGTCTTCATGAGACCACTTATATCTATACATAGTACAAGTGTGTCTTGCATAGTAAAAAATAAGGTGAACATCTTTTCCCTATTCCTATACACTGAAACATTTACTTCTTCCTGCAATAAATTCCATTGTAATCGTGACGCTAAGATTTCTGCTTTGCTTTTTGGTAGGTCTAAATCCCTGATTAGATCACTTAGCTCTTCTTGAGTGAGTCTGTGTGGTACATTTGGGATAGGGGGGAGGAGGTGTTTACCACAAAGTCAGGGTCGTTCGAAGTACTTGGTTCAGGAGCTGCAACTTCTTGATCATGGAAAGAAAGGTCGTATTCTTTGGGTGGGTCAGGAACAGGTAGTCCTTCTTCATGTGGAACTGGGTGCATTGCAGAAGGAATATTAGGATATACCAAGGTCCGCTTCTTCTTCCTGGAAATTCCCCTCTGGACAGAAGGAACCATACAAAAGTAACAATCTTTGATGTGGTCGCTTGGCTCTCTCCAAATCATAGGCACTGCAAAAGGCATTGAACGTCTCATCCCATTAATCCAGTTTCTCAGATTGCTTGCACAAGTGTTACAAACAATGTGGGGTGCCTTATCCTGGTCTTCAATTTTACAACCATAATAAAGTTGGTAAGCGTTTTTTATTAATGGTATTATATGCTGCTTTTGTGAAGAAAATGTTTAATTCTCCACACACGTAGCAGAAATTCTCCGCACTATTCACACAATGTCGCGTCATTTTCGTCTATTCAAACACTCAAAATGTCATTTCAAGCAACTCAGACGAACTGTTCAAAAATATGCTTGTAAAACTGTATCTTTTTATAATCAGCACTACAAGAAAATTACGTCAACAACTGATACTGCAATAGCGTTGTTGTTTCGGACAATAGCAGAACACAACTGCGATAAAGAATAGAAAGAAACAAAGCGTTAGTATAGTTCCTCCAGTGTTGCCAGATCAGGGACATTTTTTACCCCAAATAAAGTGAATATCACTATTATAACGTTATTTTTAGACATGGATGTAAAACAAAAACCAGAGCTAATATTCAATTTTCGCTTTCACATTCGTGATCAGCACCACAAAATCAATAAGAATTAGGCGATTTTCTTCAATTTACATTTTCATTGTTGAACAGTGTAATCAATCATCATATCAAAGGAAAATTACCACGTTAGTGAAGAACTATCGGCTGTAGAGAGAGAAGACCGATTCCATAGAAATTTCCTGTAGTCAGGGAATTTCTATGAAGAGTCATGGAAAGTCAGGGAATATCTTCGTTCAAACCTTAAGGAACCCTATTAATCCTTTCGTGATCTACATAGAAATAGTACGTACCTACGTCACAAGAATTTTGAATTCCTACGAGTTATTGTTCCAACACAATTGACTCAGAAGGTTCAATTCTGTTTTTCAAAGATGAAATCTTTACCACTGTACAACAGTAGGAGTTTGTTTGGAACAAGTTATTGTGTTTCGGCAATAGAAACCTGACTTACCAGTGCTGAATTTTCATACCTAGAGGAGAAAAAAATCGATAAAATATCTTAAGAAAACTTTCCAACAGCTATAACTTTATCAAAAACTTTATTGGTTGTTTTCCTTTCTTTTTTCTAGCGACCTATTAGATCAATCCAACAATTTGCTCAGCTTAAAAACGAAGAAAGGAGAGCGATGCTAAAGAACCTAACAGACGATCAGTATGATGATGTGATAAAAGTGCTTGCTAAAATGCCATACATAGATTTTCAAGTAAGATCCGAAGGTATGTTCTATGGTAGTAAACTTCTGTTTTATAGATATCAGATTAATATGTGTTGTAAAAGTGTAATGTAAATTGACCGAAGTTACGTTTCATATGAGAAAGAGAAGTTCCATTCTCGGTAGTACCACTTTATATATATATATATATATATATATATATATATATATATATATATAGAGAGAGAGAGAGAGAGAGAGAGAGAGAGAGAGAGAGAGAGAGAGAGAAAAACATGTCGTGTAAATTATGTTTTATCATAAATACCTCTGTTTTCTTTATATATTTGAAATGTTCGAAGGTTTCAACAGGAGGAAACAGTACATTTATTTTCAATATTTTTGTTCAATAATAACATAAAATAATTAAATTAGAAGCAAAAGACTTAAATATGGTCTTACTTTCTTCATCTGTCAACATTGTCACAAGATAATTCAGAAGAAATTCGTACTCCTGAATGCTAGACCTTGAAACTTCACTCCGAAGAGCAGGACTATCTTGGGTTTAGACCCAAAACATTTTCTCAGATATCCATTTTTTTCTGTCATGAAATTATTATAAATACTAGCTGCAACACCCAAACATTTGTTTCTAAACAGTGATTTATAAATGTATGAACCAAACAGGAGAAATCTTAATCGAAATACGCGGACATCAAATTTCTTTTAAGTCTTTCTGCGAAAGCCAGCAAATGAGCAGTAATAGTAATTGGACATTTAAATCAGTGGTAAAGTAAAAGGAGACGTCAGACAGGTCAGAAAAAGATACAGTATCGAAATAGTAGTACAATAACATCATACAACCAAAGAGCACCTTGCTTCATTCGAAGATATCGTTTCTGTGAAACAATAGCTATCCGCATTTGCCAGTAATTGAAATGTACTACGTTAAGAAATCCAGACCCTCAATGCATTTCTTACTCCATGAAAAATGTCTGTTCTTCATTGGTATGCATTATAAAAGCAGTCGATTGGAAGTGAAAAGTATTTTTACATAAATCAATAAAGCGTCAAACAAATAAGTAATGCTTTTGTATATAAATAGTTACTGATTTTTTTTTCAAATATATTGTAATTATTTCGAATTAATGATATAATTTAAATCATGAAGGACATGCTAGGTGTAGTAACAGGAAAAAGAGGGAGGTTACGAAAGAGAGTACAATTGATAAACGTATAATTAAATACGGAAATCGTACCTGTAGACGAAGAGGTTAGCTGAAGACCGTGGTGTATGAAAACTTTTTGGTTGTGGAAAGTGCTCTGCCGATAATAGCAGAATACCTATGATGATTAGATTTAATGATCTCGAAGAATTATCGCGTCCTGAGTGAATTTTGTCATTATTAAATACACTGAGTAAAGCCAGTGTATTTAATAATGATTATACTGTTTTATCGTGACATCTATGTATATATGACTGCCTATTTCTCGGTAAACCTTTTTTTTTCTTTTCTTTCTTTCTTTTTTCTTCAAAGATTTCTGAAAGCTCCATGTACGAATAACCCGGCGACATTAGACATCTCAGTCCAGAAGCTCTATGAATGAAGTGCAACGTTAAATAATTTGGTATTAATTGTGGGAAATTCACAACATTCTGATTAACATGCAGCAAATCTCACAAGTTACGGCGGAAGCAACTGACAATCGGACAAGATGGACAGTGAACAGACTTTTGACGAGGCAATATATATTCTCTTTGAGTTGCCCAACTCTGAGGTCAATAATTTATTTTATGTTTTGTGAAATTTTGATGTTCTAGTTGCTCATCAGTAACGATCCCACTTCCTCCACATTTTTGAAAATATAGCGAAGATAAAAATTGTAACTAAAATTTATCTAGGTAATTGTTTAGTACTTAGAAAATACTGCTTAGTGAAATTGTTTGCATTATTGTATATTTTCCATTCTGAAAGAATAAGTTTTTAATTCGATTATGATTTTATGGTTTAGAGAACAAACTAAGCAAAGGCGACTATACCCAACGTAGGGCGACCTTTAACTATCCTGAGTAAATAATTTTGCTAGAAATCACTTCTTTCTTTTAAATTGAATATGAAATGTTATACTCCTTAATTTAAAAGTATATCAGTAAAGACGTCCTACATCATACACGACCTTAGTTAATAAGTGCAGAACGATTAATCCAGTACGGTTTTTTGTAATGTACTGGTAATTGCATTCTCTCTACGTCAATGGAAACTAAGATATGTTAACTATTTCGAAGTAACGAGGAAAAAACACGCATTTTAATACTTTTGCTGGCCACTATACGAGGTCTGTCTAAGAAGCATACAACTTTAGGCTGGAGACAAAAATAAGTTACGTGGTGGGATTCATGTCATAATACTCTTCAAACTAAATCCTCTGAATTTACACTCACACACACACTGAATCTGGAGTAACCTCTGGAATGCTTCTTTTCAAATAGCTCACAGCTCCGCTGTAGCTATGCATAATGGTCTGACGATAGAGATTTAAGTGTAGAAAAAGTTAGAGGTCGGATGGCTTCCAGTCCGGACTATGCCATATACAATGAATGGGCAAAAGCGTTATCATGATGCAGCTGCCAATTTTGTGAGGTCTTACAGGTCCTGTCTCTCGCGATGAACAGCTCACAAGGAAACGGAGGAAGTTTTGATAGTATTCTTTAGTAACCATTCTATTGCATACACGTGATCTACAGGACTACGGTAGTCGAAAAAACACTCAACAACACTGTTATTTTGCTCCGTAGTTTTTGTGTGTTTATGGACTTCGGCGAGAATAGATGTTTATACTCTAATTACCGCTCTTTGTTTGGCGGGTCGTAACCGTACAGCCAAATTTCATCTGCAGTTATTACGTTATTGAGGAACTACGCATCCCTGTTAAGTTCTCTGCATGTCTTATGCGACTTCCTGTCGGAGTTCTTCGTCTGAAAACGACTTAAGCATTTGCTGTTACCATGAAATCCATATCTTCTATATTTTAGTCTGCTCTGGGGCCATGGTCATGAGCAATCGCTCCAAAGCTAGAAAACACTAATTGGACATCAGTATTGTTACTTCGTCTTATATTTGAAACAAACAAAATAAAAATGAATTAAATTAATTAAAAAAAAAAACTATGTATGTTTAACATCATAAGGTTGGAATTATATCCATTTACTCTTAAAACTGTAGTAACCATAAACGGATTTTTTTTCCTACTTATGTGACAATATCAGGTTACACCACCACTTCAACCAGACAATAGCTGCGGGTGCAAGGTGAGTGAAGTTTTATTGAACATATATCGAAGATCATCGTTAGTAATTATATAATCTTTGCCCACATTAATTTTGTCATAAACCCCACCATCCGCAATTCAAATCCACTGAATGAATGTACTGCCATTTTTAAAGCGATCGTTCTGTCTGCAACTAAGTTTACATACCTGTTATATGTAAAGTATGTTATTTTCTTCTGTTATAAACTGTACCACTCTTTATTTGAATAACAATCGCCAAACGTCTGTTGAATCTTATCATTTGATTCCGTTACTTATCTGTAAGTTTTTGACAAAACGTAATGTAGTGGTTATTGCATCCAGTCATCCTAGGTAAATACAGCTGCGATAGGTTACACAAAACATTACTTCATACATCATGTGTCTTACAGTGATTGACACATCTGACAAGTTTAGCAAAATTCATGCTCATGAATAATGTTTTCTCCGTTTGTTACCAAACTGGCATCGTTACTTTTTGTGAATTAATAACTAAGTAAAATATAATATAGTCGAATACAATTTAGACAAACCACGTGCAGTGGCCGTAAACGTACATATTCTCTTAGCCAACTTCAAGAGCAAAGTGTCTGGAATGAATAAAATGTCTTGAATGTGATTTTTCCTAACGCAGAGAAAATAATATTTAATAAAGAGAATAATGTGCTGAAGTAGATCAATTTATCCAAAAGATGTTTACACGAGAAACAGTGTCAGTTTTTTTTTCTTCCTTTTTGCGGGGAAAGGATTAATATCTAATACACATATATTAAGTAAAGGGCGTTCCAAAATACGGGGCATTTTGAAATTGAAATCGAAATTAAAAGATAATGCGCCTCTAAGGAAGTGTTTCATGGAGATAAATAGTACGGCATTAGTTGTAAACATGTTAACCACTCGTAAGATGGCCTTGTTGTTTTGAAGATGACTCGAAAAGAAGGCTACTGTTTTGCATACACTTTCTGGAGAAAACATGAGTGTCCTTATGAAACAATAAAGTGGCTTATGGTGTTCAAAATCGAAGCCATCTTTTCGACGTCATTTTCAAAACAAGGCCATTTTACGAGTAATTAACATGTTTACAATTTAATGCCATACTTTACTATTTATCTCCATGAATATATTTACTTCGAGGTTCATCTTGTATTTTCAATTTCAAAATGGCCCATAGTTTTGGGACTCCTTTATCATCATTGTTAGCGAGTAAATCGTCGCTTAATATGTTAGTATGTATATGAAGGACTACTACTTAATTCCAATTCATTTTAAATTAATACCAGAAACTGATTTTATTCACAGTAATTGACGATGAGGCTCCAACTGAATACACTGCTGGTGCTATTGTAACTGTAACAGTGACACTCATAAGACGTAACATGGAAGTGCTGTTCGGAGATGACACTGTGAAAGATAAACATGTACAAGAAACAAACGAAGAGGAAGTAGAGCAAAAAGTGGATGAAGAGAAGAAGCAAGATCAACAGGTAATAATTACGGAAAATTAAAGAATAACAAGAAGAATGTTGTATTGATTTTTTAAGATACAATTTGACGCATAATTGTAATTAAAAATAATTTGCTGGATTGTCTGTCATTATATAGAATGGTTCAAAAGTGTGGAAACACTGTAATAGTTGTAAACGCTGCAAAATGAAACCAAAGTAAAGTGAAGCCTGTCTATGTTGGCCACCATTAGTTCCATTGAAGAGCGGCCAACTTATAGAAAATAAGTGTGATGGGTGTTTTTTTTTAGAATGGGATTTCTAGTGTTACTTGATTGCAAAATTTGAATAAGCAATGGCACGACAGCTACTTTTAAATAATGTATATAGAGTAATTATAACAATATGCAGTATTAGAAAACATACTACAGTATGTTCAATATATGTACATACCTTTCGTTTTCTGAAAACTAGTACATATGCACATTCTAATTTTGTAGTTAACTATCTGTTGTTAATGAGCTACAACCACCGCTAGCTTTATACAAGCCATCAGGTGCCAATAGTTGACAAATGAGATGGTTAGTTTTAATCTTCCGGAATTACTAAAGCTCCTCACTGATGAAAGGAACCGATGTAGCTAATGGTTTTACCAAAACAGACAGGGTGAAGAAGTACGCACAACCATTTCCTGAATTCCTGTACGAGCTTTCTACTTATTCACATCATCCTTGGCCACTCCTTTATTAGGGTAGTGTTCTGGCCATTGATCTCCAAGAACAAATTGTGGGAATCCACACTTCTTTGTCTCCAGATACGAATACAGAATATCTGCTTCTCATATGGAAATACGAAAAATAACAAAAAGGTATTTTTCGTGGCCAAGATACGCAGGTAAATCTATCAACATTATAGAGTAAACATTGCTTCAATGCGGCCAACATCCAAGATAGACTGATGGTCAACTTACAGAGTAATAAGTAACAAATGTCTTACGGGAAAATGCAGGTTCAAAACGAACGAGGTCAAGATGAGCAGGTGGCCAAGTTGACAAGTTTTACTGTAGCAATTTAAATGGGGAATAGGGATGGGGGGAAGATGTTTGAGGACACATCACAATTACGTCCGTCATCGTGAATTTTACAGAATTGTCTTAAACTGTAACCATAGTGTGTGATATATTATTTTAATTCCAAATTTTTGTAGAATTGAATGGCACTGTAATTGTTTGCTCTACCGCTTACCGTTACGAAGTTCTGACCATTTCTTTGTGTCCCTAACGAAAGAGGTTAGTCATACTGCAGGGACCACATACTGTTACAGGACGTGTTTAATGTGTTCTCTGTTTCGGTCGATTTTCAGATGCATTCTGAGTATCCAGTCACGAAAAACGTTGCGCAAAGTGTCGGCTGCTGTAATGTTGGAACATGTGTCCACAATTCATTCCTTGAAATACTGAACATCCTTAATTTTCACTGTGTACATAAGACTTCACATGGCTCCACAGATCCGTTCCTTGAAATTTTTTCAACAGTTTGAACATAATACCATTGCTGATGGAATTCCTTTCCGTATGACGGCAGTTGAAATCGTCCACAATCACCCTGCTTCTTGGTTTTCCAAAGATAAGCACAATCTCAGTGCGCTCTGAATGCGCCAAAGTCATCTGCTAGTAGATCACTTGTAACGATACAAGCAAAGCAACAGTCATAACTTAGTAATGGTTAGCGCTAGAGCAAACATAACAGAGTACCATTCAACTTCTATGAAAATTTGCTATCAAAATGACGTATCACATACTATGGTTTCTATTTCAGACAATTGTGTAAAATTCAAGATTACGGACGTCATTATGATGTGTCCTCAAACATTTTTTTCATCCAAATTCTCCATCTACTTTGTTACTTTGGTTATATTTTGCTACGTTTGCGACTTACTAGTGTTCCCTCACCTTTAGGCTACTCTGTATTATACTGTTTCGGCAAACATTGTCGCCTTGCGCTCACCTTTAGCGCGAGGAATCCTTGATTCGATCTCAGGCCGTGTGAATTTGTAGTGGACAATATCGTGTCCGTCAATTTTCTTGAGGTTTTCCAATTTCCTTACACATTATCATTCCATTAGTTCTTCCGTAATCATTCGCATTCATTAATTATCCATCTCATTCAGCCTAATCGTGGAACGTAAGACAAAATCATTTCACATCATTGTTGCCTTCATCGGTAGCTCAGGACAATCATATGTAGTTCGTTACAATTGTGTTACTAGAATTTAAAGTGATTTAGTGGTAAATTAAAGGTGTATAAACTTTTGAATTAATGATTTAACAGCATTTTACAAACTCTCTTCAATAATTAATACGGTTTTACAAAACTAATCCTACAGTACATTTGTCGTTACAAAAAGTCTACTGCAAAGTATTTATAATAGTAAGGAGAAGAAGAAAAAATCGTTGAAAATAAGTTATTTGGGTGTAGCAAGAGTTTTAACATCATTGTTCAATTGATCACACACAGCTAATGGAAGATGTCATTTTGAGGAGAGACAAGAGTTACATGTAAGTTGCTTTGCACTACCGATGAAGGCGACAGTGGTCATGGAATTAGTATAGTATCGAATTAGTATAATTACAATAAATTTAGATGTAGTAAGTAATTATTTTTTTACAAATTATATCATGTAGAATTGTTGTGTCGCTCAACTTTGTATATCAATTCACCAAAATATTTGAAATTGCGTGTTGGTCAACAACTTTCAATTCTTAAAGATTAACAAGCTAAAAATCTATTAAAAATACAGAAAATTTAGGTACGGAGTCAGATTTTATGAAATTATGAACTTCGAATTTACTTTGAACAGGGATCAACTGAACCATAATTCTGGAGGTGTTTTTCAAATATAAGACGCTTGCTTTTAGTTCCAAATCTGCCAGTTCTGAAATCATGTAGCATTGTCACATGAAAATCATAGAAGAATCAAAAAGACGAATTTCCCATGTAAATTTTGTGTTTGTGAAAGTACCTACATGTGGGAAAGATCTATGAGTTTAATTTTATTGTCTTTATTTATTTTTTTATTTTAATTTTATTTTTTTTATTTTTTTATTCGGATTATGAATCAGGTGAAGTTTTGAAACGTTGTTGGTTATATAAAGAAGATACATGAGGAAGATTTGTGCAATTAAGTAGGATCATTATAATTTCTCATAATTCTCATTGGAGTTTACTATATTTGAAAGTGTGATTCATTTTAAAAGAAGTAACACTCTATATGGGGAATTTTGACTTGCTGGAAAATCTGTGATCGAAACCATATTTTAGAGATGATAGTCACTACAAAGAGAATTCTGTACTGGGTGGGTGAAAAGTAACGTATTTTTAATATTGTATAAAAATTAGTATTACTGATTTCATGTTGAAAACAGTGCCATGATATAAAATATCAAGATTTCACATTGCCTGTTTCACTTAGTTCAATCGTTGACCGCTGGAAGCAGCACGCGCAATGTAAAGAAATATGGCGAATTGCTTATCTGTTTATGAGCGAGCTCAGATTAAGTGGAGATCGACCCTTAGTGCAGAGATGATGGCGTACTGTGAATGGGGTGAATGTACAGTACTCTTAGCTGTTGTTAGAATTCAATTACACAAATCTCCGCTACGATGTGAAATTCAAATCAGGTTAATTAGGAAATCCTAATAAATCATTGCTGTACCACGGTTATTTCTTTTTGTTTCAATTTTTTTCAGATCAAATACTTAAATACCCTCCGTATGCAATCACATCGTGCACTGCTATATACATTATGTGACAAACTGCAGAATCGTCTATGAAGTTTTCGTATTCAAAGTGTAATATTTGCGTACAATGTTGCGAACGTTGTAAGATATTTATTGTTTTCCAGACTAAGAAGCCCCCTGTGTGGCAGAAGCAGAAGAAAGGCAAGAAAGGTGGAAAGAAAGGAGGTAAAAAGCCTCCTTCCAAACCTCTTGTGCCCAAAAAGACTGATGAGAAGTCACAAGCACCGGCAGAGACCACTGGAGAGAAAAAGGCAAGTTTCTTCATTTAGTGCAATTCTATGTTAATTCTTTAATTTTGAATTTGTATATGTATCAGAGTTCGAAAATTTCCCTTTCACCTTTTTAAAGCATGTCTTCCATTCCTTGTTTCATTAGATGTACGAATTGTCTCCATTATCTCCTTCAAACGTTCAACTTTGTTTTAATTACCTTTTTCAGGACAATACGCATAACAGTGTGTAACTGTAAACTTGAATTAGTACTTAAAAGAGACGATGCAAATAGTAAATGGAAATTTAAACATCAAAACACAAGCACATGGAAATTTTGTATAGTCAATGTAACTAACACATTTCTGAGCAGAATTCATTACCTCAAATTATCTTTCTGAATTCGACAAACTTTTTGCAGTACTGGTTTACGTATCGTCATATAATTTAACAACAGTGTTCTTTTCTGTTTCTTCGAGAAATTCAAAATTTGATCAAATCCTAGTCATGCAGATTGATTCCTTGTTCCGTCATCTATCATCTATATTACTGCACGTGTTCAGCGGTTCACGTTGTAGTTTCGTTTATACGCATAAAAATACTTTATATTTCTTCCATTTTCGCTGTTTCATGCTTCAAAAACTACATATTTTCTAATACGACTAATATTTAAATGTGAAATTATATTTATTTATTGAATAATTGCAAAAGTAACATGGAACTTCTTGTTTTCATTTCTTTGAAAAATGAATTAATTCTACCAGAGTAGAGAAAACAAAGAAAACAAAAGAACTTCCTTCTGAACACAGCCCTCATCAGCATTAGTTTTACAAGAAGAATGAGGAAGTGATAGATTGACTATAAATAAGAAAATATCAGAAAAAATAATCTTATTTTGAAATTTGTAAACTGTTACTAATGTTAAATCTGTCAGATTTCCACTCTACAGTTAAAAAAAAAAAAAAAAAAAAAAAAAAAAGCGACAGAAGAGTTCTAATTACAGGGTAAGGTTAAATTAAGAAAAAGGATGGTTACGTGATGTCATGTATTGTTAAGAGCCAAAGCGGCATCACCTTTCTCATATGAGGATTCTTCATTTAAAATGCTTCTCATATCACACATTAGGAGGGCGCGGTGGCTCAGTGGTAGAGCGTTCACCTCCGGTGCTTGTGGTCCCTGGTTCGATCCCAGCTCGCGCCATGTGGACTTTGTGGTGGACAAACACCGTGCTCGTAGGTTTTCTCGGAGTTCTCCCGTTTCCTCCCACTTTCTTCATTCCACCATTTCATTCATCTCTCATCATCACCGTCTCCTTTAGCCTAACCGGCATAAACGTGGGACATAAAACTTAAAGATTTCATTTTATTTTCATATCACACATTTATTTGTATGCTGTTATCTTTATTTTAGTAATAATACGATGCATAGATGTAAGCATTTTTTTTAAAAAATAATTTAATGGCATGTCAGTTGCATACTCTGACGGCTCCAGGACGCCGACATCAATGGTTAGCATCTCATGTACCACTTTCAAAACAGCCGAAACCATCACTGCACCAGAAGACGGTGCTTCCTAGCTTCCATGTTTTTGGTGGACTGTTCGCGGCATCGTGCATCGGGAACTGCTACGAGCTGGTCAGAGCATCAGTGTAACTGTGTGCTGTCAGCAGTTAAGCCGTGTTCACGAAAAACTCAAAACTCTGAAGCCAGCACTTCTAAATCGCAAAGGGATCCTCCTGTTACACGACAACGCTAAGCTCCACATGGCTAGAATGACCCAGGACACCATTCTACGCCTTGGATGGGAAACACTATTGCATCCGCCATACTCCCTGGACATTGCACCGTCCGATTATCACCTATTCCATACTTTGGACAATCACCTTAGAGGACGCCAGTTCAAATCCCTAGTAGAGGTGCAAAAATGCACTTGATACCTTTTTTGCTTCACGGCCCACCAAGTTCCACCGCGATGGAATCCATGGGCTTCCAGAACGTTGGCAGAAGGTCGTCAATGCTGATGGGGACTATTTTTGATCTTCCAGGTATGTCTTTAGGTGACATATCGATGTTCGAAAGTGGTGGGTGAAAAAGCGACAGAGCTGGTTACCTTTATACATGAAGGGTGCAGAAAAAAGAAAACAAAATATTGCCCATAATAAAATAAGAGGAAATTGCTAGTTTGTATTGTGTATATTAAAATATCAGTATAGATTACCTTTCATTTGAAAGTCGCAAAAGCAATGTTAAGGGAGCACGATTATATTTAGAAAAATACATTAATTAGGGTATTCACCATTTCCCTCCACACATACATATATATGAATTGATCTACTCCATTCATTTCTTTGTTCGTGTATTTTTGTTCCAGCTATTTTCATCGAAATTTTGTTTTCGTTGCTTGAACCATTTTCTTATTTACTGAATATTACCTTACAGCGGATTCAGGAAGTGAAAAAGCAGGCTGAAGTCATAGATGAGAGTGATATATCGGATGACGAAGGCGACAGGTCAGACGATGAAGCTAGTGACGATCAACAAGGTCAAGGAGATAAGAAGGTAAGACTTGAGTGTAATCATAACGTAAAATGTGAAATGGTTTAGATGTTCGAGTTGCTTTGTTATTTCATTCCATCATTGTTTGAGAATAACTGTAGCTTAAGAAATTGAATAGTGGAACATAATGGAATAATGGAAGTAAACAAAATTGATGAAACAAGTAAACAAAATTGATGAAACAAGTAAACAAAATTGATGAAACAAATTAATTTTTGTATTTCCTGGGGTAAATACGAACGCATTCGTACCTTTTCAGACAAACTGTTTTCATATGCGCTTGTTGCTAACTTCTGACGATAGTAGCAGAAATAGTTGATTGAAATTTCACTAATTCAATTTTGTGCGGACGTAATTTGAATTGTTGAATTTACTTAACTGCATCAAGTTTTGCGTGTCATTAAACAACAGTCATAGTTAATAAATTAAATTTTTTAACTGAATAATTCAGCATATTTTAATTATGTGGGGGGAATGATATAGTAGCTCAGTGGTAGAGCGCTCACCTCTGGTGCGTGGGGTCCCTGGTTCGATCTCAGCTTGCATCAAGTGAGCTATGTGATGACAAGAACCATGTGCATGGGTTTTCTCGGGATTCTCTCATTTCGTCATTCCATTATTATTACCCATCTCCCTTAGCCTCGGTGCATAATCGTGAGACGTTAAACTTAAAGAAAAAGAAAGAAAGAAAAGAAAAAACTGTGTGACGTTGACTTTGTTCTGCAATTATCGTCTATCTGAATTCTAGTTACTTCTTAGTTGCAATGTACTAAATAAAAGTATTTTTAATCTGTTTATATGATATTGTCATTGATTGATGATTGATTGTACAGCCATTGATTGTAGAAAAAATCTGGCATTTATGTAGAATCTGTTTTCTACTTAGAGCATAAATTACAAAAACAATATTATTTGCTTTTTAATTTATGCAACTGACCTGAATTATGTATATCAGAAGTGTTTAATGACAAGGCGCACTTGTATTTACACCCTCCATTCCGAAAGAAACCGAACTTTTGAAAACAAATAGTACCACTAGTGCCATCTGTTGTAATATTTTACCGGTAGATGGCGTAGTCCCTCATTGACAACTGGTATAAATGTCATGACATTTGGATGTACGGCAACAAAGTTATTGCGTTTCAACTGTCAGTGTGTTGTGTACATCGGTCGGAAAATGAGTTTCAAACAACGAGCTGCAATTGAGTTTTGTGTTAAACTGGGTAAAACTTTTAGTGAAACGCACCAAATGCTACAAAATGCATATGGTGATGAGTGTCTATCCCGTACGCAAGTTTACGAGTGGTTCAGGCGATCCAAATCGGGTAGAGAGACGCTGGATGATGACGAAAGATCAGGCCGTCCCAGAACCGGATTATCGGAAGAAAACATCGAAAAAGTGCGTGAATTCATCAAACATAACAAAAAATCGTCGGTGAAAGTTATTGAAATGGAATTAGGCATTCCTCAAACAACCGCATACCGCATTTTGACCGAAGTTTTGGGCCTTAAGAAGGTTAATTCGCGGTTTGTACCACACAAACTCACCGAAGACCAAACAGTTGATCGAATTGCGCATTGCAAAGACACCGTTAAAAGTGCTCGGCAGGATCGAAACTTCTTGAAATCGATTGTAACTGGTGACGAGACGTGGTGTTTTGAATATGAGCCCAAAACAAAGCGGCAAAGTTCTGAATGGAGAGCGCCGGATGAAGGAACACCCAAAAAAAGTCGCTTGGTGAAGTCAAAAGTTAAGGTGATGCTGATTTGTTTTTACGATTCAAAAGGAATTATCCACAAAGAATTTGTTCAGCCCGGCCAGACAGTCAATGGAGAGTTTTACTTGGGCGTCATGAAGCGTTTGCTGGCAAGAATTCGTCGTATTCGGCCCGAATATCGCGAAATCGGCAGTTGGACTCTTTTGGACGATAATGCACCATCACATCGTTCGCGACTTGTAACTGAATTTTTGGTCAAAAATCACATTATTCGGTTGCATCATCCGCCCTATTCACCAGATCTCGCTCCGTGCGATTTCTATCTGTTCCCGAAACTGCATTTGGCGATGAAAGGAAAGTGGCACGCATCGATTGATGCCATTGAGAAGGCGACGACCGCCGTCCTAAAGACCATTCCAATAAAGGACATGGAGAAGTCCTTTGACAACTTGTTGGAGCGTGCAAATATGTGTATCGATGCAGAAGGGGAATACATTGATTAATAAAAATGATATGTTCCAAAATGTACATTGCTTTTTTTTTTTTTTTTTTAAAACGTTCGGTTTCTTTTGGAATGGAGGGTGTATATATTTCCAAATAAAGCACGTTAGTCATTTTACACTGTCAGTAAGAGAAACGGGCATGAGGGGAAGAATTGTATTTTGCATTAAATACAATTTGAATAACCTCATTTATTTTTCAGATATCTATTTTATTGGGTTTGGTTTTATATGTATGACCTGATTAATAATTTTAAGAAATATAAAGTTATTCTTGGATGCTACAACTTCTGCTTGAATGATTTGTGAAAAAGTGTGATTTGTTAAAATTTTATGTTGAAAACAATTTGTCAAAACGAATATTTGCTTTACCTAGTGTTCATCTTCTCCGGGTTCTCCAGTTTCCTTCCACTTTCTTCATTCCACCATTTCATTAATTGCTCATCATCACCATGTCCTTCAGTCTACACCGCATAACCATGGAACGTAAAACGAAAGATTTTATTTTATTTTTTTATTTTTTTTTAAATTATTTTTTTAACGAAACGTCTAATACATGTTCGGATAGCACAACTTCAGTATTCTTTGCTCGAATACTGTCGTAGTTACACGGATCTAAGTACTGTCCAAAAGTAACACGTATATAACAATGGAATGTCCCAAAAGGCAGAATATAAAATAAAATAACAGAATATCAACAAAAATGAATACTTTTCCATTGCAATTCTTTTCTTTACGTATCCAGTTTGTGTCGTTTTCGTTGCACCTTTGTTTCATAAATGTATAGAGGTATCAAGAGTTTTAAATAATAATAATAAGTTTATGCTAGAGTCACAAAAGGTGTAATGAAATGAAATATTTGATTTCCCATGGATATTAAATAAATAAAAGGAAATTGATAAAAATACAAATAAATGATTGCATGGTTGGTGGGATTAGTTATAAGAAATAGGAATATCATGTTAAAACTGTCGCGTTCTGTATTCAAGCAAAAACAGCCACAAAACGCAATCAAAATCGAGCATTTACGATTGTGACATCATATTTCTTAAAGTTACCAACAATCTACATATTAAACAGGCTTGGCAGTAAACCCATAAAGCTTTAATACTTTATGGGAAGACCGTAACCTACTGGGTGAAGGAAACTATTTGATCCTTCCTTCATTGGAAGTATGAATAGCTACAAGGTCATGATAGTAGTTCCTATAGAATTTGAAAAATTACGTGAGTTTGAATAATTTAAAACCACTATTACTTAACTATGCAAGGAACAACTCTTATTTTATGTAATCCGGAGATGAATGTGTAAGAAATTATTTATTATTACGAATTTTAATGTCAAAGTATTTCTTTAGGATGTGCATATGTATCTCAAGAGATGTTAAACCAGTAAGCAAGTGTAACACGTAATATGTACTAAATATTGTAATTAAATTGGTAAGGAAGTGCTAAAACGAATTTGTTCTCTTGTAGAATTCATCAGCAGATGACGAAGACACAGAATGGGAAAAGTTCCAGACAGGCATTTCTAAGAGGGAGAAAGTTTTAGAAGGGCGAAGTAAAATGTCACATAGCGTACACTGCCCGTTCTTCCCAGAGGTGAGTCTTCCAGTTATTATGACCAAGTAAAACTACAACGTTGGAAAAGTATTTCTTTTTACCACGTGTGAATACATTCTCCCCAAACTGGATTCATATTGCTAGAGGTCTGCGCGGATGCAGATATCCGAATCATTATTGTTTTGGCACATATATATTTTTAGTTCTAAACATTATTATTTATTCACTTCATGTAATAAAGTTATATATATGAACAGCTAATCTGATGTTATGGCTGTTCGTGTGAGAAGACTTATCCTTCTTTTTGGAGAGTCTTTTATCTCCATTTCACCTTTGCTTTTTAAGCAGAGGCATGTCTTATGAGTCAGGAAAAACAAGAAAAGAATTTGTTGTTACAGTAATTGACAGATATGTTATTGCTAGCTTCACGATTTTCTTTTCAGAAATGTCCAATTGAGGGGACCGTAAGTAAGTAGGCATGTTTTCTATTAATTTCGTATTTATGTGTACATGAATTTTATTATACATATTTTATTTAGTGTAGTTGACTTACAATAGAATGAGATAGTATTGAATATTTAGCTTGTTTTTTAATATATATCATGTGATTCACAGGACTATAAAGGAGGTATACTCTGTTATTGTTGGAATTATTTTTGAAATAGTAATTGTCATAGAAGAAGCAAGTTTTATGTATTTGTTATCTCATTATCTGTGGATGCGAATAGAGATATTGCGGATGCAGATGTGATTTTATGTATCCGCGCAGACCTCTCCATATTGCGATGAATAAAGTTTCCAGATTTTTTTTTTTTTTTTTTTGAAGACCTGAATCCTTTTTATTATTTTTTGTTTACTAATCCGTATTCTCAGTTGAATCGAAATAAAACATGAATTTTGTTTAACATAAAATTATTAGTGAAATGATGGGAGTACAAATATAAACGACTCACGAATATTTTTCAAAGCCAACTCCATGGAGATTAATGCACATCAAGAAGAGTACTGTATTTGTGAGTCACCACTGTGTTTACTTACGTGTGAGTCTTTAGAAATAACATGATCATTTTCCGTCAATTTGTATTTGAATAAAGTGATGTGTATATTGTTCCATTTAATTAAAATCCTCTCCAGTGTCTTTAGATGTCTTCTTGGAATAATGGAATAAGTAAGGAGCTACATTGCAATAGCAGCATACGTCGTAAAATCAGGTTTTAAGGAAAATAGGTTTGAAGTTTCGGAATTGAAGCAAGGAAAATCAATTAAATTTTGAAGAACTTCTTTATTTGCATTAATATTTTTTGAAATTATTTATAGCTATTACAAATAAAAGCTAACTATATTCGAAACAAGATAAATTTCCAATGGAAACAACTCTTCTTATTCATAAGAATACATAATTACCTTGCAGATAATTTGCAGTACTTTTATAATGATGATTATGTTCCAATAAATAAAAGTAGTGTCTGCACTCTTTAATCAATTTCGAATGCAGTATCAATGTAACCAGACATATTTTGTATTATTGGCAACCTTGGAAAGCCACTTTCGTGTTTTGCGGTTTCACATGCTTTATGAGAAACAAGATATCTGCATTTTTAACAGATTGTATAACTCGCTAAGGCACTTTAACTAAGTCAAATTCTACATATTCAATAAACTTTATTTAAAAGCGTACATTCACGTTAGTACTATTATAGTGTCCTCTTCAGATAAATCATTATTATTCTTATGCCGTAAGAACAAATGACTGCATTCGTTATATTAAGATGACTTAAAATAGAAGTAGAGTAAAGATTTCCTACCGATACACTCTTATAATGTACTCCCCAACTGGTACAGTTATTGATTCCCTTTATTACCCAGAACTACACACTTCTTCCATCGTTTTATGTAGCTGTAGATACCCAAATTCTAGACTCAGGAAATTAGGATTGGAGTCCTGACTTCATCTCAGCTGGCAAATATGCTATCTTACATTGAATAGATTTGAATCAACTGATATGAACACAGTATGCTAGTAATGGTATAGTTTCAGGAATGCCTTTGAAACAGTGTGTTTGAATGTATTTGTATAATGATTCACGTATGATTTGTGGTGGAAATACCAGCATACCTAAACAATATACAAATAATAAAACAATATTCAAATAATAATAATAATAATAATGGTAGAACATACGTAAACCTAATCCTCTCAGACTTCATATTCCGATTGGGTCAATTTAATTTCTGCAAGTTAAATAGTTATGAGAAAGAAACACATGGTGGAAGATAAAGCCATTATCTGCAGTTGTGGTGCGCTGCATATATGTATATATGAAGTGTTACGTTGAAAATGTAATTTATTGTCTACGACTCAGAAATGAAATCTAATTAAAGATAACGATTGATTGATTATAGTGATAGGAATGAACAACTAATTGCTTGATATTTTTATAGGTATACTTTCACGAAGAGTTCTTGCCTCGGCCTGTTTATTAATCAGAGTTAGTATTTCAAAATTATGGTTGAAAGATATGTGATCGTTATACTTTTTAATTGGTTCAGAGTTGATTTTGTGTAATCTTGTAAATATTTAGTACATTTGTGTGGAAATAAGGAAGTATTCGTAGGAAACATGTTCTGTCACACATGTTGTAAGAAATTTCGCTCATCTGAAACTCATATTATTGTAGGATAAACAAGAATATTGGTGGGTGTATTTGAGTGACCGAAAGAGTCATACGCTGCTTACTGCTCCGTACCATGTAACAGCGCTAGTGGAACAGGAAGAAGTGCAATTGAAATTTACTGCTCCCAAATGGCCCGGCGTTTATACGTTTACAGTGTGTTTACGTTCGGATTCCTATCTAGGCTTCGACCAAACGCATGATATTAAGGTGAGTGAGCTGTTCATGTTTTTGTGGGTATTTCAAGATACTTTGGGTTTATATATAGGGTAATACTTTATAACGCTGGTGTGGCTATTCTGGCATACATGGAGACCCATATCCTTGTGTTATATATATTATTGGTACGTTATTATGAAAAGGCAGTGACATGACATGTTCGTAACCAAGAATGTACAATGTTACACACTCCATCCATTACATAAGAAGGAACCAAGAATACACATAATATACGGATATGGGATCTCCATGCATTCAGAAATTAACATTAGAAATATATCTTTGTAAATGCTCATACCTACCGTCGCTAACCCGCCTCCTCCCTACGGATGCACACCCGCGCTAACGCGCGACCTCTCAGCAAAACTAGTTTGTAGTGATTACTTCGTACAGGTTGACCCAGTGGTAATCGTAAAATCGTTTGAAGCACTGAAAGAGTTGGCATTGATGAAGGATATGTCAACCAGGTTTTGGGTAAAACGTATAGGGATTAAGTTTCACAGAGGGGGTCCAGACTTACCTTACTGTAACCTAATCCTACTCTACCGTGCACTACCCTACCCTACCCTACTTTAACCTACATTTTATGCCATTAATGTTTGGACCCCTTCTGTGAAATAATAGCCATGTATTGCTTTAAGAAAGTAGGGAAATAACTAACAAATAATTTATACTTACAACATACCTTAGAATAATTATTACCTCCAACAAACAACATCTAGCATATCCTAATCTAATCATACTTTATTATATTATAATTTACATTACACTACTTTATTCTACGTTAATCTCACCTCCTATACTTTACTATGCAAGTTTGCTGTACTCTACGTACTTTACCCATTGCCGCTGTACACTACTGTATTCTACGCCACGCTTCTTTGACCTATACTACGAAACTATGCTATTGTTTTACCCTGCAAGATCCTGCTACTCCATTTTCTTCTACGCCATTCTACTCTAATGTGTGCTATTCGTGAATTCTCCTTTTACTGTACACCAATTTTCTTCGTTAGTCTGGCTATTTTACTCATTTCTAACCTACGGTACTCTATATTACGTTAGGCGGTCACGATGGCTTAGTGGTACAGTGCTTATACCCACTGTGTGGGGTCCTGGTTTAATGCCCGGCCAAGTAAGTTTATGTTGGACAACATCAGGTTCGTGGCTTTCTCGGGGTATTCGCATTTCCTCCCACATTTTCATTCAATCAATTCTTCAGTCATCTTTCACTTGCCTTAATCATCCGTCTCCCTTAGCCTAAAGAGCATGCTAGTCTAACCTGTTGTACGTTACAATAGGTTTCCTTATACGTTACCCTTATACATTTCAAGAAGTACATATATGCTTAAAAAAAATATATATATATATATTATTTATTCAGGAAAGCATTTTCAGTTCATAATAACTGTTTAATATTGGTCAACTAGTTCTGATCTACACGTCTGTGAGCACATAAAGAAGTATCACTATATTCCGTTATGAACAACTAACTCACAACGTTTTCTGTTCTTGAACTTCCCAAGTTGCAAAACACTATAACAACGAAATCGGCATCTTTTTTATTGTTATTTTTAGAACAAATAGGCTACTTTTTCCTGAAGAAAAAAATTACCCTAATTTACAGCACTTGCCAAGAGCATCCACCTACTTTCCGCACGTTAATAATACTTCGAGAATATTTTGCTGTCATTAATACTTTGCTAAATTCATTCAGGAGGTATGCATACTTAATACTGTAGTGCCACTCTAAGTAATTAATGCAATGACAAATTAAAAATTAAATTTAATGAAGCTTTATTATTACATCTAACAACAGAATTACCATTTAACATTTATAATTTCTACCCAAACGAATTAATTCATTATGTTTCATTTTATGTTACAACAAACTACTTAATATTTTAAACATTCTGCACTAATGAAAATCTCTCCCCATGCACAAATTATCCGTTGCATGCTTGCGTGAAAGTAGAAAATGTAAACAGTCAACATGGCCACTATCCATCAAATTTTATAACACAAGATTTCTATTGATATTGAAATGCAGTTTATTACAATATCCATTACCAGTCGTATTAAATCAATGATTAATACTTTGATAAAGCAAAATTTACGATACGTGGTGAAAAGTCCCGGGGCTATACATATATGTATGTATATATGTATTATATATATGTATATAATATACCAGGTGTATCAAAAGTTTGGGGCCATAGGCCAGCAGCTTCGTTATGAGTTACGACACGAAAAAAATGGAGGAGGGAAGTTGCTGGTAATAAGTAGTTTCCAGTCTAAAATGGCTGAACTATTCCAATCGCGCCAATCTTAGGCTCCACGCCGGTAAGACGCCCTATGTTAAACAAAGCAACTTTTATCAAAACTTTTGTAGGCAACTATTATTACTACTTTGCGTCTTTACTTTTTAATAGCATTGTTATTTACATTGTTTTGCAACTCTAAATTCGTTACGCATTTCCATCAATACCATATTTTAGTTGCTTGTTAGTCTCGTATTTTCTTAATTTTGAGTTTCAAATACTCCATTAAATTGGAAATGAATCTCATTATTTGTCAACCCTGTTTGCTCTCGAGAAACTGTCATACCAGTTTATTTTGTCGGATGCTTTAAAAAAAAATAAAAAGAACCTTTGTGCTGTCGTTTAACGTTGTGCAGCGCACTTTTACTTCGTAACTCTGTAAAAATAGATAAATAAATAAATCAACATTCCTGGATATAACGAAGTCACCTTTTCCGTCTTGCAATTCCATTTATAATAACTGATTGATATACGTTGATATTATTTTCAGTTGGATGTAAAGGAAGCTCCTGAAGTTCCTGTGGAACATCCTCAATGGGAAATGTTGGAAGAGGAGGAGGAACCAGAAGGTGCTAACAGTGATGTGTCAGAATTCACGACAGATGAAGATGTGGAAGATGATCAAGAGTGATTGCCTTCTACGTACGTTGTACTTCAGGCTAATAATTTTTCCAAAGAAAGCAACCCCAATGATGTAAAATTTACGATGAGTAAGCATAATTATTTATTATGAAGATAACAACTGATTGATTTGTTTGAAGGTGACGGATGATGAAATGACAAGGTATATGTGTGTGCGATATTTATATCTAGATATTTGCAGTGTCGACCCAATTGAGTGTTTGGTGAATGTTTGTATGTTTATATGTGCAATAAGAAACTACGCACACTAAGCATGAATGAATGGTATGATGTTACCTGTGAGTAAATACGAGTATTTCATGATTTTGAAGTTCAGTTGTTTGTAAAGATTGAGGCACAGTATGCAAGTTGAAGATCTGATTATTTTTGTTACATAATGTATGAAGATCTTACTTTTTTCTCTCTCTCTCTCTCTCTCTCATTTGCACCATAATAATGAAAGTCAGGTTCTTCAAGATGTGATGAACTGAAATAGTTTATTCTTCCATTTCTTAATCAAGCAGTTAGCCGAAAACGCTATTGGATATGTTTATTCTGCACGTCAGTCAATGCTTTCGCTCTAGTTTATCCACAGACTTTATAGTATCTAAATTGCGAGTGTGAAAATTAATGTACAGCTCGAGAGAGCAATCCAACTTCTGTTCTGAAAGTGTGAACTTTTACAAGTGTATGATTATTTGAATATTTATAATTGTGCAATAAAATGCTTAACGATGTGTATACCTTTATATCATATATTCATTGTTATAGATGAGCGAGTATACTTGACTTCAGTCAACATTCTCATTTATTATATGAGAGCAGCGCTTGCCTTTTCTTTTTCTTTTAGTTATTGTATATGGAATTATTTTGCCTTTATAATTTTACGTAGTAATATCTTCTGCCTTGTTGTGTAACTAAAAAGTTGGTTTACAGTTGTAGTATGATACCGGTTGTTGTTAGCAGCAGTGTAAATGAATCTTGAATTATATTGAATCAGTCTTTTGATACCTTCTTTTAGACTACCATAGTTGTTTTTTTGTTCGTATCTACTGATCTAAGGTCCATTTCTTAATAATGTAAGGATAAAAAGACCCATTTCAAAATATTCCGAAATCCGTGTTACATGAGACAGTTACTTCGTGTGCTGTATATACGCCAGGTGTATGTGACATTCCTGTAGCGGGGCATCAACAGATGTGCATTGTGGTCCAGATGGCGAGGGATTATTGAGTAAGCACTTTTGCTTTCTTTCCCCGGACGCAACATAATGTTGTGTGACTGAACAATAGAGGTACTGGTAACTTGTATGGCCATGGTGCGCTGAAGGTGCTCATGTATCGGACATTTAGAGGAGATGATAACAAATGTGTATTAGATAAAATAGACACTCGCGTTTTCGTGCCGGATGGAGTACATTGAAGAACAATTAGCAGATAGGATAGTTGACAAATTGCATTCGTAATGTGACAGTGACTATTCCAGACGATCTTATTCAGACAAGGAGAAGAAAGCTTCTCACACTTCGCTATTCTTTTAGCGAGATCTTCATTGTTCAGTCACACATCATCATGTTGCGTCCGGGGGAAGACAACGAAAATGCTTAGTGAACAACCCCTCGCCACCTGGACGACAATGCGCATGAGCTGATGGCCCGTCACATAAATGTCACATATACTTGTGGGTTTGTACAACACACAAAGTAACTGTCTCATGTAACACGGATGTCGGAATATTTTGAAATGAGCCTTTTCATTTGAGGCAGCTTATAACAACTGACTAGACCTGACGTTAAGTTGTGGAGAACCTGTGAGCGCTGCACTAATGTAATCATTAGAAAACTATTCTAATCAGAAGATACAGAGTGCCTCAATTCGATATTACACAAATCTGAAACTCAGCGAAAGTACTATGTTTACTAATTGATCAACGACATATTTAAATCAAATTTACATAGATTTTCTTCTTATACTGTACAGATCGTAAACAGTACAACCTTAAAATAATTTTAATACATATAATATGTTGAAGGAACACACACGCAGTTCATTGATAATTTCCGCAGTTTCTTTCAACGTAAAAAGAAATTGAAATCTCTTTCGGAGTAACGTCTGCAGAAATATGCCATTTAACACGATGCCCGTTGAGACAAAAACATTTAATAATAAATCAGAAATTGAAATAATTTTCCAGACTTATTGGTGTAATCAAAATATGGTCCAATTGTTTCGGTGTAATCGAATAATATGAAATCGTATGTTAGTGTGTCAAAACTAATGTAATTTTAGTTAAAACTTTTATTTTGAAGAGGAAAATACCGTTGCTTTTGCAATGGATGTGTAACCTTGGTCTTGTTCAAAGACTTAAAGTTGACATTGTAAGTATAACAGCAGATATTTTAATTCAGTATACACAAAAATCATTAAGTTGTTTTAACATGGTAAACAAGTAATTTGTTTCGTGCGTAAAGCCAATTTGAAAATGGTCAGCAAAAACGGAACGGTTTACATTTATGTGTAAATTATTTTGAACCTTACCTTAAAGTTCTTGAGCTAATTACTCTCGTTACTGATATAAGAAATGCGAGTAAGTTAGAATGACGAATTTTCAAGTACAAGGAAATGCATGCTTTGTACACAATAAGTCATTATCAAGATACCTCTGAATGAAATATTTCTGATATTTTAGTGTGTTCCTTCATTGAATTAAGACATAAAATAGAAAGATCTTGTCGTAGTATTATTTCCACATGGAGTGTAAAATAACTGAACGGCAGAGCACTGGGTGCATTCATTAATTTGGAAAGTCTTTGGGCACGTTTATTTCTCATGTTAGTTTTGACATATTAAACAACATTGATCACGGTTGTTGTGTATCACGGAACAAAGTAAACATTCCAATTTGTTCTCAGATTTAGTGGAAGATTGATGTTTTATGAGGCGTAGCATATGTATGTGAAAACCAAGGTGATTTTCTATTTTGGTTGAAACACTTTATTTTGAGGTTTACAAAATAAAGCCAGTGCACTTCCAATGGACGTTGTAATGATCTGTATTCATGTATAAAAAGTTCCTTGTACTTATTTGTTGTAGTTACCAAGTTGATATGGGAACATACTGTTATGAGTACATTATTGTAATTTCCCCCAAAAGCATTTACCTGTATTGGTTAATTTGGTGTAACATTCTCCTCGTGTGTGTTTGTAGTAATTTTGTGCGTAAGATGAGTTGAGCATCGTCGAATGGTAAAAGTGCACATGCTGTATTTGCTTAACGAAAATATGTATATAAAGCTGTGAAATCTATTGTGGGATTGTGAAGATTTTAAAATATGGAAGTACTAAAACTAGTTCTCTGTTCATGACGTAACAAATAAAATAGGCCAAAAAGAATTCCCATTTATATGATTACTGCACACTGTTTTAAATATATCACATCTAGGTAAGTTTTGTCTGGTTCAGTGTAAAACGTAAATTATTCGAAGTACCATCAGGAACGGCTGTAATACTCATGGAATACACTTGCTTTTGAACTGAACCGAAACTTAAAGCATCTTGTTGGTAGTAAGTAATAACCAAGATTTTTTTTTTGAAAAAAAGAAAAAAAAACTTAATGAGAGAAAGCGGAAAGGCTATTACTCACCGCAAAAAAAAAAAAAAAAAAAAAAAAAAATATGTAGTAGAATACCCTTCTACATACAACAGGTAGCGCTTTCGGAAGATGCTACTTCCTTCATCAGCCTGTGGTAGACTTCAAAAAGGATACAAAACATGAAGGATGGTTTAAAAAATGGTTAAAAGGTTAGGATATGTAAAAAAAACAAATCTTCTGTCAAACATTAAAACACGGGAATAGAAACTCCCCTTGTGATAGATAAAAACTTGTTCTCTGTTCGTCAAATTCTGAAATTATCTATTTAAAATTATATTACAGGGATTTTTCGTCATAACCTTCGGAAAGTGATATTTTACATCAAAGGGAACGAACACGTATCAATGCATATTTGCATTGCTATGCATGTACCATAGTACTCTTGAGGCGAGACTTTCTCGATAGCATAGATAGAAATTTGTGTCCAGTTTTTTTTTTTTTTTCCTTTCTTCGATATAGTATGTTGGATGTTAGATGACAGTGAATGACTGTGAGTGGACTGTTAATTTAATTTAATTCCCATTCTAATTTAATGTAATTCAGTAACACGTAGTGAGCCTCGTCCTTCATAACCACGGTATTACATAAAAACATAACACAAAAAACAGTCGTTTTGCATGAAAACTGTAATTTTTAGAACAGCTTTTATAGAGAATCCATTCTTGTCTATTAGCTTGCTTGAAAGATACTTTCAGCAGTTTTATTTCTGAAAACGGTGTATTTTTTGACCCATGCTTATTAACATTATGTTGTTCCATTTGATATAATGAACTACTTCCCCAATTATTCAACACAATAATCAGATCGTTCTGTACTTATATTTATTAATTGGTGTAGTAATTAGGCATATCCAATGTGTCCAGTGTTAAATGGAAGTGTTTTCGTATGTCAGACAGTTCAGTTCATCAGCAATGATGGTAAAAGTAATTGCAAGTGACAGGTAACTGATAGTTGGATTAACGATATTGTTAATGAGTTTGTGTGACAATTGTCTGTAGACATTTAGTAGTAATATATTAAAAACAACAGTAGTAGAAGTTTTACAACAGTTTGGTTATTTTACATTTCCAAATATAAAGAACTTATAAGATAACAAATCAAAGATCTTGATCATGCATAATAAGTATAGCATTTCATTACATCTCAAAAGGTTCTCGATCAATTTTAAATTTCAGTCTAAAACTCAGGTGAGAACTATTTCCAGTAACCAGTAAGACATACACGTGGGACATTAAATCTAATGACTTTGACAAAGAGCATGTGAGAAGATCATTACGTAAGATAATATAGTGCTCAGTCTTTTCGGAGATCAGGATTGGAAATCGTACATAATTTCTTTTCATGGTAATGTTAGCCCTTCTCGCCGATGCTGGGTTTATACAGGTATTTTGATTACTTTTTTGTCAGGCATCATTTTGAAAATAGCAGTCTACAAATGTGGCATGGATGAAGCGATTTATATATAATATATATATATATATATATATATATATATATATATATATATATATATATATATATATATATATATATATATATATATAAGCCATATTTGTTTGTACGCATATACAATAGAGAACATGTTAGTATTACCTGTACATATAATTTCTCTCAATTCACAAAAGATTTCAATTCCTAAAATAAGACAAGACAAAGTATTAAGTCATACCTTATATATATATATATATATATATATATATATATATATAAAATCACCTATAACAGAGCTATTGCTCCTTTTACAATAGGCATTGCAATAATTCAAGTAAATATCAAGACTTACTACAAAAATAAAAAGAATAAGAGAAACAACTGTTATACAATCAATCAATAAAGAGAAATGCAGCAAAAATTATATATCTGCAACACACACACACATGTGTATATATATATATATATATATATATATATATATATATATATATATATATACTTGAATAGAAATACATTCATGCATATACATATATCTCCTGTCGCACATTCATACACATACGCATACACATGCATATACAACTGAAGTATAGCCCTATATATTAAATACATAGAATCGATATATATACAAGAATATATAAATAAGAATAGACAAGTAACAAGATACATAACCTGTAGAATTATTCTGTATAATTATTTATCTAAATACATATATATTTTAATTGAGATATAAACATTACGAGGCATCGAGAAATCTATATTTTTACCTTCTCTAGTTAAAACATTGTAGTCTCCTGTAATTCTCACTAGAGGTGAGTTTAGATGTACAATTAAATTTGATTTTTTGAATAGAACATTTGTCTAGTTCGTAAATTAGTTCTCCTAGCATTAAACCTCAATTGTTGTAAACATTCTTCGTTATCAAATATTCCATTTACCATTTTGAACAGAAACATCTGGTCTGCAATTTTCCTTCTAGCAATTAAGTTATCACATTTAAACTCCTTAATCAGACTTCTATATGAAATATTTTCTTTGTACGAGGACTTTTTGTGCTTCTTGTATTACAGATGCCGTAAGAACTCATTTTGAACTCTCTCGCTTTTCTTAACATAACATTGGTAAAAGGGATTCCATACTATAGAAGCATACTCCAACTTACTTCTAATAAGCATATTAAATAAAGTTATTGAAGTTCTGTAGTTTGTTAAATCTTGTGAATTTCTCAGTAAAAAACCCAGAGTTCAAAGTGATTCATTAACGCATTTTTCTATATGTGCCTTGAAGTTAAGTTTACTATCTAATAATATGTGTAAGTCTTTTATAGTAGCTGTTCTGGTAATTACTGTATTATTAATTGTATATTCGAAGTTGACAGGAGTATGTTGCCTGGAGTATGTGATTGCAAAACATTTGCTAATATTAAAATGTAGCTTATTTCTTAGAGACCAATCATAAAATTTATTTAAATCATCCTGTAACTCTAAACAATCAGCGTAATTCGTTATTTTCTTGTATAACTTAACGTCATCGGCAAAATAAAGACACTTTGAAAACTTAACAACAACACGTGGCAAATCATTTATGAATAATAGAAAAAAATAGTGGTCCTAAATAAATAAATAAATAAAGGTGAATGATAAATATATATTTGTAAGGTATTGTATATATATATATATATATATATATATTGAGAGAAATTATATGTAGAGGTAATACTAACATGTTCTCTATTGTATGTGCGTACATACAAATATGGCTTTGTACAAATGAGGAACCAGATGTATATCAGTTGTGTCCTTTTTTCGTTAAACCAAAAAAAAAAAAAAAAAAATGTTGGGATCCTTTGAAAAATTACTTAATGATTTTCTCGTGCACTTGAAAAAAACGAGCTTCGTCTACACAAAATTATTGGTCTGCTATTTTTTGTTCATATTCAATAGTGAATGTCAGTGACCTTAACTTCACAAATAATCGTCAATGTATATAATCATAAGGATGGTAACTTGAGGAGAAACAATATTCCGAGTACCCCGATGACTGCTTGTATGTCTTCCTTAGTACTCATAAGTTGCAATCTTTATTTTTCATTAAAGGCCAAGGAGGCGACCGTAGTTTCTTTAAAGAGAGAAACGTGTTTATGTGTGTACATAATATGATGTGACATTAATAAATCTTCATAAAACTGGTATTTTCCTTTATTAAATGTAAAGGAAAAATCAGACGCATCCAAGTTGTTAACTAAAAGTAGTGAAATGTTGTAATGAGTCGATAATCTACTGATACTTCAGTTGTGATTATTAAACTATTATTTCAGGTACGTACTATTTGAGCTTAACTTTAAAAGTACGCAAACGTCAAAATGGATTAAGTTAAGATTCGGGTTATTTACTTCAGATTTGTAACTTTTCTGTATGTAGCCAATTCTATAAAAAAAATATGTTGGAAAAGTTACACCAAAGAAAAACAGTTTTCAAGTAAAATTAATTTATTGTAGTTGAAAGGAAGTTTATCCAGTCTGGTTAAAAGATGATAAAGAGTAAATACAGCATGAAGCAAGCAAATATGGCATGGTGCAAGAGAAGCGATTGCCCAACAAAATCCAAGTGGATCTGACGCGTGTTCTCTAACACAACCTATTTTGTATTAAATGTTACAAATGATGTACACAAAACTTGATAAAATGCAGTAATGCAGATCTTTTTCTTGTCTCGGAGAATTTGTTTAAAGGATCTGATATTAATGAGGATTGTACGTTAAAGAAAAAACAAACTTTTGCTATTGAATGTTATTTTGTACTGTCAAGAAATGCATAATCTCGTTTTTAAAAAAAATATATATATATGTATAAAGAGGTTTGAATTAGGGAGAAAGGTTGTATTCTCACAACATAAATAGAATAAATGCTATATATATATTTTTAGATATTTGTTATACTTTTGTAATACCTAATATTCATAACTTGGTTCTTTGCTAGTTCTTACAAGTGACAGAATGCTTTCTTCCCTATAATGCGGATTTTTTAGAATTTCAGATCGCTTATTTGTTCATGTAAGCACAAAATAGGATTTTTTTTATATACTAGCACTTGATTTCGATCTATGCTTCTAATAGAGGTCTTCTTTACACATCTAACTGTAGAAGGGGGAAAGGTAGCTCAATGATAGTGTGCTCTCTATTGTGTGAAGTATGCGTTTTTTGATCTTAGACAACATGAAATTGTGATGGACTTAAAATGTGTGTCCAGAAGTTTTCTTTGGCACTCCCATTTTCTATCACTAAATGCATTTCACCAATTCTTCCCTCATTCAGTTACATATACAACCTATGCTAATATGAAATTTACAAGCTTACCTCGTTCGGGTGTGGTCCCCGGTTCGGTTCCTGCTTCTGCCAAGTAGGCTTTGTGGTAGACACATATGTGCGTGGGTTTTTCCGTTTCCTCTCACTTTTGTCATTCCATCATTGTCATCCATTTCGTCATAGCCCCTTAGCCTCACAAGTAAAGGGTCCAAATGGATGAATCGAGTTTCGGGGTGAGATATAGTGCTCCTGATAGAGGATGTAAAAATATATGTATATGCAAAGTTACTGCGGATGAGCGCCATAAGAAGCTTAAGGAGAGGGGCTCAAAGATGATAGGAGAAAGGCTATGCTATGTTATAGAAATACATCAAATAAACTGTTGAATCGTAAAAATTGTGAAAGATAGACAAAGATAGTCTAATAGGCCTCGTGTCTGCACTAAATTATAAAATGGTTTACTCCCTTGCCTCAATCAATGCCTTTAAATTTATCATTTCTTTATAATTGTTCAGACTGCACACTTCAAAATTAAATAAAAATAATTTAAAAACAATATTATAAAAATAATTTTAAAACTCCCAGGTTCTTCTTTCCATTCCAGGCTACTTCCAGGTTTTCCAGGTAATTCCACGCCAGAGACATTCCGTTATTAACATTGATGTTGATTCCTGCAAATGAAGCATTTTAATATCCTCAGTATCTCAGCTACATCATCACAACAGCTGTGTATCAACACGTAGCTGTATATCATAATTGGGATAAATTCTTGACCTACTGGGCCATTTCTTGACGTTCTAGATCTAGTGTTAGATTTCTTGACACTTTCTTGACTTGTAGTCACCCTGTGGTATCATGTTAAATAGGGGAAAGAATATACTGAAACTAACACATTACCGCTTAAATATAACAAACCACCGACGAACATATATACGATCTACACAAACGCCAGAAACTGAAACATCACTGTTGTTATGGACATATTATCCATAACCAGCGGCGCAAATCTGTAATCATTTGGGGGGGGGGGGGGGGGGTAGGACCGTTTTTATAATTTTCTTTTAAGCGATGTTCAAAATACTTATGAAGTTGAAAGACAATGCTATGGAGGATTAAGGGAGAAGAGTTGCCTTCAACATTGGGAGGCTGGAAGATTTGAGGCTTATTCTGGGAGACATGACTTTCATCTCACTTTCCTTTGTGACAATCGGATACAAATCATCACATTTCTTCCCCCTTTAAAAAAAAAAAATTACTGAGGGGGGAACAATCCCCCCAGTTCCAAGATTGGAGGGAACATGTCCCCCTCATCCCCCCTGGATTTGCGCCAGTGTCCATAACAATTATGTAAAAGTTTCAACATCTACTTCTTGAATTTGTAAATAATTTCTCTGCCTACAAAAACACATTGGAAAGACATAGGAAACTTGCTGGTTATCGGCAATTGATGATACTTCACATTCAGCTTTAGTTTCATTCAGGATCCTTCAATTCCAGTTTAATAAACCATCACATAATAGACATTTAATTCAAAACGGCAATTCCCAGCTCTTTCAAGTACAATAGTAGTAGATTTTTTAACGACCCATGATTATGCACTGACAAATAAAGGGTCGAAATGGAGGAATCGAGTTTCGGGATGAGACATAGTGCGCCTGATAGAGGATGTGAAAATATGGGTATGTGCAAAATTATAGCGGATGAGCGCCATAAGAAACGGAAAGAGAGGGGGTCAAAGTTGGTGGGAGAAAGTCTATGTTATATTATAGAAACACATCAAATAAACTGTTGAATCGTAAAAATAATGAAAGATAGACAATGCAAGCGGTGTTTCACATATTGGCAAAAGAAGAATGGGCAGAGTAGATCATAAACTACTGCCATCTTGCAATCCAATATTATCTTAAGTGGAAAGGTAGTTGTGTCATATATCAATTAATGCCAGTACGTTCTCAAAAAGTCAATTATGAATTTTATGGATCGTTATCTGTACTTATTTGGAAGATTTGGGATCATTATATATATATAACGAAAATCTAATAAACTGATTCTCGTATGTTGAAAGTTTGGATCATCACTACAGCACATGTAAGTTAAACATATTATCTTCAAACCAAGAAAACTAACAGAGAGATTTGATATCCAAGTTTTATATTATTAGATTACGTATTACTTTTGACATTACTTACAATTTGTTTCATACAGTGCCGTAGAGAACTGTTCCGGTCTGGAAGAATCGCTTCTTTTTCGCTTTTGATCGAAAACAATGTGGAGTTTATATAGCTACCTTTTATTAAATGACATACTAATATAGACCATAATACAGTAAAATCTGATAGACTGGAATGTAATTATTACTTACTGTACGTACACCACTATGTTGTTCACTACTTACTATATTTTTCACTCCACTTTGTCCACCTTCGTAAGCAAGAGCAACTTGGGACGAGCATAATATGTAATATCTGGATGAAAAGTGGACTACTGCAGTCGAATACAGCAATGAAGTTGTAGCGGAAAATAAGTTATCGAGTGAGGTGGCTTTTTTGAGTGTCTATCTTGTCGCATTATGTTTGATCGGTATGTTTGAAATATGAAGCCTTCGAATATTGTGACAATGTTGCGGGGAAGACACATTATAGGGAGCTGCTGCTTTGTTACGAACAGCTATCGTCTACAGCTTCAATTGATTATTCTGATTTAAAAACATTCTCTTGCTCTTCTAAATCAGTATCGGTTTTCTTATCATCTTCACCTGGTTCCAAGTCGTCATCGATCACCAATGTTTGTATCTCATGTACTCTCATCATCTTCCGTTTTCTTCCAACAACTTTGTAATTCTTTCAAACACTGTATTCCTCCGACGATAGATCATCATAGCAAGTTCCGAACTCGCGAACCAACATTGACACAATAATCGAAGGCTTCATATTTCAAATTGTCACAATAATCGAAGGCTTCATATTTCAAACATACCGACCAAACATAATGCGACACGATGGACACTCGAGAAAGCCACCTCAGCCGATAACTTATTTTCCGCTACAATTTCATTCCTGTATTCGACTCCAGTAGTCCATTTTCATCCAGATATTACATATTATGCTCGTCCCAAGTTGCTATTGTTTACGAAGGTGGACAATGTGGAGTGAAAAATATAGTAAGTAGTGAACAGCATAGTGGTTTACGTACAGTAAGTATTAATTACATTCCAATCTCTTAGATTTTATTGTGTTATGATCTATATTAGTAAGTATGTCATTTAACAAAAGCAGTCTTGGGAAGTAACGTAACGCAAGTAACGCGTTACTTTTTAAGTAACGTACCTAGTTTGCGTTACTTTTTTCGTGTTACATTTCGGATGAGTAACTACAATATATATATATATAGATAGATAGATAGATAGATATATTTCGGAAACAAGTGTTTCTTTCCTGTAAGTGAATTTTTCAGAATGAAACAATCGAGCATGAACTACGTATGTCAGTGACCGACAGGCACAGACACACAGAGAAATAAGTCCGTAATGCCACTTGCTGTTTTTGGAAGATGAGGACAGCTTTAGGGAAATCACGTGTACTGATTGCAAGCACCGGGAAGATTTTGTCGTAGATTTTGACAGCTCCAAATCAATACATTCAGTGAGTGAACTAGGAGTGCAATGATACCGGTAGTCTTTTTTACTTTGATTGGTGTTGTTTTTATAAAGATGGAGAACGAAAATATTTTACCGTTCGAACACTTGAAAGAATACTTTTTAATTAAGAACTGAGGATGATCGTAGACAGAATTTAAAAGTAAAGTGTCTGAAGTGCCCAGGCGGAAAATATTTATCAACAACTAGGGTACCTTAATTAACGATTTACAGTAAGGGGTTAATATGAATAAACTGTGTTCTGATGAGCAGGCCTACTTTATTACTAGAAAATAGTTTGCTGATGGTATGTAATATTGGGAGTTCTTTCAGATCAGTTTGCTTATCCCAGAGTCCCGTTGATTATAGAGCTTGAAACTAGCTTTAAAAAGCATGTATCGATTTTATAGTTACTGGCAAGTTTTGATTCACTCCCAGTTCATGTGTTCTCATTTTATTAGTTGTTGTGTAATGTTTCTCTATATTCTGTATTTTTAATTTTACATAACTTTGTTATTATTATATAATTAGTTTAGCAAAATAATAATAAGCAACCATTTTTTTTATCGCATAGGGATGAGCACAAGTCAAGCTAAAACTCGACTCGACTCGAATTCAAGTCGAGTTTCGAGTCAAGTCAAAGGTAATATCCTCGAGTCGATTTCCGAGCCGATTCAGCTTTCGCGTCGAGTTTCGAGTCCAGTCGAGTTTGATAAATGGCTCGTTCGTTTTGACTCGTCTTGAAATCATGGCCTGATTACACTGGAAAACGAAAGCCATGAAAAATGTAAGCTAAACAGTAATATGGAATACTTTGTGTTGCTCACGAAAGGGACACTGCTCGCATCTCGTCTCGTCTCGATAGCGAGACCACAAGAGATTTTTTATAATAAGCTCAGTTCGACTCGACTCAACTGAGAAGATGGCTCAAGCCGGCTCACTTCGGGTGAACCATCGGCTCGAGCTGGCTTGGTTGGGAGAGCCATCTGCTCGGTTCGGCTCAACTGAGCCGAGGGCTCTAGCCGAGTCGGTTGGGTAAGCTGTTGGCTCGGCTCACTTCTCGGTTCGGGTCGATAATGAATGAGCTGTAATCCGAGCTGCTCGAGTCGTTGACAATTCTAAACCCGGGCCGAGCAGTTTTGAAGATATTTGGCCAGTACCCTATAACTTTTAACAGTGTTTGGCTCGAGCCCGAATACTCAACCTAGACCTTCAACCCAAATTCAGAACCTCGTTAAGAATGTCTTTGACTCCTATACTTCACGACTACCGAGGTTGGCAATCAACTAGTTTTTTATTCTTCAAATACAAACCGCCTATCTTTCATGTTTATATAGTGTTCTTATAATAATAATAACAATAATAATATAAGTTGTAGTAGTAGTAGTGTCATTGATAATAATTATACTGTATATGTAATATACTTGAAGAATGTACTCGAAACTACACGCCGGATTTGGCTCGACTCGACTCGAAACTCGACCGCAATTCGAGTCGAGTTGGAGGAAATTTTTCGAGCCTAGTTCTCGGTTCGAGCTCAAAGATGTCTGTTTCTAGTCGAATCGAATTTCAAAGAAAACTCGCTCGTGTCCATCCCTACGAGTAACACAGTATGGCATTTTATCAATGTTACATTATATGAAAATGTTCACATATCAAGTAAAAATTTGTCCTTGCATTTACATAAAGCGATTCAGAACGTGCAATAATAATAATAATAATTAACTCTATATCCTATGGAACCCGGAGGTTCAATACCACGTTCACAAAAGCTCTCCACTGACTTCTATCCTTAGCCAATTGGATCCAGTTTCTACTTTGTATTCCTATCTCTGCTAGATCCATCTTAATATTGTCCTCCCATCTGCGCCTAAGTCTTCCTAAAGGTCGTTTTCCGATTGGTCTTCCAGTTAAGACTTTGAAAGCGTTTCTACTTTCTTCCATTCTAGCTACATGACCTGCCCACCTAAGCCTCCTAGACTTGACGGCCCTAACAATGTTGGGTAAACCGTATAAATTATGTAGTTCCTCGTTATGAAGTTTCTGCCATTCCCCATTCCCGTTCCTCTTGGGTCCGAATATTCGTCTCAGGATCTTGTTCTCAAATACTTTCAGTCTATGTTCTTCCCTCAGAGTAAGAGACCATGTTTCGCAACCATACAGAACAACAGGCATGATTATCGTTTTGTATATTTTAAGTTTCAAATTTCTCGACAGAATTCGCGACGACAAGAGATTTTGAACCGAATAGTAACACGAATTCCCTGCTTTTAGTCGACATTTAATTTATTCGTGAATATGATTTTCGTCTGTTAATATTGATCCTAGATATTTGAAACTATCCACTTTATCAAAAGTATTATTTAATATTTTAACGTATCCATAATTTGCCGTATTACGGTCCCGACGCACTTCCATGTACAGTGAAACCTCTCAATAACGGACACCAATGAGACATGAATTTTTGTCCGTTACTGAGAGGTGTCCGTTACAGAGAGGTTACAGTAATTTAATTTCTCGCAACGGTAATTGTATGGAGTAATATACAGTAGATATATTATGTATGAGCGTAAATACTTAAAATTCAATATGAAAATACTCTATTTAGTACGTATTTGAATTACTGGAAGGGATGAAGGAGAAATTAATTTATGTTAAATAGTATTATTGCTGGGGGATGTGTTAATATATTCGTATATTGCAAAAGATAATGCATGTATGATCATTTTCTTCCTACATGGGAGGGGAAAGCGGGAGGGAAAGAGTTTTTCATTTATTTCAAATTTTTAGGACCTTCTCAAAAGATGCGTTAGGAACCAACTAACCGGCTAAACTCATTAGCTAGTGTTCACTGAGAATCCTCAGTACGGTACGGTTGCGGAAAAAATATTTCTGTGTGTGTGTGTGTGTGTGTTTGTGTACTGGCGGAATGGATGAAAAGGCAAGTTATTGGGAGTGCATATGTTTGTTGACTCAGCCCCAATCGCAAAGAATATCATCTTAGAGAAAGTTGCTTTACTAAGAATGTAAGAGAGGAAACATTGTTCGTTGAAAATGTTATTGTAAAACAAACAACGTTTGTTTTGTTATCTATGAAATTGTCGGAAAGATGCAAGGTCCAGAGGAAAAAGGACTAAATTTGTTAGGGAAGGGAAGATCTTTCGTATAGAATTCTTGGCCATACGACTGACCCTGCATGAGTGTTATAGTTTATTGAAGGTTTTCTAGAATTTCCCCCAGAAAGCAATTTATTGAGGGCAAAATAAAATAATTTGAAGTTCAGCTTGAAGGTGTTCTGTTTGATGGTTCACCGGTCTAGACTCATGATAGATACACTTGTGGGGAAAATATTTTTGTCTCCTGTAATATATCGCAGAATCGAGAAAAAATCCTGTCCGTATGAAGAGGTTATTGAAATGTTTGGAGGGAAAAAGGACTGTCCGCGTCCGTATCTGAGAGTGTCCGTAAAAGGGAGGGTTTTGTTCCATAAGAGAACACATATTTTTGCCGGGACAAAAAAATTTGTCCGTATTATAGAGGTGTCCGTTATTGAGAGGTGTCCGTTAAGGGTGGTTTCACTGTATTTAGTTTTCTCTGCGTTTACTTCTAAACCCATATCCCTGCAAGCGTTAAACAAGATCTCTGCATTTCTTTCTATTGTTCTCCTATCATCCCCTATTAAATTTACATCACCAGTATATACCATAACCTGGTGAATACCATTCAACTCTAGGCCCTGGTTGCTATAGCGTATTCCAGAACAAAGTTAAATAATAATGGCGACAACGCATCTCCTTGTTTCAGGCCATTTTCGACGTGAAAGGTCGTGGACAAAAATTTTCCTACCCTGACTTTACTTTGGGATTGATTTGAACATATCTTAATTAATCTAATTAGCTTTCTCGGTATTCCAAGTTCTGTAAGAACAATGTACAATTTTCTCTCCTAACCGAGTCATACGCCTTTCTAAAATTAATAATAATAATAATAATAATAGCGGTAGTAATAGTAGTGCGGAAAATTAAAGCCATAATTTTTTTCACATTTTTAAAGTTTCGGACCTAAAAGTAATGCGTTACTTTCGAAGTAAAGTAACAGTTACTTTTTTTGCTGCAAGTAACGCGTTACTAACACGTTACATTTTAAGAGGAAAGTAAAGTAACTTGTAACGCGTTACATTTTTACAAGTAACTTACCCAACACTGAACAAAAGGTAGCTATATAAACTCCACATTGTTTTCGACCAAAAGCGAAAAAGAAGCGATTCTTCCAGACCGGAACAGTTTTCTTCGGCACTATATGAAACAAATCGGAAGTAATGTCATAAGTAATAGGTAATCTAATAATATACAAATTGGATATCAAATCTCACTGTTAGTTTTCTGGCTTGAAGATAATATGTTTAACTTACATGTGTTTTAGTGATAATCCAAACTTTCAACATACTCGTATCAGTCTATTAGATTTTCGTTAAAAACAAACAAACAAAAAAAAAAGTATAAATATGATCCCAAATCTTCCAAATAAGTACAGATAACGATCCATAAAATTCATAATTGACTTTTTGAGAACGTGCTGCCCCTAATTGATGTATGACATGACTACCTTTCATTTAAAAAAAATATTGCAGATTTCAGGATGGTGGGGGTTTATGATCTACTCTGCCCATTCTTCTTTTGCCAATATGTGAAATATCGTTTGTATTGTCTATCTTTCACTATTTTTACGATTCAACAGTTTATTTGATGTGTTTCTATAACATAGCATAGACTTTCTCCACCAACTTTGACCACTCTCCTTCCGTTTCTTAAGGCGCTCATCCGCTATAACTTTGCACATATCCATAGAAAATACGCAACAAGTCACAAAGGTCCTATTCAAATAGCCTGAAGAAGGAGACTATTAGCTGGGCGAAAGAGGAGGTTCCCGGACAATGTAAAGCAGGATCTTTGAAGGATGGATGATAACAAACATGGTACATTGACTTTTCGCAGGTTAAAATCTAATGGAAATGTTTGTTTCTGCTACGATGAGCCTTTGAGCTCTTTAAGCCAAAGCGTTCGTTATTTTTTGAATTGAACGAACTCGTATTTATCATTACTCTTTCTTTCTTATACAATAATCAACTCTGTTACATTAGATTATCCTGCACGCCTGAGGCCGCGGTGGCTCAGTGGTAGAGTTTTTCACCTGTGATGCCTGGGGTCCCTGGGTCGATCCCAGCTCGCGTCAAGGTGAACTTTGTGGACAAACGGGGGGGAAAACGGTTTTCTCGGGGATCTCCGTTTCCTACCACTTTCTTCATTCCACCATTTCATTTATTTCTCATCACCGTCTCCTTTAGCCTAGCCGCATAGCCGTGGGTACGTAAAACTCAAAGATTTAATTTCATTTTATATTCTGCACGCCATAACCGTCTCTCTCTTGCAAGTTAATTACTCAAATGATTATTCCTATTAATGGAGACCAGTAATATTTCTAAGACAATAAAAAGTCATTTTCCCCTCTTCTGCAAGAGGAGCTCAGCAAACAAAATTATTATTGGAACACTATTATCAGTGTGTATATATTTATAGTTCTTTTTAAAGTATGAACATCTGTTAATAAGAGAGGAAAGGAGAAAGTTTTTTTTTTTAAATTTTAGCATTTCGGTTCTGTTCTTATCATCATAACGCTCTGATAATTTACCTATATATATTGCACGTGGTTTCCATTTTACACTGTGTGCGTGGGTTTTCTCGGGTTCTTCCATTTCCTCCCACTTTCTTCATTCCACTATTTCATTCATTTCTCATCACCACCGTATCCTTTAGTCTAGCCGGCATAATCGTGGGACGTAAAACTTATAAAGATTTTATTTTCGGTTTTCGATTTTATATTATGAAATTATTGTATCAATAAGTAAATACCCATTCAATCACCAACCCTGCCATCCCTTGCCATTCCAACATTATGCCACAACCTCGGCTGTTAAAAGGAATGAAAATAAACAATACAACTGTTCAATAAAATTTCCATTATAATAACACGTGTTACTTACCTCACTAATACAGACAAATGTAAGTAAATGTTTTAAAATACATAGTTTTATTATGAAAGTTGTACTTTATTGTTTAGACATATTTAGATACACTCTATACCTCCGTGTGCGGAGGCTGATGGTGGAAGACGGAATACGAACATTCACTGTAATTGAGCGTGGTGGGGAAAAATCTTCTTATAGGTAAGTTCTTAAGGAAAATAAGACAAGCAATACACTTCTATCTACTCCGGAAGTATCACACTACTTATGTATCTTATGTGTTTTGTTTCGTTCTTTACTGAGAGTTCATTGTTTTACACCTGACCAACATTCTTTTAATAATTTAAACAATACATCAAGTAAAAGAAAGCTTTTTGTTTACAAAATAATAATATAATAATAATAATAAATTAGGAGACGAAAAAGTGATTAATCTATCTGAAACATCTGCTATGTGAATAATATCGAAAGTTATTTTTTTCAACAAAAATGTACTATTAATTAAAATACTACAATTGCATTCCTTGCTCCGCTTTCTGGTAAGAATTTTCGTTAACTTTTTTTTTGCATAAAATGTGACAATAAACAGGTCAGTCAATACATACGTATATTTATTTTTATTTTCGAGCGCTAATAGAAATGATGTAATGGCAGGGTGTGTACTAAAATTCCAAAATGAAATTTCGTGACCTTTTCTTTACCAAATAAAATTTCCTAACATTTTCAAGAGCGAATTTGGGTGAGAATTAGGCCGAATTTTCATCCATGTTATAGAAACGTACTTTGCTTGCGATTTGGTAGCGTCTAAACTCGACCATAGACATTTTTGGTGGTGAATTTTGACGTTTTATAAAACAAAGTTTTCCAATCTGTACTTACATTTGTACAGTTTTTAAAAAAAAATCGTTACCCCAAAGCTAAATTTCGTGACTTTCATGACCGTTTTCTGATTTCGTGACTTCCGTGACCAATAGACACCCTGAATGAAAAAGAGAAAGAGAAACTGGTTGGGACATTAACTGAGGAGGAACTGTATTATGAGGGACGTGTTAGAGCAGGGATGCAAATAAGCGATAAAATTTTACTAGCCCAAGAAAATAGCTACTAGCCCACATCCCACAATAGAAATCATTTACTTACCTTCGGTATGATATTAAATAGTCGCCCGCACCGATGAACCACTCGCCCCCGGCGAGTGGTTATTTGCATCCCTGTGTTAGAGGGTGCGGTGGCACGAAAGAGAGGGAGGAGGCTACAGTTGATGGACGGTATAAAAACAAAAATCGTACGTAAATACGAAAAGATTAGCTGAGGACCGTGAAGCATGAAAACTTCTCTGTTGCAGCAAGTGCCTTTTAATAATGGCAGAATACCTATAATGATGATTAGTAGGAATGAAAGGAATTAATGTATTAAAAAAAGAAAAGGGAACTTCAGATTTGTATATTTTACGACCCTAAAGAAAGAAAAAACTATTTTTAAATTTTCGACCGTCTGTTATTTCTATGTATGTACTGTATAGAAGTCAGCAAACTGACAAAAAGAAAATTTTTATCAAGCCAGATATGATTATTATTTTTTTGTTTGTTGCATGCTGTGTACTAGGGATGGGCAACCGGTTTCTAGAAAAACCAACATTTCGGTTTTCTTCAAAACCGGTTCGGTTTTTCACCGAAACCGGTTTCGGTTTTCTCCAAAATCGGTTCGGTTTTCACTGAAACTGCAAACACACACAACTATTCTGTGGAAACATTTGGTTTCCGGAGAACAACGAAACACTATTCTGGTCAGAAATAGAACAAATTTTGGAAAAAACCGGAACCGGTTTTGAAGAAAACCGAAACCGGACCCGGTGAAAAACCGAACCATTTTTTTTTAGAAAACCGATAATCGGCTTCGGTGAAAAACCGAACCGGTTTTCGCAGAAAACCGATTTTTGAAAATTTTCTGAAACCGATTTCGTTTTTCTAAAACCGAAAAACCGGTTTTCGGCCCCCCCACTACTATGTACTGTTACCCGGAGACAGTTTGATACCATTTCTTTTTCTGTTTTTCTTTCTTTCTCTGTCAAGTTTACCCGTTTCCAAAGTTAATTACTCTTCTTAATGGCGATTTCAGCAAGTTCCACTTCCTCCTAGTTTTCAAACAGTCTATTTTCAATTGTGTTCAAATTTCACAAGGGAGTGTAAAAGAGAAGTCTGCTTAAATTGTCCGCAATTTCCTTGACAGAAAAAATAGTTTTTCAGGGCCAGATATTATTATTATTATTATTATCTATCTATTAAAATGCTACAATATCAATTAAAAGTTTTTTTTTCAGTCTTTCATTCCCATTATACGATGGGCGGACCCTAGAAAGTCACGCCTTCTCTTTGGCCAGAGTGATGCTTTACTGTTTGGTGATTAATATGGTGATGGCAAACATGTTGCAATTGATTTTGTAGTTAGATTCGATCAGAAAATGTCTTCTCAGTAGCAGTGGGTTTTCAGCTGAATTATTTGAAGTACCATGTGTCGTTGGACGAGGTACGATGAGTTTAGCTATAGAAACGGTGGCACAGGTGACATTGGAAAGCGTGTGTTGTGGCTAAGCTATTAGCGATATAGAGGAGGACTTTTTGGAATATTCTGCGCTCAGGGTTGTAGTCATCTGAATTGGTTTCTCTTTCGTGTATCGCTAGGAGATGGTCTATAGGAGGAAATCAAGTACGGGGGAGAGCAGGAGTCTGACCTAAGAGGTCTGTGATCGTAATATGAGATGCAGCTATGTGATGGGTAATGTATCGTGTTCGGAGGCGATATAGGTGACCAATATAGGAGACATTGTGGTATGTTGATAGATCTCGTCGTTGGAAGTTTGATAGGACAGAGAGTAGGCAATGCGTAACGCCTGGCGCTCGAGGAGTTGTAGGCTGCCATAAAACTAAGGAGTCACGGAAAGCCAAGCAAGATGTCCGTAAGTCATTACTGGTCGAACGAAAACTTTGTAGATATGGAGTAATACTTTAGCATTTAAGCCCCAGGTTGTGCCTTTTAAGTTTTTCAATAGGTTTAGACGACGGCGGATGTTTTTCTCGAGAGCTGTCAGGTTTGTGCGTCATGTGAGATGTTTATCAAAATGTACCCCAAGATATTTAACGCTATTGTTTAACGAGATCTCTGAGTCCAGCACCGTAATATGTAGACGCTTAGGATTGCGTGTGGGACAGTAATTGTGTTTCTTGCGACCAAAAAGCGCCATTTGTGTTTTGTTTGGGTTTAGTTTCCAACGTAAACACCAGGAGATTAGGCTATCTATTGCTGCTTGTAATTGAAGATTCATTCGCTCTACAGAGGAGCCGAGAGCGAGATAGGCTGTATCATCTGCGAACTGTAGAGCATGAATTGGAGGTGATGGAGAAGGCATATCGGCTACGTATAGGATATAGAGAAGTGGAGAGAGAACGGATCCTTGAGATACTTCTGCTCTTAAAAGAAATTCGTGCGAATGTCCCTGGTGGAGTTGGATAAATGCACGTCTCTGATAAAGAAAATTGGTGATCATTCGGACGTAACGAAGTGGTAGAAGCCGTTTGAGTTTGAATATCAGTCCCTCGTGCCAGACGGTATCAAATGCACGTTCTATATCAAAGGAGATTAGCACAGATGTAGGTGTTTATTATAGTGGTTCATTACGAGCGAAGAGAGTTTGAGTAGTTGGTCGCTAGTGGCGAAATGTAGTCGAAATCCTGCCTGAGTAGTAGGAAGGATATTTCGGTCGGCGAGGAAAGGATGGAGCCTTTTAACTAGAATCCATTACAAAGTTTTACTGAATACAGAAGTTAAACTAATGGGTCTGTATGAAGTTACTGATGCCGAATCTTTTTGTGGTTTTAAGAAGACTATTACTTTAACGAGTTTCCACAGGCTAGGAAAATATCCTGTTGTAAGGATGATGGTATAAAGAATGGCTAGCAGGGTATGAAAGATAGGTGGAGCCTGGGAAAGTTGGCGGTATGTGATTGAGTCTGCACTTGGCGCTGTATTAAGTCTGTTCTGTAGAACATGATGGATATCCTGTGAAGTTATTGGAGCTAGAAGGGCATCAGTAGCGTTAAGTGGATCGCCAAACTGGGCTTGGAGTGACTGTAGAGTAGGATTGCCCTCTATTTCAATATGCTGGTGTGAAGGATGTGCAAAAATTGGACCGGAGTGGGATGTAAAAGCGTTTTCGAAGTACTAGAGGCTGAAGAAATGCCGTTGTCTTATCGGTATCAGAGGTTGGAGCCGTACCATTTACAATGAGAGGATATTGCGAAACCATGTTTCTGATAAGTCAGGCGTTTAAATAAGTTCCAGAATTTCGTCGGGTTCCGCTCGTTTTGTAGTTGGTTACAGGATTGTCGCCAGGTAAGACGTTTTTGGGCTATGACGTATGCTTAACCATTCTCTGTAACTACTTATGGAGATGGAAAAAAATATGGATCGTGTGTTCGGCAGTACTCGGTAAGGTAAGCATGGGAACGATCTAAGAGTGTAAGTGCATAGGGGGAAAATTGGGCCAGAGCGGATAAAAAGTAAGTTTAGGTATTGCATGTTCGGTGCTATCACTAATTGCTTCCGTTAGAGTTTCTGCTAATAGATCGATGGATTCAAAAGTGGCAAGATTGAAATTAGTATTTGCGAGTCGTGCAGTGATGTGGGTTTGATATTTGGTCCAGTCGGCCTTACTGAAATTGTATTTGAGAGGTGAAGATGCTGGAGTCTGCGTGCGAGCTGGTTGTTGAATCGGAAGATGATCGCTGCCAACAGATCCAAGAATTTCCAATGACGTGCGAGATAAAAGATTATTTGACACTATAGCTACATCTGGCGTGGTCTTGCTATCTGGTCGAGTATATTGAGCCAATGGAAGATAGGTGGTATGGGCAGTTGCTAAAAATCATTAAAGCACTGTTGCTGAGTTGCAGTGCGAGAGTGGTAGTTAATATCTGCCAGAATAATATATGTACGGAAGTTTAAATCGAGATAAGTCAAGAAATGGTAAGGTAATGGGTGTGTAGAACGTACGTAGATAGTAGCAACAGTTAATGTGATTGATGGCAAGTATACAGTTTGGATAATGCTCAGAGTAGCGTTGAGGGTTAGGGGGTATAATATGACGTCGTGGTATAGAGTGCTTAACTGCTATAGCTGCTTCCCCGCGAGCTAGATTCTGTGATAGGTCTGCTCGGGTGAGATAATAGTGTGGAAAATAGTAACGCTCACTGGACTTTAAGAAGGTTTCATTGAGCAGAATACAATCCACGTTATTTGCAGCAGCATTAAAAGCGACTGAGCTCCAATCTATAACTTTGGCTTTCAAATCTTTCATTTACGGTTATGTGAGATTTCACGTTTAACAGAGACAAACATTTTGAGTATGTGTACTTTAAATAAATTAGTTAAGGCCGGCTATACACTATAAGATAGATCCTAGGAAATCTCTTACGATTTGTCCTAGAGTCATAATCTCAACGTGTATGGCACCAGATCGCATGTCATTTCCTGTGTTCTGAACGATCCTATGAGATTTCTCTTGTTTAAAGCACGCTCTATTTTGGAAAGAAAATTCGTAAGATTTCTATTTAAGCGACATCAAGTGAGAGGAAGTGAAAACAAAACAAATGAAAACAACTGATGAGGTATCTTCTGATCGTGCACGTTTACTTTAAGTGTACCACTCGAAATAATTGTTGAAAAATTATAATTTGTCATTGTTTCCTAAATGATTTGCGTTGACCGACAAGAAAATATCTTACATAGCATAGATAAAATCCATCAAGGGGACCACCAAAAGCAATTGTTGATAATCTATAATTCTTTTACGATTTGCGTACAAATACGGGGGCCGGATAGAGAGTATAAAAACTATAGTGCAAAAAACTCAAACCAAGTTGTGCTAGGTGGGTTCTGGAAAGTACGAATGCTATCTAACTGGGGCAGAGCAAGGCGAAACGGGGGCCCGAGCGTCAGCGAGGGGGTGCAAGCGAAAGAAGCAGGTGCGTCAATGAATATAGTGAAAACGAGTGGGTTATTGCAATGATACGAGTTTGAATCGCACTTGTCATGGTATCGTGGTAATAGCGCTCCACTTGTAAACATAAATTATAACTTCCGTAAACTGTGCAGAAATACACCGGTGGTGGAAAATAGTATCACCGGTCATCTTTCATATGGACTCACTTAGGTAAATGTTTCGCAGAAGGGGTCCAGAAGTAGGCAACACATACAAAATTTACAGGAGAATTGGAAGATGCAAGTACTTAGACCTAATACAACCTAACCAAATCTAACCTAATGAAATTAACTAACTTAAACTAACCTAATATTAATAGAAGTGAGCGAAATTCTATCACTTTTTGAAAATTGTGCTGGTCCCATATACTAATATAATCTAACGTAACAACCGTAACTAACCTGAACCAATCTAAACTAAACTAATGTGAATAGAAACTACCAAAATTGTAACATTTCTTAGAAAAATTAGCTGGACCCTTTCTGCCAAACATAGTCTCTCACCTATTTTATCCGTCGTTAAAACATTTATAATGATTATACACTAGTAACCCTACAGTTGTAAACATAAAATACAGGTGTATTACTTTGTATTTAATTTTGTTGTTTGCAAAAAAAATGTTGCTTGCAAAAAATGTCTTTTCATGCGAAATATTAAATTTTACTTGTAAATCTTCTAAAATGTCGTGCGCCAAAAGTATCCCAGCACCCTTCTGACTTTTATGCTTTTTTTCTTTTTTTCTTTTTTAGAGGTATCCAATTTAACAATATAGCGCCTGATAATAATATTAGTGGGATGTGCAGTGTGGTTAGCATAGTAATTCTTCAACTTTGTACTTTTATTAAATAGAACTATTTCACAATGTTAATAAACGTCATTCGGTCAGACAGGAAAACTCTTCACGTGTATGGCAAAAAAAGGGTAGGATTTTCTACAAGATATGTCATAACACTTTTCCGAAGATAAATCCTAAGATATTTCCTACGATTGATCTCGTAGTGTATAGCACGCCTAACTAGATCTTTTTCATAAGGTTTATGTTTTAAAATTATTGTTCAAAGCCTTTGGATTTTAATAAGCCTTCTCTAAAATCAATGCAAGTGAATTGTGCTTCCATCTTCCGAGTTCTTTTAAAATATAAGTTGTGGACGTTTATATGTTTGTGGTTAATCCTTTCGACAATGAATTATCGGAAACTACAGGCTCTAGAAAGATGACGTTTTCACTGATCGATTAGAAATTTTGCGTAGATTATCCAGTTCTAATTGAATATTTAAAAATGGCCATTGTTTCTTTATTACATTTTTAAGGGTACACTGGAAGCTTTGAAATTAAAAAAAAAAAAAACTATAGCAGCATATCCTATGCATTATACATTCCAATAACACACTGTTATATATAGGAGTTGCATATGTCTCAGGTGTTTGTGTCATGGCCAAACAATAATGAAAAAGGAAGGAAGATCCATTTCTGCAGTGTAAGATGAATCTTTATTTTTGGAGCGTTTTGCCCAATGAACACCATATATAACTGCCATTATAATTAATTGTGTATGTAATGTATTTGCTTATGACATATTGCATGCAAGAAGAAAGAAAGCACTGGTCATGCATGAATTAGCAACTTCAATTGGAAGTAAGGTCAAATCTTGCAAACGGAGCGAGATATTGAGAAAATAATAATCGTAAAATCTCCCCTTTATGATACGCCTTGCCGATTTTTTAAATGAAGACGTCTTTCACTTGTGTCTGTAAAGGGACATATACAGATGTTGCGAGGAATGAGAAGGATATTTATGCTCATATGCGAAAGATGCGCTGTGTAGAGAGCACAGGTTCAGCTAGTCTAAAATAAAAAATAAAAAAGTTGCAGTGCAAGTTAACACACTTGCATTTTCAATTTGCTACAAGTTTACAGTACATGTATACAATGCTCTCTGTGCTATATAATAACGCTGCTGTAAATACACTTAATTTTTTTTAAAAAGACATATTAGTAGTTTTTCTCTCTATTTGCAGGTCTCTGAATTGTTGTTGAATATACATGAATATATAGAACATTTCCAAAAACCTCGATTAACATAGGACACATTTTTCTCCTTTTGAAAAATGCCGTACATTATTTCCTTTTACCCCTTTCGACACGTTTGCAGTCACCATTTCCTCGTTTCTCATTCTCCCTCCCCTATACCACGAAATTGAAGCTGTTTATAGTAAGTTCGGAATGCAGAGTTAAAAACTGTTTAGCATTTCTACTGATGCAGAACTTTTGAGGGGTTGAAGGAAAAGAGATTACTTTGTAACATAACCATTGATCACTACTTTACTCTAAGAAGAGTTCGTGTATTAAGATTATTCTTAATGCGATGTTAAGGAACTAAACCAATTACATTGTGGAAAAAGAAATTATATGCACAGACCAGGATTGTATCTTTATTTTATTATTTTGTATTTCAGTAATTTGAAAAATAAGTGTTTTTAAATATTTTTTTGATTATTGAAAAGAAAAACAACAACGTGTGATAAATGTTCTCATTATACTGATTAACGATTAACTCTCAGATGATCCCAATATCTTGGTCACTATGCAAAACGAAGATGAAAAATAGACAGATCAAGGATATAAAGGAATAAATTTGTCGGTAAGAGGCAATACTAGATGACAATTTGTCATTTTAAAGTTTTGATATTTTTTTAAAGTTTAATCAAAGATTCGTGTTTTTTTCATGTTCGAAATTTCGTAATTTAATAGCTGGTTTGGCTTTGTCCACAATTCTGCAGAAAAGCAATATTATATTTGGAACTACCTAAAAGCTCATTATTACTGTATTTTTCATTTTTCTTTTCTAATAATCTTCTTAAGGCTAGTTTTAGACGGAAGCATTTATCGTAGCAAAAATCGTATCATTGATATTCTACCGTGTAAAGTAGCAAATGCTGTATCATTTCCCATGCCATGGCATATCCTATGCCATTTCTTGTCGATAGAACCTGCTCTATTTCGTAGCATTTTCCTCCAGCATTTCTGGTCCAATTGCAGCGCCGTGGTGTGTTAAAAAAAAGCGAAAGATTTTGTGCCAAATATCCATGCTCTTGTTTTGTGTGGGAAATTGAATTGTAGTAAAGAAAAATGAGTTAGAGTAGGGATGCTATTATTATGCTGATTAAAAAATATGAGGAGCATCCTTCTCGTAACATAACCGGCGAGAACTGTTGTTACAATTACTATAGCTTTAGCTACCTCACACTTTAGTTTCGGAGCCATAATTACGCTCTTCTCCAGTGATTTGTTTGCTACGTCACGACAACATGCTTATCAAAATGCTACCGTGTAAAAGCACCATATATTTTTGATGTCATAGTACGTATATTAGAGATTTTTGACAGCACATCTTCTACGATAAATGCTTCCGTCTAAAACTAGTCTAAGCCTTTAAAATCTATAGTGTGTTATATCAGGGAATAGTCGATAGTCATTGAATCTAAGGGTTTTCTTACGGAAGAATTACTATAAATGCTATTTGGTCAGCTTTTTGTATAATTCATGAAAATTTCAGAATTGAAAGTTATATAAATGATTAAGACTGTCATCTACCAAGACACACACACAACTCTTATATAGAATGAAAACACAATAAGTGTCCCTTCGTGGCCAAATGGCTAACGCGTGTAGTGTCAGGGGGCATACATTCCTAGGTAGCCCGAATAAGTAGTTTGGATCCCAGTGGCGGCCGGTGGATTGTGGTTTCGGGTGTTGCAGTACGAACGATAAGAGACAGAAGATATAAAGTTGACTTATTGACTAATCAGCATAACTTTAGATGCAAATTCTATGTGACATGTTAAATTTAATAAAATTCTGTTTTAAAAAAATAAAAAATGCAGAACATTTTATCCGATTAATCACCTTAATTAATTAGTAAGTTCATTATCCTCTCTTTGATTGGAGCAGATCTGCCTAATACATGCTGGTTGAACTCTGGTATTCTTATTGTCAGGTCTTTTTCGATGGAAAGCATAACCAATGGTGATAACCTTTCTTGCAACATTCAATTCCTTTAAAGTGTCAATTCTTTTTCATGTAGAAAAATACTTTTCGTCTTTTGCTGACGCCATAGGTACAGTTAATATTAGTTTCAGAAGCTTTGCAGATTCACTATATATTTTTTCTTGATTATTGCGAACGATTCATTCTAGCAAACTCAGTCCCTGACAGTAATCCGGATTCCTCTTCAGCGTTGACTGAAGAGAGTTTGTAGCAGAGATTAGTGCTATAAAAAAATGTACATTGAACACACTTTATTCACAGTTTATCCAGGAAAATTTAAAATAAATTGAGGAAATGTATCTGGTGCAAACAACACTACTGCCATAATATATCCTGTAAATTTAAACTGGATTTTTTTTTTAACATTCTCCTGAATTGCCTTTGCTTGTTTTGTCTAAGCCTTAATTGAAAATTTTTCCTCAGTTGAAAGCTGGTCAATACTTTGTAAGTTATTTACAGAAGTCATAATATACAATTCATTCAGAATTTGTAGGTTATTTACAGAATTAAAGCGCAGACAATAAAATTAAACCTAATGAATAAAAACCAAAACAGCTGATACAAAAGAGGTACTGGTATATGAATTCCGAATGTCACATATTCATACATCAACACACACGCATGTGCGTAAAAGAAAAACTACATTCCAAATCATCCGTCTTGGTTGTTACGCAATGCACGATGAACACAATATACTTCCACATGAGGCGAAACAACGCTTACCAATGTGATATGTTTTAGAAAGGAAACCTCGCAGCCCGCCAGATGAAGGATCAACATGTAACAGAAGCCCAAAAATCAAAGGACATCAAAACAAACAGCACTGCCAGTTCTACACCCAGAAATATTAACTGGGAGGGGTCCAAAGTATTTGAGGGAGGTCCAATACGTCTACATAATATGGAACCTGTCTTATACTGCACCCGAAAAGACGATAAGTAATTCTTACTTAGGCCTACTGTTACTTATATTTTAAAAAAATGATAGAACGATTATTTTTATAAGAAAAGAAGAGTTCATGATGAGGCATAAAATAAAATATTTAGCCTACATCAATCGTTTCTCTGTTAAACAAGTATAGTTCGTTAAGGAAGTCTACAAATGTTAGTCAAGTTTCGAAATTTTTGGGAGGTCTGGACCCGGTGGACCCCCCTCGTGGCTACGCCCCTGAGCATTACAAACTACTCCCAAATTCAATGTGGCGTTCCCCTCGTACAGTTTTATGTTGAAATTATCAAGAGTATAAAATATACTTATTTTATAAAAGAAATATGTTTATACTAGAATACTATCCACAGAGGGAGGGGGGGGGAGCGGCGATTCTACATACTGACTTATTAATATTTGATTCACAAATTACTGTAGAAAAATCCTTCATTATCAATATAAGCTAACAATTAACTATTAAACGCGGGTCTACTTTCATTTGTTTTCTCCTCTATCAGATATTTTCTTTTTTTATTTTGTAATTCTGCAATCACTTTTTTTAATTGTCATTATATTGATTTGCTTCAGTATGGTCCCGTAATTTAAAAATATGAATGCATAAAAACAAATTCTATTTGTTAATTGCTAGTGAAAGAAAATTCAAAAATCTTATTTAGCGGGAAAAACCTTCTTGTTCACTGGAAACCGTGCTGTGTTGCAGAAGCACTGCAACGACCAGTCCCTTTAACTTCTGAGATAGGGGAAAGGAGACTTAACATTTGCTCCAATTGCCGCGCTGAAGGAACTGGTCGTTGCACGCTCGCTGCAACACAATATAAATTAGAGACTCTGTGACGGATTATTTTTCGCTCTTTAAAACGGATTAACGGAACGGACAGTTACAGAAGTAAAAAATATTTTATTTAAAGTGTATATATGCGAGTATTAAAAAGTATTTTTTCTGTTCTTTACTACTATTGATAATATTTTTTCTTGAAATACTTTGGTCGTTGCGCAACGCTGCAACACTAACATTAGCCGCCACTGTTGGATCCTACTCGTCTCGTATAACCATGTTGAAGAGAAACCAAATTCCAATCAATCAATAAATAAAAGGAGTTCAACTCTATCCTAAGAATAAATTTGATCCAGGTTCTTGAGAAGTCAAAGATTGGTGAAAGTTTTCTGTTTGAGAACTTGGAATTCAGAAAGTAAGATATTTCCATACTCCACAATAGAGGTAACTATAAGCTTATCAGTATTTCTTACATCTGCAACGCCATAGCGACAATAAAAGTACATGTTTGGCTGTTGAAGTAGAGTGACTCTTTTCAGCACCGAGGCCATGTGATACGTGAATAAATTTACTGCAACCAACTAGATCGTCTAACAATTGAGGTATAAGGAACATTGAATTCAAACACTTGGTGCTAATGAAAAGTGGTACGCGTCCTGCTCAAACATAGAAATCAACAATTCTGCGAATGGCTGTTTTCTTCGTTTAACACTAACACACTTCTGGAGTAGAGAAGGATGGAAATATAAAAATAATTAAAGCTAAAATTGCTTTACTGTTTTGACGTAAAAATTATTTTGCTTGAAAAGTTACGATTGTTGCGCACACAGTAACATAGTCACACTTCTGGAGTAGAGAAGGATGGAAATATAAAATTGCTTTACTGTTTTGAAGTGCACACAACAACATAGTCAGTGGTCTCGACTGATCAATTATCTCCTTCTTAAGGAAGTGAGACTAAAAGTCGTTATTTTTCTAGTCTTATTTTATTTTTGAATGCAGAAAAATACAGGACGCAACTTCGCAACCGAATATGACATTAGATACTAAGTTCGAGAAAAGGTGTAACCCTATACCTATACACAAACATGCAATGTGTAAGTTTCTAATTGGAAAGTGTTAGCAGAAGAGACTATTGAGTAGATCAAGAAGAAAGGATATTTTAAAGACGGACAAGCACGTGGATAATAACAATCCTAATTCAGATGGCCTATCGTAGGGAAGCTTTTGTTTCATTTGCGATGAGCTTTCAGGTTTCTTATATGATGAGTCAACCTTGTATGCAGGGATGTAATGCAAGGGTAGACGAGATTGTACGGTGTTACTTCATTAATATTTTTATACTTCAGCGTACATTCACTTTAAATAGAGCTGTATGGAAGATTTAACGGTGAGTATACGCTATATTTTCGAAAACCGTCTACGCGTATACCTACAAAAAATACACAGGGTATCTCAAAAGTCCTCTGTCATAGGGCAACTCTATTATTATCAGAGTTACAACAAAATGTAAAGGAAAACCGTCTCTAAATATGATGTTTTTAATCTAAAGTGAAGGATTTTTTTTTAAAAAATTGGACGAGCCGTTTGGATTGGGGCTGTACACTCTTTGTGAACCTATATATTGTTCACTATAATAAATCACTATGCTAGAAATATAAAGTACAAATCTCATAAATATAAATGAAAATGCAACGTAGCCGTTTACCTGGACCCACAACATAAGTGAATAAAGTTACTGTCCTTTACACTAACATGTCGATTGCCAGCCCCCATTTCAAACACGCCCCATTCACCATACTCTCACAAAATGTACCCACCTCCTACCCCGTCCTCTCCTCCCCCAGCCCCTCTATTAATGACAACGTTCCATTTTCATTTAACATTGGGCACATAAAGAGTGTACAGCACAAACGGCTCGTCCGATTTAAAACATTCCTTTACTTTAGCTTGAAAACATCATATTAGGAGACGGGTATTCCTCTTACATTTTGTTTAACTCTGATAATAACAGAGTTACTGTATGTCAGGGGACTTTTAAAACCCTATATATATCACTACTTGTGTCTAAAGTAAATTCTCTTAATAATACTTAGCAGGCCACTATAACTGTTCACAACAGAAAACAAGTTTATTTTCAGGTATATCTTTATTACTTCCTTGCCCAAAGTTATTTATTAATTACATCACTGAAAAGTTATATACTTATGGATATTGCTGTAACAATTAATATGACCATGGTAACCTACACAGTGTGGCAATTAGGAAACGATGAGACTTGATCTATGAAAAATAAACTAAGTAGAACCAGTATATTCAAAAGAGAAACCTCCCTAGGGCGCATAGCTTTACACGATCTAGTAAATCATGAAACAATTTCTGGAAGTACTGAACTGGTATGATGTCTTTGACATTTCTTTCTAGATGATGGAAATTCATCAAGAAAAGCAATCCTTCAGCGGTGCTTATAATTTGAGAAAGATAAAGTAATTGCAGAACAGATCTGTTCAGTATGCGAGATATAGTAACACTTTTGGGATAAAAGAAAATCACGAAAATATCAATTTCTGCTCTTCTGTTAAAGAATGCCGCACAGAACGTGCACATAGTTCTGTTTTTCTAAAATCCTCCGTTATTATTTACTAAAGAACCTCCGTATTACCCTAAAATTTGCATTTCACTCATTAAAAATGATACCTCGAACTGTGTCTATCATTTTAGTTGATATGAAGACATTTAAACTGGGCACTCGACGTTTTCCGCAGACTTCTTTCAGCACTGATCATACATCATTTTAAAAAACAACAACGAGAAATAATAGTCCCATTAAACCTTCTTCGACATGTCAAATGTTTCCGTTGGAGTTGTTCCTAATCGCGCAGAGAAATTGATCGTTGGAATAAGTCCGTATGCAACATCAGTCTGTACTTAACCGCGTCACGCACTAGATTGGGGACCTGCCGAGTAGGCGATCCAAGAAAGCTTGAACAAGAATCTTGTTCAAGACCATTCAAGACTATTTGATGGAAAAGACGTCAGCACTGACGTCATTTTTGTCTTGAATTCAATAGTTTCATTCAAGAAATTTCGATTCGGTCCTGTTCTAAACAATCCAATTCAAGAGTATTTAATAGGCAATCCCCGCTCGAGTTGAGTGCAGGAAAATGCAAAACAAGCGTGATAGCTTGGTGAGACAGCGGCAGTTGTTGAATACAGAAGGTCGATCCGCGTATATGTGTCCAATTTTGAAATAGCACTAACCTTATGAAAATCCATGGGACCAGCATCGGTTGGCCCCAATGTGATGGCCATGTGTTCTGGCAATAGCCCTGCACCGTAACTTCCACTTTAGAAGATAACGACGAAATACAGGAAGTGGAATATTCTCCCATTCCTCCCGGCAGGCTTTCCACAGGCCTCCAAGAGTAGTGACACGATGAGAAAAAAGTGCCCTTTTCAGTAAACCAAACCCGCAGAAATCCATGGGACTGGCATCTGGTGATTTTACTGGTATATCATGGAATGGCACGAATACCGGTGTCTGTCTCAATCTGGTTCAGAATGTTCTGGGTAGAACGAGATGTATGTGAGGAGGCCTTATCCATATGCACAGACACTTGCTTTATGGCATGCCCATACAAATGAGGCAGATCTTCTGTATAAATTGGGGTCAGTATATGTTGCTGAAAGAATGCAGAGTTGATTTTACAGTTTTTAGGGACCTGACGAATTGTTAACTTGCCCTAATAAGCGTAACCGGCGACAACCATAAATCCTTTCGAGAAAGTTGCTTTGCAATGACGAATGAACGCAGGACGGCTTTTTGCATATCGCGAAGTGTACGTTATCGACCGAATTTTCCCACAATCTGATAGATACACCCATGCTTCATCTAGTGTGGCCACAAACTTCCAGTTTTCCTCAGATATATGGCGTTCATAGAGGCGCCTGCTGTTGGTCTTTCTCTCACGGCGATGGGCCGCACTTAGGTGATGTCCATGACTTTTAAAGACCCTCCGGAGGTTTAATTTCCCACTCAGGGCGCGGTTAACAGTTGACTGTGGTATGTGGAGTCGAGCTGCCATCACACGTTGCGGTGGGGGATTTTCTTGTAAGGCCATTCACCGCAATTTCTGAGCTACTTGTGGAGTCACTGTGGTACACGCTCGCTTCCTCGACCCCCTAGTGGGTGAATGCTTACCTGGTATGTCTTCTTTTTTATACTGCTTGATTATGTTCTTGATAGTTGTCGAACTCAATGCACAACCATTTTCTTTGCACTGCTTTTGAATTTTAGAAACTGAATTTTTTGCGTGGAAAAGTCCAATTACGTAGCCCTTCCAAAAACGGTTCACCTTTGGAGCCATGATGCACACGATACACAGTTTCGCTTGGCAGACGATAGAATGGACCTCCAGGTAAAGCACACACGTTTAACCACTTGGTTCGGTCGCTTCTGTGGTCAGGGGTACGGGTGTAAAATTGGACACATATACGCGGATCGACCTTCTGTAAATATGCTTTCATTACTCTTTTCCATTATTATCTGTTTCCAAGTGTTCATTAATATTAAACAAAAACTAACATCTCGCTGGAAGATGTTGTTAGTACTTTTTTTTGTTGATAATATACACTTTTTACTTAGTTACGGTGCTTGCATGCTCATAACTATTGTTAAATTTTCAGGCAATGAGAAATATAAGTATTAATTTGAGAATTTAATATACAAAAATATCGGGTGTAGATTAAGAAAAAAAAAGAGTCCATCAAATAAAAAAATATATATAACTGACTTTTCTTTATTTAATAAGATGTTTTGTACTGTTATTAATCTGGGATAATATCAAATAATTGCGTACAGATTGTTAATATGCTCGCAAACTGAAGTATCCTGAAAATGATTACATATTATTTTATTGTAATGTAATTATTTTATCACACATAAAGGTAGAGGTTGCTTTTCCGTAAGGTACAAATGCGCATCCTGACATATGCCACATAAAAGAAAGTGCAAAAAATCGAGAATGCTATTTAACAGCGTCACGGCAGAACCATAGAAGGGGGCCCGTGCGAGAATACGTCTGTAGGGAGCAGGCGCGTCGCCCACGAAGGTTATAGAACAAGAAACATAAGGGTAAAAAATAATAAATTAGAATAGTGAAGTTCTAAACATAAAATGCTGATTTCCTACATTATACAAGCATGTTCTGACAGTAGAAATTATTATCTCAGACAGTCCTCTTTCATACGCACTCATACATTTTAACAGCAAAATCACTAATTGTTAGAACGGCTATTCTTAACCAGTACCAAATATGGGATAGGTTTGTGAAGAAAGTCTGATGGAGATATGGGCAGTAAGTCCAGTAGCTGAAAAAAAGTATTATCATTGCTTCGTTTAGTTTCCTGTGTTTTCAGACTTTTCTTCAAACTATCTTCGATGTCATAGCATAAATAACATAAAAAGACAGTCATTGTCTCGTGATACACACAACTTTGGGAAACAATTCACTGTTCTTCTTTGGTGTGATTTTGTCATCAGTAGGCCATGTGAAGAATCATTTTTTTTAAAGCTTAGCAGGGCCTACAGGGAATGATTTTATACTTAGATAGCACTTTACTCTTTTAATGTAAGCTAACCTAACCCGCATTTAATGTAAAAGGGACTAAACACATAGTGAAAATTCGATTTTGTTGCTACAAAATTAATTGACCTAGTTTCTGAATGATTTAATATAATCTATTAAATTCCAAGAACCTGCATAAAGTTAGGAAAGAAATACTAATATTATAGCTATTCATGCGCTGGTCTGAACTAAATCAGTACGCAGTTTCGCTTTCATTTGTTTTCATAGTTGAGGTAACTTGTTTTGGACTGCCACCTATCAACAAGTATACAAAACATGATTCAATACCTCTATGATCGTGTAAAAGTTGTTTCAAGTTCATTTGAGACTTTTGTTCAAGTGTCTTGAACAACATTCCTTTGAACGTGTAAATTTGAGGTGTTGAATGATCTTGTTCAAGCTTTCTTTGACGGTGTACAAACAACTAGCGAGATTTTTCCTCCCTAATGAGTTTCCACACTGGTTTGCATGTCGAATACATTGCAAGCTACAGTAGCCCTTGTCCATTCTTTCTAAACAGGATCAGTCTATACAATATTTTCTTCCACATTCCGTCATAATTTTAAATTTTTTGAAGCCACAGAGTATACATTCATTCGCCTTCACAGTTGCCGTTCTTAAAAGGAAAATTATAGTATAATTAAAAGTGCGATTCTGTCATTTTGAAAGAAAATATGCTCTACCCCCCCCAAAAAAAAGTCTAACGGGTGCAACCAACACCCTAAAACCAGCCTGATTACATCCCTGCCTGCTCCAAATAGAAAATAGAATTTACATATTTTCAGGGCGAGTACTTGAGAGACATTATTGCATCTTGATAACAGGAGCGTCATTTCAGATTTTGCTTGGGGGGCAACACCCATTAATAAAAGCAAAATTTCCCGTTTTTCACTGACTTTCTACTATTCTATTGATAAAAACTATATAGATCTTAAACTCAGGGGGGGGCAATTGCCCCTCCCTTCCCCCTTAAATGACGCCCCTGCTTGATAAGTATATAGAATTTCATATACATCAACTATTTACTTCGAAATAAAATGCATATAGCAAGCAAGTAATTGTTTTTGTATAAATATATCTATGCAGAACAGCCATAAACAAATGTTTTGTATTACTAAGGTAAACGTGCCAGTCCTCGACCACTTAACTCATTTTCGTATAATCCTTCAGAGAGCGGAACAACTTAGGACGATGCAACTAGCTCACATGTGTTCCTAAACCTATATTTTATCCAAAACGGAGATAACTTATACCATTTATGGGCCAGTCCTACAATATCCTGATATTCTTTCTGATTACTATCAGTCAGAATTAGATATCAGGAAGTTGTCAGTTACTTTAACCCGTGGTTCGTTCTACAATATACTGTGCCTGATATATATACTCTGTCAGATAGTTAACCCGAAGCAAAGTTTTAACGGACCATTTGATTGGTTGGTTTTCTGTTGCTCATATTGAAAACAACTGAAACGTCACGTGCGTTTTCAGTATGCTTGTTTAAATTATCCTATTGAAAACATGGGAAGCAGAAATGAGTACCGGTATCTTTTGTTATGCACGTTATTGTCTAGGGGTACACTATCGTAAAGGCGAACACAAACTTAAGCAATAAACTACATTTTATAATACTACACGTAATAACACAATCTGAGCTTTTAATTAATTCATTTATTTGATATTCCACCTCTAAAAATATGTAAATTAGATTAATAATTTAGATATGTTTTTATATATCATTCAATTTCAATAATTAAACTCTTGTTCTTGTTCTTGTAACCTCATATAGAGGTTATACATAGGAGGAGATGCGGCACCGTAGTAGTTAAGTCCGCTATGGCCCTGGAATTGCTGAAAAAACAAAAAATTGATAAATCTCTACTAAAGTCATTGCATAATGTACATTTTTAACTCGTTGCGTCCAGTAAAAACCTTGAAGAAGATACATGTTGCGTGCACTGAAGACCAGACCTCAAGAGAATAGTTGAACTTAGATAACTATGTTAGTAATGCTCTTGAAAATTATTCTAGTGGGAAGATGAAAAATTTCAAATGGATTTCGGACAGTTCTCTGGTGATGAGAGTGATGCATAACAGGACATATATATCATGAAGATTGTCAAGCAATATCATGTTTCCACTGAGGATTGAGTCAGTTTATTATTATTATTATTATCACCACCACCACTACCACTATTATTATTATTATTCACTAGTGTTCTTGCCTTTTGTATTTTGATAAGTAATTAAACTCTATATTTTATATAGAATACATTTCTTCATCTTCTAACTACACAAATTACATGGCGCTTATGTGCGGGCACTTGTAGCCAACGGGTACTACTTATCGTTATAAATTGGCATATATTCGAGCTAAAATGGTCTTCTAGGCCTCGCTATATATTGAACAATTTCCTCATCGTCCTCGGACACCATCAACAATTCTTCGATTTCGTCCATGGTTCACTAAACGACAACTAACAAGTAGCTGATAGCTGTTAACAGGCAATTGAACTTCCTGTAAAAGTACCAACCAGCTGATAGGGTTTATCAGTCACCTGATTGTTATCAGGACATTGTAGAATACTTATCGGAAAAATGTCAGGAGGATATTTATATCAGACAGATATCAGAAGATGGTAGGATTGGCCCTATGTAATATTAGTTGGACAAACACCGATGATTGATTTATTTTTAGTGTTCGACCCAGGGTCGGATTTAATGTTTTGCCGCCCCTAGGCCCAAAAGCGTTTGACGCTCCCCCCGTAATCATAGAAAAAACTTATTTTATAAATATCTTTGTTTTTGTACAAATTTTAACGCATTTTTACTTTGTATCCTGTAAAGAAAGATTAGAATTGTTACAAATTCATTTTTTTAAAAGTAAATTTACAGAGAATGATTAATTTGAACTTTACAATACGAGCTAGTTCAATAATACAAGAAATTCGTTTCGAATTTTCAACTGTACGTAATTGCTTTAATATTGAAACTACCGAGAGTGTCTCTAAAATGACCAGAATAACTACTTGGACTGTTGAAATTTATCTGGATAGAGATTGGTAAGGTGGCAGATGTCGAGGGTCACATGCGAAAGAGAACTTGGGGAAGGGAGCGAAGCGCATCATACGGACCGGTCTACAGCAAGTATAAGGTTAAAATGTCACTTAACTTCGACCAATGATTCAAGCCATAGATTTACAAAATCATTTATTTCTTGGAGAGCTTTATTATTATTATTATTATTATTATTATTATTATTATTATTATTATTATTATTATTATTATTATTATTATTATTATTATTATCGCAATCTCACTAGTATCACTCAAGTTCTCGAGTGATACTAGTCCAGATTTCTTTCTTGGATTGGTTAAAATATAAATTTAAATTACATAATATGACTAGGGAGATTCTTGCTAAGCTAGCTCTACTAGGTCTTGAAGATCGGCGAAATTTAAGGCAAATCAAATTTATTCATGATATAATACACGCTAGAGTGAATTTAATTGAATATTTATATATTAAAGTTCCCCGTATAATTCTAGGGTTTACCGTTCTATATTATTTAACAATCAATTGGTTGATTCTCCACTATTTACTAGTGTTGACAATATAAATAAAAAAATCTCTTAAAATTGATTTATTTAATCCGAATTTTACTCTACTCAAAAAACAATATTGGAATGTTTTATTTAATAAATATATAAAATTCACCATGGTTTGGTATATTGCCTATTGAATTTTCATTGTCTCTGCTTCATCTACATTGTTTATATCTGTTTATGTGTATTATTATATAATTTCTTTGTAATTTGTTCATTTTTTATGATGTTCAATATATTAAATTTATTAATAATACATTATGCTTGATTTAATAGATATTGAATCGAGGTTATGTCATAACTTTATTTTATAATTTAGTTTGTATCAAACTTATGTGCTAATTTTTTATTTTTTTGAATTTGGTCGAGATGATTTGATGTATTTTTAATTTGTTTTGTTTTGTTTGTATTTCTCTTGTAATTTTTTATTGTATATTATTCTACATATTATCCGTTTGGCTTCGGCTGTGGTCTTTATTATCAATAAATTCAATTCTATTATTATTATTATTATTATTATTATTATTATTATTATTATTATTATTATTATTATTATTATTATTATTGAACTGACTTTTTGGGGCGCCACGGTGGGTCAGTGGTAGAGCGTTCATCTCTGGTGCGTAGGAACTCGAGTTCGATTCCAGTCCCCGCCAAGTGGACTTCGTAGTGGACAAACACAGTGTGCGTGGGTTTTCTCGGGGTTCTCCTGTTTCCTCCCACTTTATTCATTCCACCATATTTTTCATTCTTTCATCATCACCGTCTCCTTTGGCATTACCGGCGTAACCGTGGGACGTTAAACTCAAAGATTTCATTTCAATGGAGGGTTACGAGAGATGACAACTATTCTTAGATGCCTAGCCAGATTCTAAAACCTACTTCTAGCTAGTTCTTACCTTTTTTGGAATATGTATTGAATCCGCAAGTTGTACTTCTATCGTTTCCGATTTCGGTGGAGAGATAAGGATGGTAATTAAAGGTATTCTTGGGATGTTTTATTAATTAAAAAAAACCGCTTATCTCTATTACAGTTTTTACTTTATAGTGATCAACGTTAGAACCGGACGTGGTTAATTCCTGCCATTTTCAGTTTGAATAGAAGGTTAAGAGTGAATGTGAGAACTTTTCTTAGAAAACTAAATCAATTCTTTAAAAGAAAACTCACTATTTTTTTTTTGTTTATAGTTTTTGATTTATGCAGATCAATACTGAGACTGGAAGTTGTAGTAAATTTATATCACTTACAATTTTAGTACATTGTTAAAGATGGATATAAGAGGTCTTCTTGGGACGCTGGATCAATTGCAAGAAAATATGTTACTGTCTTTGCTCTATAGTAATCAATGTTAAACCGAAAATGGCTGATTTCTATCTCTACAATGCGTAAATCATCTTCATTAACAAACTTTTTGAAATAATTATTTTAGCTAACGATCCCAGGAGACGGAATTCAATAATTCACTTGCATTTAGTAGTTCGCGTATGAAGCAAAAGTCGTACGGGCGTCCGAACTAATATTACAATATTGTAAATCCCACTTGGGCGATTCTGATAAATTGACGTGTTTGCCATATTTGGTTGTATTAGGTAGTAATCCTGTTGAACAGAGAACGTTGAGGCATTGAAAGTCTAGGTCGTGTTATATGAATAGTTTTCGTTATCTTGAGAAAGTGGTATCGGTATACCTTGATATTGAAAACAAGAAAACATCGAAAACTATCCAAATACTGAAAATTATCGAAAGATTGACATCGAAAAATCCCGACATTTCACACTATCGATCAATACATCGAAATATCGCAAGTCCTACCCACAACCCTGTGCACCAAATGTGCGTGTGCTAGCCAATTGGCTAGTGGGAAGAGCTATGCCCAAACTCACGAAATCGGCGCTCAAGAGTTCTGAACTCACGCTCACTCGACCTCAACCTCACGAAGTGAGCGTGAGGGCAGACTAGTGAGGTGAGCGTGAGGTCAGACTGGTGATGTGAGCGTAAGGTTGAGTGAGCGTGCGGTCAGACCGGTGAGATGAGCGTGATGTCAGACTGGTGGTGTGAGTGTGAGGTGGAAATGAGTTGGTGAGCGTGAGGTTGAGTGAGATTAGGTCACAGTAGTCACCTCTGCTCCAAACAGCAACATTGTAAAATATCAACCCTGTTTCTGGGGTAGGAGTGCCGATAGTGAATGAATGCAACATATTTGACACCGACTGCTTCGTTCCAATCATCATGGCTTTTGTCTTTCTAATATTTATTCTCATGCCATATTTTTCACAGTAATTTATTCCTTCCTTAAATTTTCTAACAGCTTATTGATTTTCTCTTCAGATTCCACCATATCATTTGCAAAACGTATACACCTAATCATTCTACCTCCTACTGAAATGATCTCTTCATTTTGTAGGCTCTTTTTCACTATCTCGTCTAAGTAAATATTAAATAATGTGGAAAAGAGATAGCATCAATATCGAACTCCCCTTCCAATTGCAATCCCGTCTGTCATTTTCTCTCTATTGCTAGTTCATCTGTAAGTTTCGTATGTGTCTCGATCTTCCCATTCCAAACCAACCTTATTTAGAACTTCCAATGACAGTTCCTAATTCACGTGGTCAAAAGCCTTCTCTAGATCAATAAATACCACACACACATCTATTCCTTTATATATATATATATATATATATATATATATATATATATATATATATATATATATATATATATATATATATATATATATATATACCTTTAACCGATCACCCTTAATAATCCAACTGCATCTTTCAGTTTCTCTTGTGCCATTACCTCTTCTGAACACGAACGTTTCCTCCTAAACTTTTTGATTTGTTCTTCCAAAGAACCTTCTGTTCAGAATTCAGAACAAAAGTTTTGCTGCATGAGATATGAGGCTAATACTGTAGTTCTATAATCCTCACAACTCTTTGGATTCGATTTCTTAGCCATCGGTATCATGATCGTCTGTAGGAAGTCTTTTGGTCAATTGCAAAGTCGTAATATTTCATATATTTCATTGCAACGTCGGAATAATTCTTTCTTGTCCTTGTCTCCCATATCTTAATGATTTCTATTGGTATAACCAATCATGGTTACATTTCCATTCATAATCTCGGATATTGCTTTTCCAAACTCATCCCGAAAAATACTAAACTCTTTATCATCCTCGCCTATTTCATTTTCTACTTCAAAATCTAGACCATATGGTCTATTCCTACTCTGATATAAGTCCTCAACATATCCTTTCCACTTTCCTAAAACTTCATTTCTCTCGCTGACTATTCTTATTTTATACTGCCGTCATAATGCGCTCTTGTTTCCTAGGAAGTTCCATAAATTTCACCTCCTTGTACATTTCTTCATACCAGCCTTCTTTAAAAATTGTGCAGCATAATGAAAACGTCAAAATCAGTTGTTTGATAATATAAAGTAATGCTGGTAATAGCTTGAATCTGAAATTAATTTACGGTGAAAAATGGTGTACATGATTTGTATTGTAACTACTTGAGTGACAATTTCGTTTCGCAATTGTTTGCTGTAATCCTGCAGAAACATTTTATTTATGGAATTTTACGTCAGTGTTTGCAGTGTGATTTGGAAGTGAATGTGATGGTGATTCATTCATGTGATGTTCGTAGATAAATTGTGTGTTGATTACAGTTATTAGATATACAGTTATTATTACAATTGCTTTGCACAGTGGTCAATATGTTCGCGAGTGGTGTAAGTTACACAAAACTGAAAACAAATCTTAGGTTAGCAGTGAATCGGTTGAAACTATTGGAGAAAAAGAAGTCTGAATTGGCACAAAAAGCGAGAAAGGAAATCGCTGATTACATTAGTGCAGGAAAATATGAAAGGGCCAAGATCCGAGTTGAACATATAATACGTGAAGACTATATTGTAGAAGCAATGGAAGTGGTAGAAATGTATTGTGACTTGCTCCTGGCCAGGTTTGGATTAATACAACAGATGAAGTAAGTGGTTTTCAATTAAGTTAATACTAATAGTTATTAAATAACAGTTTACAGGGAAATGGATTTTATAGCAATACTTGTGTTATCTTCCTTCAGCTTCAATTATACCTAGTATGAATGGAAAGTGACTAAGATAAAAGGGGTAATAGTTAAGAACAGCTACTTCTCATCTCCCGTGCACGAGGATACATCTTACTGTTGCACTACCTACAGAAATGATTCTATATGCACATGCACTATGTTGAAATTTTGGTGCTGGTTTACTTTTGGCGCACCACAATTTGAAAGATTTACAGGTAAAATTCGGTGCCCAAAGTAAAGAGAGGCATATATTCCGAAGTTGGGCGTCCGCTTTCGTTAAGTTTTTTCACTGTTATCTCCTTTCCACGCTTTCTGCAATTTGTTATTAGGTTCATTAATCCGTGCTCTTCACAAACTTTTAAAAGATTTTGCTCGTTATTAATGTATTCCTTCACAAATGTTAAAACTGCTAGTTCATTGCCCTTGTACATTCGCCATGTTGGTAACATACATGCTCGTTTCTTTCCCACAATGCAACTGTTCGGTTACCTTGCGCCAAGTAGTTCCCTCCGCTCGCCATATAGTCCCATGTTTATAACCGCTTATATATAACAAATAAACAGATTTTTCGAGACTCTTATATATTATCAAGCACACAAACGATCAAATTATCCATATATTTCCTGTAAATTTTAAAAATTTCGCTGGAAACGGACGCCCAACTTTGGAATTTAACCCGTAAAGAGATACCTAAATTTCAATACTTAACTTGGAAAGACATATTTATAAAAAACAAATTTCTGCACGCAATAGAATTAAATGCAAAGAGTTACCAAGATGAGTGAGTGCATATGAAAGATAACTGTACTGGAAACTATTTTCGGGTAAACTTTACAATACATGCTGTAGCTGCTCATCGATAAGTAGGACCTCTTAGATATAGAAGAGTAGAGTAGTGTAGAGTAAGATAGGGATAAGTAGAGTAGGGGTAGGAACGGGTTAGCTTAAGGTTAGAGAAGTTTCGACCCATTTTCATGAAATTAATAGTGTGTAATATCTCGTTTCCAAATAAGTATACCAGCTGGAGCGGGCATTGTAAAGTTAACTTATTTTCCATGGGCGGGGTACTTCTGCACCGTGTACGCAAGCTGTATTTTATGTTTACAAATGGAGCGCTACTAGTATGAAACAGTGACAAATGCTACTGAAATTCATACCATTGCCAAAACCCACTTATTTTCACTACCCTCACTTCCAAGTATACCCACATTCGCTGACGCGCTAGCTCCCTTCTGACGCACACCTCCCCAACACTCGGGCCCCCAAGCTTCGCCCAGCCCTGACTCAATCGGGCTTTTTTTGTTTGTTGCCACCTAGCACATGTTATTTTGTTTTTTGCACTGTAGATTTATCCATACATCCGGACGCCGTACTTAATATGCAAATTGTGAACGAATTGTAATTTTTCAACAGTAGCTTATGATGACTCCCTTGAATTTTATCTACACCATGTGAGGTATTTTCATGTCGCCCGGCGCAAATCATTTAGGAAACAATAAGAAGGAAATTAGTAAGAGAATTATAATTTTTTAACAATTATTTCGAGTGGTGTGCGAAAAGCAAACCTGCACGGAAATTTTTTGTAAAAATCATGTCATGGTTATGGTGCCCGCTTCAGCTTCACTTGTACGTGAAAGGGCGCAATTTCTTATCGAACATTGTAAACCGTTATTTTGAGTGGTATCTTTAAGTTTAACCTGCACAATTTCAACATACCATCTTTACGATATCTTACACTTATCTTTTCACAAGTGGCTTTCAATATTTTGCGGTACTAGCCAATATTTTACTTGCAGCTTTGCCTCATATAAAATAGTCCTCTCCTAAGTGTGCAGTTGAAATGTTTCAGAATTAAAACTTTTTTCAAAATAAACTTTACAATGTAGACTCTATCTGCTCATGACTAAGTGAACGGGCTTAAAAGAGTATATTAGAGTAGAGTTGCGTTAGTTTAGGGTTAGATAAGTTTCGACTCATTTTGATAAAATCAAACGAGTGTAATTTCTCGTGTTTGCGTAAGGATAGGCTACCAACTAGAGCGAAACGAGCGAAGGCAGGTGAGTTGCACACAGGGTTAAGAAGCTTCGATGGGTGCAAGAACTATTGTGTTGATACGCAGGATGGGAAGATGTAAAAAGTCCCTAATAGAGACTTATATATTTGACGGTTACAAAAACCATTTACCAATACTTGAATTGTTCTATTTTATTTGGCAATTTTTATTCTCACATCAGGTTAGTTTTAAGGTAAGTCTTAGGAATTCTCTTAGCCTGACTCTAATCCCTTTTTCTTTTTTATATACTAATTTTTTAATGTTATTTATTTATTGAAAATTTCCCAATCATCGTGATTAGAGTTCTGTGTATATGGTGTAAGAATTGGACAAGATCAAGAGAATTGTGCTTTCTCTCGATCCAAACGACGCAGATGTGATTTCCAAGACATATCAGCTTTCTGTATTGTATCTATGGTTCGCATATGTAGCGGCTTTCGTTAAAAGCTCAGTACAACAATGCTTAGAAAAGAGAGATGAGCTATATACTTGTTTTGCCGAAGGAAAGCTTGAGATTAACTCTTCAAAAGAATCTGAATGTTGTCGATTTTGCAACAGTTACAGAGTACTCCAAGTGAATATAAAATATGCCCCACTGGTCTTTGATTGTGGAAAGAAACTTTACCATCTATTAATAAAAGGCGTTTTATCGTCAAATACAAAAACACATTTTGCAACTTGGCTTAATTTTAGCTATGTTTTCTATCCAATATTATAGAGAGATACATAGTTAATATATTCATTTAGATTCAAGTTGATTTCAATTATATGAAAGGGCAATTGCCAAAATAGTTTAGAAAAATTGCACCTCTTTTACCCTTGTTTTGGTCTTATTTTAGCATTGTTTCGTTTCTTTTTTTCCTATGAAAATTGCTTGTGAAAGTCCTAACCTTGGCGTTTGTTTTCCTAGACTAGGTTATTTTCTGAAATGAGAATCATAAAACCAAGACAGAGATTATTTTTAAGGTCTCGAACAGAACTAATAAGTACAACAAAAGCAGGGAAAACGAAATGGAAATAAAAATATATTTTTGGACACGGAAAAAACAATTTAAAAAATCGAAGAGAGAAAAGCGATAAATTTTTCAAAAAGCGAACCTTTTGTTGTAAAGAAAATCGAGTAGTTCCTTGCAAAATCAAAAATCGAATAATTCTTCAAAGAAGTAGGTTTAATGCAAGCGAGATAAATTCGTCCTTAATTGATTATAGAGAAATTATACAATGCAACGAAAACTAATCTGCATAGGAAATTTTTATTAGTATGAAATTGTAGTACACCCCACTTGGAGATGCATTTGGGTGGACCGTCTTTACAAGGAAATTGAAGTTGAATTCAGTACAGTATGCCTCACATCATCTTCACTGTATCTTCGTCTTCGCACAATACGTACGTTGTATATCCTAATTGATCCATTGAATGACTATGAACAATAAATATATCAGTGTGAATTAAACAGTGCAAGGTATACGACTATGTTGAGTTTAGTCAAGATCGGATTCCTAACTCCTAATTTCAAACTCAAGTCGAAATTCCAAATTTTGATGACCAATAATTTGGAAACTAAATCACACCATAACATCTCATATGAGTACTAAGCTACCATTGTATGCATTCCATCTTTCGTGTTTTCATGAAATTTCTTGATTTCACTGAATCCAAACGTAATTTTGATTGTCAATGACTTGGGAATTAATGGACTCACAGCTTAATATTTCATACTAAGTTCGCATGTATACTAAGGTCGCCAACGCTTGCCGTTCATACCAAGGTTGGTAAAGATCAGAATAGTTGCAATAACCGCATTTTAGTCAAAATCGAACTTACATGGCCAGTTACTCCGGGACCTAAAAATTTTAACACCATAATATTTTACACACATACTCAATATGAGGTCTGTCACCATGTCAAGAGCGGTTAAGTTTAATTGAACGTGTTATGTTTAAACATAACTTTGAAGAACAATAATTCGGGGAACGTAGGTCTGTACGCCATAATATTTCGTATTGAGCTTCCATGAATACCAAGCTCGTCAAGATCTACAGTCACACCAACTTAGATCAAGATCGTTTGAGTTTAATTAAATGCATCTTAATGAAATTTCACCGAGTCTTAACATAACTTTGAAGGCCAATTACTCGGGAACCAAAGATCTGTACAACAAAATATTTCATGCTGAGCTCGCGTACATACCGAGCTCGTCAAAGTGTTTGACCAAATCGACTTGATACCGAATAAGTTTAATCGATCGCATTTTAAAAATATTCCATGATTTCACTAAGTTTAAACCCAAATTTGATAGACAATAACTCTTGAACCAAAAGCCCATACATCATAATATGTACCATGTATACGAAATACGTTGAAATCTATAACTGTACTAATTTTGTTCAAGAACAGATTATTTCCGTCAATAGTATGCGTTATACAATATCCTTCCGTTAAGTCCAAACCTAACCATGATGACCAGTAACTCTGAAATCAAAGGCCTTCACACCATAATATTATATATGGATACAAAAGTCGTCAAGGTCTACCATCCATACCAAGTTTGGTAAAAGTCGGATGAGTTCCATCTTTCTCACTAAATGAAATTTCTTGATTTCTCTGAGTCCAAGCGTAACTTTGATGGCTAATAACTCGGGAACCAAGGGTCTGTTGAGCTTCCATTCATACCAAGCTCGTCAAGATCTACGATCATACCAACTTTGGTCAAAATCATTTGAATTTAATTCAGTGAAATTTCTTGATGCCTCTAAGTTAAAATCCAAATTTTATGAACAATAACTCTAGAACAGAAAGCCAACACACCAAAATAGTTAACGTACTTACTAAATGCGTAGAAGTCCACAAAGTCGAGAATTGCGTTTGGAGCAAAAAGATTAACCTTTGTTTTTCTTTCTTCCATACATAAAAGGTTAAATAATGGGAAATAGTGATTTTAAAATAATACATTTAATACATGCACAACAAAAAATATCAATGTGATTCGGTAGGTACATTTGCCAATTGAGGTCGAACACACATTTGCTTCCACTGCAAGCCACACAATCAGTTGACGAGCTGAATTTCAACAGTCTCAAAGAACAGGACGTGTGTTTTCATTCTCGTCATTTTTTTTTTTTTTCAAAGTGTGTAATGTATGAACGTATTAAAGTATATGTACGGTGGTAAACTGAATATCAGTTGCTTATTTGCGTTTTCTTTATTTATTTTAGGACTCTGGATGAAGGCTTAGCCGAAGCCATATCAAGCCTTATTTGGGTGGCTCCTAGATTACAGACTGATGTAGCTGAGTTGAAGGTTATTGCCGAGCAGTTGTCCTACAAATATGGGAAACCCTATGCTCAGGTACGATTCTTACTAATAGCTCCTTTCTCAACCAGAGCTATGTCAATTGTTCACCATGGTCCATGTATCTTCGAATGGATTCGCCAATCCATGATCCATTGTTGTCATGCATGCAGTGCTATCCACGGCTGACATTTCGAACATCTGTGATGTGCCCGACAGACGTCCCTGCCCCCCTTCTGGAAGACTAACAGCAGAAAAAAGATGGGAATATCTTCTTCCCCTTCCCAGGATTGCCAAATTTCAGGTACCGATAACTAAAAAGGGGACTGTTGCTTTCTTCAAGAGATGTTGATTCCAATGAATCTGAGAGCTTCAGCTGTCATGTATTTCTATTATTTTCTGGAGAAACTTAGTGTCTAGTTCCTGTGTTTCGGTTTTCCCATGTACACTGAGTCCTTTTCCTAATCTTATATTCCGTGTCTGTAGAGATTTAGTAAAAAAACAATAAATATTAAATTTTTCAGAAATATCCACTATTTTCAACTTCCTTTGATGACATCTATGTTGTTTCAATATTGCTGATTCCATCCTCTTCCTTTCTTCTTCTTCAGCTCGGTTTAAACCGGTTTCAGCTTAATAATCTGACGGCCGTCTCTGACAGGCGCAGATTATTTGAAGATCTCGTCTCCAAACAACGTCCTGACCATATGACAGGTGCCTAGTATTACTGATATTTGTAAATTAGTTAGATGTTTTGCGTTTATCTGTTCCAGTTGCGATTAAGTACTTTTTGGGACAATAGCTGTAGCTGAAATAATGATTTGTCTTTCTGTAACTTTGTGACATTTCCGTAACTTTTTGATCTTGTCTGCCAGGTCTTTATAGTTTCGTACTAAATGTTATATGTATGTTATGAGTCAATGGTACTGCTGCATCAATGAGAGTTACTTCTTGGCCCACTTTATTGATAATAATGATTCCGGGTCTGTTTGCAGGTACCGTTACATCCGTTTTGTGATTTCTTAATCCCAGTAGAGTCTGTATTTATCGTTTCCAAGTACCGGGCTTCGCTGGTAGTTTTAGTATGGCTTGGTATCGATGATTAATTCTATGTTATGTGCGAAAAACTGGTGAATGCTTTTGCAGCATTGTGATGTCTTTTTAGATAATCTGTCTGAGCCATTATACGACATGAACCTGTTATGTGTTCAATTTGTCATAATGTGTCTCCTCATTTTCTGTATTTTTCATCCGGTATTTCTTGCTTCAATATGTATTTACAATAGTTTCGGGTTGGTATCTCTCGGTCCTGGATGGACATCATAAGTGTTACTGTTTCGGAAAAAGAGTCCAATTTTCTTGAACCAGGCAGTTGATTGTCGTTTGTCTGTTACTGTCCTCTAAATGATTACCAAAGGTTTCGTGGAGATCTTTTGATTTCTACCTCTATGCGTTTGTTCGTGTCATGCATAGTTTGTGGTGAACTCTGTCATGACTAGATGGAGTGGTGTATTTGTTTCTGCATCGCATATTACATGAAACAGATAGTTGGTTTCTTTTCTGTTGGTGAAATATTGGCGAAGGTCTTCAATCTATTCTTCGTAGTTTTGGTATGTCTGCGATACCAATGCCACCTTCTGTGGAGAGTGTCACTCGTTCTATTGCAGCCTTTTCGTGTTTCATTCTGAATTTTGTCATCAAAGTGTGGATCATTCGTGTTTAATTCCCTCTTTCTCCGTATTATTAGTATTATTATTTGGATTTAGTTACGAGAAGCGGAAAGGGAGAAAAACTCTCTTATTATGCATTCCTTCTTTTTCCTGATAGAAAGATGAGGAGGAGAGAGGAAGATACCATCTATTCTTTCTATCTCCCCCCTCCTTTCTTGTTTCTTTTTTCAGAGAGAGAGAGAGATAGTATGATTCCCTGTCTTATCTACTGTACGTCTCCCTTGTACCGATGTTATTTCTTTCACATCCTTTCATTCTTTTACTATCTCTACGTTTCCCTCTTCATTCGTTGGGAGGGGTATATGTTGGGTGGGTGGGGCCAGGTATGCCCTAATCAGTGCCCCTGCGACCATAGTCTTTACAGGAAATAGAAGAAATAAAGAATCTTTCATTTCTCTTTCCCTCCTGAAGTTCAAACGCATACACGAATGGGAATACAGGTCTTTTCAGAAAGGAAGGCGAGAGGTTTAATATCGTTTCACATTGCCGGAAATGACCGTGAATTACAGCGTCATTTTATGACAAAATCGAAATAGTTCCAAGTAGAAAGATATGTTCTTAACCCGCATTTAAAATAATAAAACAATAGTATTCTAAGCAATATTATAACTTCTTAATTTAATGTATGCATATATGTAATATTATGTTACTTTTTTCTCAGGCGTGTAAGGACAATGCTGTGAATACAGTTTCAGAAAAATTGATGCATAAGATGAGCGTTCAAGCGCCACCCAAGATTCTTGTGGAAAAGTACTTGATCGAAATTGCCAAGAACTATAATATTGAGTACGAACCGGATCCACAGGTTAGTTTTAGTAGTTATCTCGTTAAGACAGCAAATATTAAGTTAATGCTTACATTAATATATTGTACATAATAGAATGACTTCACTAGTTTAATTATTTCAGTATTTGAAGAATATGTGATGTGCTCGTGCATACGTTCTTCAGACCAGAAGCATATCCCAGATGAAGAATGGTTATTTGGGCAAGTATTTTGTAGAATTGTCAGAAAGTAAGCAGTGCTATAATTTTAACTGCGGAAAAACGATTACCTATAATAATCCATTTTGAGGATAGAACTAAAAAATCTTTTTATTCTAGGAATCTTAACTGTTGTAATATTGTGGGGAAGTGTGGTTGGAAAGTTCGATGTAACAGTTTTTCAGAGGAATACTAGCATATGATAACTATAGAAATGTTTCCAATAGCATTATGAAGGCTAGATTCTAGGAAATTTTGACGTTAGGATTTGTTAAGCAAATTTAAAAATAATGAAATGGAGCAAGCAAGAAAGAATCAAAGGCAGAAAAGAGAAAAGAAAAAAGAAACTTGGAAAAGGCAAGGAAATAAAGACCCTCTTCCATCATAATTTCACATACCGTAATTTTCTGCAGCGTAAAATCTGATTTACAGTGTTCAAGAAATCTCTATTAAATTACGAAAGACTGATTGAATTGAGCGAATCTGAAAGAAAAAGTGAAAAAGTTAGAGTTTCTCCGTCCGCTTCCCTACAAAATATTTATAATTAGTCCATTGCCATTTTTACACTAGTGACAAAATTATGTATACATTACTTCTAAATATCCGTTATTTATCTACGTAGATTACTTATGAAAAAAGGCAGTTAACTGTCCCAGTTAAATTTAGTCCTATTTGCATATATTTCTTATCAATCGTTCAGATGTACTTGGCAGATATAAGGGTATTTTGACTATTGTACTTTATTTTAAGATTCAAGATAGCAGTGAAAATATTATTTGGAAGAAAGCTGAGAACTCACTGTATTTTGAAAAGATGGTATTGATTAAACTGAAATGCGTCATTTTATGTTTTTTTTTTTTTCTTCCAGTTTTCATTGTCTGTATTTGAAAACTAAGAATACAAATATTGTACTTACATGTGAAATTAGGAAGCTTTTCACGTAGGAACATTTTTTTTTTAAATAAATATTTACCATAACTTCAAAATTAATGGTAATTCTTGTAGCATAAAGTTTTGAGAGCTTCGTATTGTATAAAGGTACAAGATTAAAATCTTCCCTATTTCTCTCAGTTTCAATTCCTTATTGTACTTTCTTAAAAATCGTCGGGGATTTAAAATGATTGCTTGTGTACCATTGTTCGTCATTGATAGGATGTTTATACTGTATCAAATAAAATTTTGTTGTGTGGTCTTTATAAAGAAACTTCTACTATTTTCAGGTGATGAAGAATGATGAGTCTCTGGGAGTCGATGCCTTACTTATCAATGTTGACGATAAGAATAATCTGGGTGGAGATGGAGGAGGAGGTGGCATGTTGGCACCGCAACCAGTTGGGTTTGTAGGCTACCCACAGCCTCCAGCTTTGCCATCAGAATTGCCACAATCGAATTACACACCCTTCAATTATCCAGTAAGAATTTATTTATTTTAAATCCTGATGCGTCTCCAATTAATATAAAAATAAATGTAAAAGTTGTCCTTCCTTTAATGCCTCGATTACGAGAGGAACTTACTCATCTTAGTGTCAGCAAACTGGTTTCAGAGTTAAATGATGGAAGTATTTTCTTCTGCGTTGTTTAATAGCAGTTTTACACACACACACACACACACACACACAGACACACACACATACATATATATATATATATATATATATATATATATATATATATATATATATATATATATATTCTTTCTTTTATTGACTTCTATCTGTCTTTTCCCCCTTTTCTGCATTCTTTCACTCTAGGGGAGTGGATTCCTGAATCGTTGGCACACTCGCCATCTATTAGAATTTGAATAGGATAATTCCATTAGTTGGATTCTGAAATTTGGTCCACAGGCACGTCCTTTTCTACATATTTTCATATCGCTTACAAGGGTTTCTACCGGCTTGGAAAAACTGGAAAATTAAGGGAATTCATTTTACTTGTAAAAATTCAGGGAATTCTAGAAAGTTCTGGAAAATAAAAATGAAATGAAAGCTTAAGTTTTACGTCCCATGAATATGCCAGGCTAAAGGACGCACATACTGTACATGTACATGCATAGTAGATGATGAATTTTGTAGTCGGGAGAAATATAGTTGGTTCAAAGTCCCTTTCCAACTTTGAACCAACTTTGTTATGAGTGCAGATACCAAAAAAATAAAAAGGGAGCAGAGTTCAATCTAAAGTATTGGAATTTTTCATATCGGACCAACGATTTTGGCTGTACACTGGTAGTTGCCCCAATGATAATTGAGAAAGCACGGTGCCAGTCATAGTTTTACAAGAGAAGCATTATAAACAGTACAGGGATAAGAAAATAGAATCCTATACTTGTATTGTATTTTTTGAGTCTATTTTTCATATTCTTTTACCCATAATAATGACTGCCTAAATATTCACTACTTTTCTTCAAATGAGGAACTGTCCTTGCTTGTTAGTGGGTAGTACCCCTTTGGTTAACGGGGTACCAGTGGGAGAGCATTGAACTTATTACGCTAGTTTGGATTCCATGTTAAACTGTCAATTCATTTGAACGTTAAACTTCCAACAAATATCTTTAGAGAGGGATGTGCGGAGTGATATGATGGGAATTAATTTATATCTACCTCTGTTTATTTACGTTTGTCATGAAAGAAGTAATGAATTTCAAGAATATCTCGAGGAATTTATACATAGTATGTATATATCAGGCGCACTTAAAAAAAAAAAAAAAAAGTTATAGCAAAGAACATAGAAAAAAGGGCTGTTGGCTCTATACAAGTTTTACCTTGGCTATTTTTCTACATAGTCGCCATGAAGTTTCAAGGATTTTTGATAGTGGCACAAGCTTTCGTAGACCCTCTGTGTAAAAATCTACCAGAGATTTCAGCCAAGTGAGAACTTCTGTCTTGAGGACTTCACTGTCATTAAAAGTTACGAAGCAAACTATCTTTTCAGGTGAAGGAACGGGAAAATAATCACTAGGGACAAAGTCAGGACTGTATGAGAGATGATTAAAAAGTTTCCATCTGAAGTTTTGGATTCTCAACATCAGAATAATTCCAGATCATAACATTCGTCTTCATTGATTTTGGACGACTTGTAGCTGATAAGACAGTGTTTGGTAAAACACTACGTTGTGATATGAGGTGCATTGTTCTTTTGCGTTGAGAAATCGGATCAGAGACCTCACTTCTCATTTGGCGAAATTTTCTGTGACGACAGTCATTTCAAATCTCTTGTGACCTCTGTTACAGTCACAGTATACTAGAATAAGTTTCCTCGCACGCACAGCTTCGTCAGTTTAAAAAGAAAAAGAAAGTTTTGAAAGGAAAGAAACTGTGCGACTGAGCTGGAGCTACTACCTGGGTTTCTAGCTTATTGTAACGACTTTGTTCTAACCAGTTAGAACCAGTTTTGCTCAGACGATTCAGCAACATCAGTTTCTTCTATTTTTCTGCATGTCATTCTACTGTCATAGATGTTCATTAATATATGGCTCTGGGTTGTCCAGCACAGATATGTTTTGGTACAGTTCATATGGTCCGAGTTGGCTAAACACCGATTTTAGAATGAACATGTATAGCTGGCTCAGGGAGGACTGGGTACACTGTCAGTATTGGCCTGTGACTCGAAAGCGATTTATGTCCAGTGTAACATTTTTCAGTTTTTGAATTTCATTAAATTTGCACCTGTTCAGGGTATGGTGTAAGAAATATTTAATTCACATAGTTCTAAATTATCCTGAGTAATGAGATTAATGAGATGTGAATCTCGTAATAAGCTATTCCTAGTTCAAATTAAATGTTAATATGTCTTCATTAAAGTCTTATTTCTCTCTAAAGAGAGAGATTGAGAGAGAGACATGTAGGATCGTTAGAATTTATTTTGCTTTCAGTAATGCATAAGCAAGATACCGAGAGCTTGACTTTATACAGCCGTTATAAATCAGTAAATTTAGTTTTAAGTCTGTAGTATAGCTGAAAGTTACTATATAATGAACGTGTGGAACACACAATTAATAGATTTAAAAAAAACAAAACAAAACAAAAAAAAAAAAAACTTACGTGAAAGAACGACTTAAGCTTTGTGACTCGGATGGAAAGTGGCTGAGCGAAATACTTGAAATATGAACAAATAATAATAATTATAAAATCTCAATTTTTTATACGTAATAGTTCATCATTTTTAAACATACTTTTAATTGAATTATAATCTATACTAAAAAGAAAAAATATATTCCGCAGAAATGAACACTATCTTTTTTTTCTTATATGTTTATTTTGAAGGAAATCACTAAAAGGAACGAAGGCGCTTTTCCGCCAGCTCCTCCTTCACAGGGACCAAGTGCGCCGTATCCTAGTAATGTAAATCTTCCATATCCTGGAAGTCAGAGTGCTCCACTGCCATTCAATATTCCTCCGTCAACAGACAATGAATTTCCGATGTTCGACTTGCCTCCTCCGGGTGCGAAGTCGGTAAACACTAACTTACAGGTAAGAGAACAGGTATCTTGTGGAATTATGGTCTTATTTTAATATATTTCATTATTGTTGATAAATATGCTCTTTGGACGAAAGATTAAATACTAGCTTTTCTCTAAACCTAACTTCAGAGTTTTTTGTGTAGTACTGAGAAAGAATTAATGCAGTATATTCTTCAACTCTCTGCAGTAAGTGTTTCTCTTATTATTTTAAAAGCACGTTCCTTTTATAGTTGCTGCATGGGGAGTATGCACTAGGCTTTCTTTCTCGCTTGCCTTTATTTAAATGTGCAATTGAAACAAGTGTCAGTGTATTTTTCTTCTACGAACATTTTGATTTATTTAGCAATTCTCGTGTTTATTTCTATTTGACTTTCAGTTGAACTAATGAGGTTGTGATAACTAGGTTCCCAGTTGATGTAGAATTTGTATATGCTAGCGAGTAGTTATACTTACCGAAACGAACTGGCACATGATACATGTTATTCATACATTTTCGGTTGATATTTTAAATAATAAAATCAAGTAGATTAGTACGCATATCCTTTTCACAATACGTTCATAGTAAAGTGTTCTGTGCATATAGTAAAAATTCTCCGAAGAAAATAGTACTTTTAACTACTAAAGTTATCCTTTTTTTTTTTCGTATACAAGAGGAACAATATGTGTATGTAACAACTCGTGTGCTAATGCCACTGCTATTGGTGAAACGGATGTCCAGAGATGTGTTGGTGCATGATTTATTGAGTACACAGTAGAAAATTACTATTGTATCACGTAACGTTAGCGTAAATATCCCGATTCAGGTATCTTCTCAATTGCCCATTATGATTTATTATTATTATTATTATTATTATTATTATTATTATTATTATTATTATTAGTTGTGTGCTTTATTTTACTTTTGTTTATGCTCACTTTAGTCTTAGTATGCTTTATCGTACAGGTGATGGTGTAGAATTCAAGTGAACACGACAATTATTTTTTATTATACGTAACAGCATAGTGAATAGAAGTAAAAAAATGGACGCATTCCGTTTGTTTAACACACTGCAATACAGCAGTCCTTGGTGGTACGGCAAATATGCAAACTACTGCGCTGCAGTCGCATCAAAGCCAACCTTGTCTAGAAGAAGACGTGAAAGATGATTCGGTGTTTTTCGTGGTTATCTTTCATATATTTATAATGAGATATATATATTTGTGTCAAACGCAGGATACACTTTAAGTCCCCCAACATATTTTTCAGCCATAGTTATTTTCTTGTTTTCTGTCCGTTAAATTATAAATGGCAACTATTGAAAACCTGGTATTTATGTTATGTTTTTGTAATTTAAGATGTTTATGAAAATTCAATAAAAGTTAGTCACTTCTTTTTTCTTCCGAAATTAAACAGCCAATAGGAAGAAGGAATTCCCTGAAAAGAGAGAAGTTTCATTTAAAATGATGCGTGAGAATTAATTTTGATGAGAAATCAGAGCCAAAACGTTAAGAGATATCGAGAAGCATTTTTAAAAATTGATTTAGCGTTCCAAATTACATTCCACTTCATGCGTTAACCCTTCATTCAAACGGAAGTGGTAGGAATTTAAGATTTTTGGTTTCAACGTTGATCACCATAACACAAAAATGGTAACAGATAACGACAAGTTTTTTTTTTATCGATTCGTCTGAAGACGATACACTATTCACCTACATATTTCTACTAAAACCGGAAGTGGTAAAAATTTACTATTTCCTGTTTCAATATTGATCTCGATAGAGCAAAAACGGTAATAGATATTGATAAACTGTTTTCGGAATTAACTCAGATCCTAACAATGGGTTCTCTCTCTTCCATTAGCCTTCTAGTCATGCCGAAAGTGATAGAAATAAATTATTTCCGGTTTGAAAGTTATTCGTAGTAGAACATAAACGGCGATAGATAGGGAGAAACTATTTTTGGAGTCAATTCCGCGTCCCAAGAGTAGATTCCATTTCTGCTCATATTCTTCTACCAAAACCGGAAATACTAGAAACTTACTACTTTGTTTCAATATTGATCTCCATAGAGGAAAAACGGTAAGAGATAGCTAGAAATTGCCTTTTGAGATGGATTCAGCGCGCGAAGAATGAGTTTTGTCTCGACTTCTATCTTTCTGTTGAAACCAGAGATGGTGGAATTAGATTTCCGGTTTCAATGCTGATTCCGTAGTGATAAAACTGAAATAGATATTGACAAGCCGTTTTCTGATACGGATTCGGTACCACAAGAATCCTTCATCTCGGCTTTATTTCTCTATTGCAACCAGAAGACATTAGCTACCACTTCCGGTTTCAGTATTTATCTCTATATACCAAAAACAGTAAGAGATTGCAAGCAATGGATGGATTCAGCATTCAAGGAACAGATTCTCTTTTTAAGGTTCTCTCTCCATTGCAGGCAGTCATATTCTACCTCCAGTTTCAATATTAAATTCACGTAGTTTGGAAGTTCACCGTAGTTTTACTCTGTGAAACGAAACTCATTTATTACTTTGCTTTAAACAAGAAAAGAGCAAAAATTGTGCGAAACAGGTGGAATTACCACATTTATTTCCAAATTTACCATTATTTTTCACAATTCGTCATAGTAGGAGGAAATCGCTTGGGAGAACAATAGTTAATACGGAAGCGAATCTAAAAGGAGGAACGTGCTACAAGCGAATCTAACTCATCTGCTATAAATCTGTCAGAGGCCTTTCTGCTACAAAATTTAAATGCAACCGTGACAATAAAGCACTTGAGACCATTCAAGAATTAAGACGAAAAATAAAATAAAATAAAAAATGTCTCTCGGAATTGTGGTAGTTGAAAAAAGAGTTTATTTTCTGTTGAAGCTTATATTTATTATTCATATTTTTTCAACACTTATCCGGCCAGTATACTGCATGAGATACCACTCAGTGATCCAGTAAAATCTGTAGATGAGCTGAATTCCTTACGGAAGAAACGTCATAAGCATTTGTGGTAAAATCGTAGGTTGTTTCGATTTTGCCAATTGTTTTCCGAGTATGTGAGATGCAAATAATGTCTTAACGTAATATTACATCTTCAAACAGAGATATCCTGAATTTTTCGGTTTGTATAACCTTTAAATGAGAAATTGATTCAATGATTTCAATTAGAAATATTCGAAAATCAAATAATGTATGATGTTTCATATAAGTTAAACAGCACAACTTTTCTATTCTATGAGACAAATTTGTAGAAAGATATTTGACTAACATATGACAGAAAGTGATACCATTTCGTGAAGTTGAAAAAGAAGGCTGTTTTCCACGAACCGCATCGGAGTGTTGAATCTGGCGCACCAATAATCCCACGTTGCAATAAACTATAAATGAAAAGGAATGCTCACACTTTTTACTTCTATTAATAAGTTTGATTTTTTTGTGGTGCACGTATGTTGTACAGCATGCTGTTAGCTTTTGGAATATTTTGACCTTTCAGGATGAGATGCCTCCACCTCCTTATACCAGCAGCTTCCCACCGGACCTTACTCCCAACCACTCTGATGGGGCTAAGAATCTAAAGGTATTATTAAGAAGTATTTTATATAGTAGGTTTACTATAAAGGCATGTTATGGTATCGAGTTTGCTTTATGAGTTATGGTATTGAGTTGCTTTTCGGAGGTGTACACTTTTAATATTAGGTTAACAAATCAAGTCTTCTAGATGTTATGAGATTTATTTTTTAAATTTTATTTTTTAAATGTAAATTGTGTGTTAATATGAGAAGGACTCATGAGACTTACAATGTTTATGACCCAGCTAAGCTGGAAATAGTGAAACAGTTAAGATGGAGATATTTTTACTGCTTTCCAGTGCAATTAGAGATCTCAAGATATATTTTGATGCGTGTATTCGGTAAATGATTTCAAATATAATCTTTTACTCACGTTTTCAATAAACTTTGCTTGTAGGGGTCTCCTGTTTCTCAGTGGTATAGCGTTCGCCTCTGGTGTATGAGATCCTTGGTTCGATCCCATCTTGCGCAAAGTGAGCTTTGTGGTGGACAATCACCGTGTACGTGGGTTTTCTGGGGTTCTCCCGTTTCCTTCCACTTTCTTCATTCCACCATTTCATTCATTTCACATCACTGTCTTCTTTAGCCTATACGGCATAATTGTGGGACGTAAAACTCAGAGATTTCATTTTTATTTCAAACTTTTCTTGCACAGAATGATTAATGAGGAACTTACAGTATTCCAGAAGGGAATATAAATAATTTTAAATAAAATTGAGTACGTAAACATAAATCTTTTAACAAGCAAATAGACCCGGGTTCGATCACTGATAACAGCATGCCTACGTTAAAATGTAGGTTGACATTTCATAAAGTCTCAATCACGAAAAAGGGTATTAAACTCTATTATAATTGCACAGCATAGTTTGTTGGGTTATCCTAACAAACATTAGATATTAGCATTGCGTTCCATATGGCTGCGTGAAGCAATCAGTAATACTTCACGATGCGGAAGAAAGTGTAGAGACCAGTGCGAAAAGGACAGTTATCATATTCACATTTTCATATACTCAGGGTATGCGGACATGGCTTTTGTGTGTGAGTATTGCAATGGCAGCACTAGTACACCGCTGATGAATCTCAGCTGATCCGTTGCACAGAGCATGGCTTTAAGATATGCGTCGCTCATTGCAGGAATTAGGAACATTTCATTTTATGTGTGTCATCTGAAGAGCTAAATTAACTGATAATACAGAGAACAGTCTAACAATCGTACAGTGGAACCGAACTTTTGATATGAAAATGAGTTAATAATATGCTAGGGTGGGGGAGAAAAAGTTAATAATATCTACAGTAAAACAAGTTGTTGACGATTTTAAAAGCAAATAGAAATAAAGTAATAAATGCCTTTCTGGAAGATTATTGATTATGTATGAAGCCATGCAACATTGAACTGGAGAGTAATCATGATAATAATTGGGTGTTATTCGGAAAGATTACTATGTTATGTAATATTGCGTACTAAAGTAGTATTGAATTTATGTTATGTATTTAGAGAGGAGTAAATTTAGACTTTTCATATAAAATATATGAATCACTATTAATATTACCCTCTCTTTGATCAAATTAGTAGTAAATGGCACGTTGATTTGCCCATTTATTTTAGATGTAGGTGTGACAGAATAAACATACACGTATAAGATACAAAGCTTGGTAATTGAGCAATGGAAACATGATCGAGCACTGTTCCATTATACCAGCAAGATGATAACAGCATTTCAGTCCGACTTTTGCCTCGTTTTGTCACCGCACTCACACTCTTGTATTCTGTTCATGAGGTTGGTTGAAGCCTGTTTTGTCGCAGAAAAATTGGGTGCACCTTTCAACTAATCGATTGAACTATGAATTTTATTACTGAAATTAAACAACAGCGGGGCTATACATGTTGCAGAAGGCATTGCAGATTCTAACATTACGTGGATATAAAATGTACAGAATTGAAAAGATCTTCTGAAGTTTCTTTAAAAAGAAGTAAATAAAACCATATTTAATTATCATCTAATTAAACTTAAATAATACTCTGTTTACTTTGGACACTAGAAATTGTATTAATGGTATGTAAATAACCTATCGCATACAAGAAATTCATCTATATATACAGAGTGAGACATCTAAAAGTATCACCTGAAATGCCGAAGAAACGAGAAATGCAAGCGATATATGGTTTGCGGTAAATAGCAATGTCAAATGGGGCTCGTCAGATGGAATGGATGGAAGTATGGTGTGGTGGGAAAAATAACGACAAATGGGACATCAAAAACGAAGTGATTTTTTTTGTAATAAAACTATAGATAAAACATGAATAATATGAAAGTGCGCACGCGGAGAAATACAACGCCGTTTATCTCATGCTTCTACTGCACATAATAACGGGATATGACCATGGAAATGGTTGTGAAGAGAAAAACAAGTGATCTACTTGTCCACCAGTACTGCAGTACGTATGACCTGTCAGAAATCATGAAAAGGGATGAAGAAATACAAACGTATGATGTTCGAGAAGGAAGAAGAAAACAATGAGATTGTCAGCACCATCTATTTGACATCTACAAAACGTCGGTCCAATGCCAAAACCGCGAATGTGCAAATTTTGCTATTTTCACCTAAGTGCAGATTCATGTTATTTGGGGCACAAAGATTCCAATGCCAAAGTCCCATTTGTGAAATATGAGTATATTAGAAGTTATCGTCAATTCTTAAAACATGTACCTAAGTCTATATACTGATTTTTCGGGTTAAGTTGAATATTAAAATGCTTATAACTCAAAGTCAAATTTAGCACATTCGCGGTTTTGGCATTGGATCGACGAAAACGTAATAACAATGAGCATGACAGTATATCGAAGAACCATAGATACTAACGTTGTGAAATGAGCGTAAATCTAGTCTGTTAAAGTGTGTCTTCAAAATGGTGGCTGTCCGCTGTGATACACTCATTGAGGCGCACACGCAAAGATCGTTCCACGGAATGTAGTATCGCATGTAGAATGGTCTCACAGGTTGCTGTAATACGTTGTTACATATCGTGTGATGATGATGACACATCTCGGTCGACAGTGTCCTTCAGTTTCTCCCAGACAAAAGAATTCTAACGGCGTTAAAAATGTTAAATCTGGAGAACGAGCCGGCCATTGGACAGATGCTCCCCGTCCTTCAATTGGGAAACATTATTCAAACATACTGTAGTGTGTCATGCACTTTGAGCTGGGTACCCGCCATATTAATACCACATTTCTCTCCTTGTCTGAAGCAGTATGTCCTCTAATACTGTTGACAAGTCATTTTCTAGGAAGTGTATGTATCGGTCAGCATTCAGTGTTATGTATGAAAAAAGACCCAAGGCCCAAGATGTTCACTCACTATTCCACACCGGTTGTTAACACTCCATGGACGCTGGCCTTCCATTTGACGAAGCGAATGTGGATTTGTTACAGGGATTGGTTGCATGTCTCTTAGGTTGACGTTTCCATGATTGGTAAAAGTTGCCTTGTCGGTGGATAGGATACGCGACAAATCTGGAATGTCGTGTCGTAACACCCATGTGCAAAACCGAACACGGTTCACAAACTCATTCCCATGTCATCTTCAACCAATATTTCTGTCATCAAATATATGACTGGAATGGAAGTAAAGTGGTACCAAATGGGTACAAGATCTGCATTGAAACGAAACCAATTCATTGTGTTACAAATGTTTTATATAACTCACACAGTAATATGTATTTTGGAAAGAAAATGGCAAATTAGCTTTGAAAGCCCATTTGGAATACAGACTTTCTTTGGATTAATCTTCATTTATATGATTTTCATTGTTAAAGGAATATTAATTATATACCAACCTCATATAAGCATTTTGATTTTCTTGTTGAAAAGGTTCTGTGTCAGTTCAGAATCCAGCTTAGTTCAGAAATTTCTTTCTACCGAGGTACTGAGTAGAGAACTACAGCTGACGTAAAACAGGGGGATTTGAGAAAATTGCTTCTCTGAGAACAGAATTTTGTTGAAACTATTTCTTTGTCGCGAGATGATCGGTGCACAGAAATACTGTCAGTAGTGTTTGAGAATCATGTAAGCAATACTTTTAGTAGAATTTGACAGTTTAATTTATCCGAAGAATCTGTATCATCGTGATTTTTATTGGATATGTTTATACATTTTCCTTTACTATACACTACTATTTTTAAAGCATATTGCACAATATACCAAAAAATCAACTATCTGTGAGTTTCATCCATATCAGTGAATTCCAGAGCTTCAGTTTGTTTGGAAGGCTGTCAGCAACTTTAATAACTGATTGAAGCTGTTCAATAAGCACTCTCGTCTTCAACTAGCTTCTTCTAGAGCACTAAAACGATAATACATAATCCTTCATTTTATTTTCTATATTTTCTATCCTGGACCTCAATAATCCACAAAAATGACAGGAACTGAAGTACAGATCAAACCTTCTTTCGTTGAATACATTAGCAGCTCTTTTCTCTCCTAGCTGGAATCTTTAATAATTGCTATTATAGGGTCAGCAAGTTTAAAATCAGATCTAATTTCTGAAGCACAGAGTCAAGAACATACATACGACAAATTGAATGTGAAAATCTGGTACGAACACCAGCAGTATGTATGAAATATTGTCAGGATATCAAAGGCAACCGCTTAATTTTTGTGGACTTTATTGTTTCTAGTGCATTAAGAAATATTTACAATGATATTTACATTGCAGTGTTCCACTACTATACTTTTAATGAAACTAGGATTTTCTCCTGTTCCAAGAGGCGCCACAAGAATACTCACTGTTTTACGATTTTTTCATATTATTTGGTCTAGGAATTAATTCGTGCGGTTGGTACGCACACATTAAAGTTGTAGTACAAACACAAAATACATAAATACCTTAAGAAAAATATTGTCCATCGCTAGCCACCACTTTCGCCCATCTGTCAGGCAATGTACGGATTCCGTGGCGAAAGAAGTCCTCATCCTTGGAAGCGATCCAGTCAGAGACCCATGTTTCGATATCTTCTGAAGAAGTAAACCGCTGTCCAATCAAATCGTTGTTCATGCAATCGAACAAGTAGTAGTCCGAAGGAGCAACGTCTGGTGAATACGGCGGGTGGGGTAAAACTTCCCATCCGACATTTTCTAAATAGGTTTTGACCGGTTTTGCGACATGTGGGCGAGCGTTATCATGTTGAACAATAAGTTTATCATGTCTGTTCTCCCATTCTGGTCGTGTTCTGGCCAGAGCTTGCTTCAAACGCATTAATTGTCGTCGATAACGTTCTCCATTCATAGTTTCACCCGGTTGCAGCAGCTCATAGTACACCACACCTTTCATATCCCACCATATGCACAGCATAACCTTTGCACAGTGAATATCTCGTTTTGGTTGTGATGGACCTGGTTCACCTGGTTTCACCCAGGCCTTTTTTCGTTTAGGGTTCTCGTAATGGATCCACTTCTCATCACCCGTAATAATTCGATGCAGAAACCCCTTTCTGCTCTGTCGTTGAAGCAGCAATTCGCAAATGGTTTTTCGTCTTTCAACGTCTCTGTCTTTCAATTCATGTGGAACCCAATGTGACATCTTTTGAATCATTCCCATGGCTTTCAAGCGTTTGGAGACTGTTGTTTGATCAACGCCTAATGCTGCTGCAAGTTGTTCCTGCGTTTGACACGAATCCTGCTCGAGCAATGCTGTCAATTCTTCGTCTTGAAATTTTTTTGGCTGTCCAGCTCGCTCTTGGTCTGCCAAGCCGAAATCACCACTTCTAAACCGTGCAAACCACTTCTGACACGTTCGCTCAGCTAGAGCATGGTCACCATACACTTTTACCAAAATACGATGACTTTCAGTCGCACTTTTCTGCATATTAAAGTAATGCAGCAGGACACCCCGCAAAAACACTTTATCAGGCACAAATTGCGCCATGTTCACTTAACTACAAACTGGTGTTGTTGACGCTTTAATCCACTGCCCTATACTACGAACGATACGCGATGACAGGGGTTTGCAACACATGTGTGGATACACGGAACTGTTGGACTCTCCGTTCGTTGCGCCATCTCTTGTCCACCCGCACGAATTAATTCCTAGACCAAATACTTGTTTCGTCTAGCGTATGTACGTATTTCCTTGCTAACTTGGACCGTTTTAAGTCGTATTCACAAATAATCATACTTTTTAACAATTATTTTACATATTCATTGAATTCACTATCCGGTTTCGAAATATATAGTTGTGGCACTTTTGCCGTAAAAGCACCTTAAACACTAATCTGTCAAAATCTATTTACCATTTCTGTTGTTCTTGTGAATTATCATATTCTACACTTTTCAAGGGAGAGAAGGTGATAATTTTTTCGCTTCATTAGTCCCTGGTTTCGATTAGTTTCATCGTTTTAATTCTTTCTTGCGAAGGTTTTGAGCATGCTTCCCTACTACAAACTTCTAAAAATTCAGAGCAAAATACAACGAAATAACTTTCCATCTTCAATTTTGAAATGGTCGAGATAAAACTCATGAAATATTTGGTTTGGGTGCACAGACGATTTTGGCATGTGTATATTCAGACTTATGGAGACCGGCACTGATAAAACTAACAGTTCTGAGAATAGTAGCATACTAGTTCCGTAATACTAAGTAGAGCTCAATATCTTTTGTGAGTGATACGCTCCATTACCACTTTCGCTGCTGTGAATTGTTATCCGCATTTTTTTTTCTAATGACTTCTCAAAGCTGTGTTTTTATCTTCTGCGAATTTCTTTGCCAAGCTTTTATTTTATTGTAGCGACAGCGCAAACCTAAATTTAAATATTAGCTGTTCGATTTAAAACCGCTACTTAGTGTAAGAGTAATAATAATTATATTGTATACGAATTATGGTTCCTGGCTATATTTTAAAATTATGCTGCATTACGCTTTCAGAAAGCTTCATGTATCGTGTGTTTTATATCTCGTGTGTAAGTACTGAAATTTATTCATTTGAGATCTAAGTTGCTAATAGAAACTTTGATTGAACGTTTGAAAACGTGAAATGTTCTTTAAAAAGTAAAGTAGAGTTCTTGTCGTGTTTGCCGTCTTCAACACCGGATTGCTTATCTTGTAAATAGTCTAAGTTTGTCTTGAATGTATCAGAACTCTTCTAATTCACTAAGCTAGGAAGATGTGTAGTTTAACTCAGTAAAATAAATTCCTTGGTGGTACACAAAGGCATCGAAACCTGAGGCTCAGAAATCTTGAACTCCCTTCCAGTAATGTCGTTGAAAGGACTGAAGCCCCCCTCCCCCCCTTTCGCTTCAATGTTTCAGTGTTATTTTCATGTTCTTATTTCTAGAAAACAATTTTCCTGGCTCAGTTTTAAGAGAAATGACCACTCAAATATATTTTCATTCTGGAAACATAGTATTTACTTCTATTGCAGGTTATTTAAATAGTATCAGTGTCCCCAAACAACTATTTTCTTTCTTTCAGAACGTTTATTGATAAGGAGGAAGACAAATTGTTCTTGATTTTTTTTTTTCTGCTCCCAGCTTCGACTGTTTACTGGTGAGCATTTTTGTTGATTTATTAATACTTAAGTTAAAACGACTTCCTTGTTTCTCGCTGTGAAAGACTATGTTCAGGATTTCTTGTCGTTTCAGCCTTTTTGGTGATCAGTACTCTTGAAAGAAGAATGCTATTGTGGTAATTTGTTGCTGCTTCGATTTTCTGAAAGAGGATTTTGAATCTTAATAATGTGTTTTATTTTTGTTCTTTAAGTTTGAACAGGTTAATTGTATAAATTTGGCACTCGGAGCATTTGTAGTTGGAACAAAAAAACTACTGAATGAATCTTCCTTCTTCACTGCATCTGCTTTGTAACGAGTTGTCAGTTGTTTATTATTAAACGCACAAGAACGGAAAACGGAAATATCTAAGAAGTAGGGGAAGGAGTGAAAGAATAGTTAAGGAATAGAGGAATAAGCAGTTCAGCAGATAATATTGTTTCCAGGAGAGAGAGGAGGAGGTTCAGTCTAAGAATGGTCTAAGGCCGCAAGATGTCAAAATTCGCCGTGTATAGTGTTATTTTAATGTAATTTGTCGAGTCATTGTCAAAAATTATCTTCGTGAAGGGAAGTCATGATACTGGTCTATAATTTTACTGTGCTTCGGACTATTTCAATAACAGAACAATCGTATTTTATATCAAAACAGTTTATCATAAACTTACTTCGTCGAATTTCGTCAAACTGTTTCAAAGTAGTACTAGTTAAATAACACAAAATTTGAAAAAGAGAACGTGTGCTTGGTAATACACTTTATCCATCTTTCTTGAAAACACTAATGGAATTTGTCATGACCTACGGATACTACTTATTATTTGTTGCTACCTAATCTTTTTATCCTGTTTTTGTTGAAGTTAGAGTTGGGTTTGGGTAAATATGGTCCATACTTCCTCTTCTCCTCTTACCCTTCTTCGAACATTTCATATTTCATTCTTATTTCTCCACGCCTTCCTGATTTCATCCTTTTATCTCTTCTGTTTTTATATATTTTCTTTCGTCCAATAAAACTCTCATTGAATATATGCCATGTTTTATCGAAATTATCTCGATTTGTGTGCAACTTTGGAATACCTTAATTATCAAAGACGTGTTTTAAATTTCACTTTCATCTTAGTTATGCGATTGTAGTGTTCAAACATTGTTTTGCCTGTTCTTTTAGATTTACACACGTTTTTTGATCGTGATCTTAATGTTGCGCCTACATGCTGATGGATAATGTATTCAATGGAAAATACATTTAAAATACACTGATAACACTGCCCACGAGCTGCGGCAGCTTTCATTTCAATATAAGATGTTGGAAGATAAGTGACAGTGCACACTACTAAACATAACTTCTGTTTTTCTAATTTCTTCTGAACTAAAAATAGTCTTACCTATTGGTTTGAAATAGTTTGCAACGTTGACAAAATATCAGTGGTAATGAAACCGCTGTTGTAGAGAGTTAGAGGGTTTTAAGGTAAATTGTATAATTATTTTTCACTATCTTTGGCTGCGAAATTAGGAGGGACTCAATGTAATTTTGCAATTTTATTACTCTATAATCTGGCAAAGTAAAATTCTTTGAATGCGTTTGACATTTCCTATGCAAAGTGTGTTGATTTTAATGTAATAAATAATAATAATAATAATAGTTAAAATTTGATACAATTTATCTATAACTTCTCATTGCAGACGGACGACAAGCCAAAGCCAGCTCCACGAGCAAAACTCTCTCCATCTCCGAGACTTGATAATATTGACCTCCCCGACCTGCCAGCTGTGCCTACAGATACTTTTCCGCCAGCGGAGAGTGTGAATCCTGGTGCCAGAAGTGGTGGTAATGCTAGTGATGAGATTGATTTCGATGACCTCACGCGGAGGTTCGAGGAACTAAAGAAAAAGAAATAAGAATGAAATACAGATGTTATATATCCTTGGAAAGATAATTTTGTTATTTTGCGTCTCATCAATAAAGCTTTAAGGCTTTTTTTTACAATATAATATTTTCGTGACATATTGTGGAGATTAATAAACACATCGATCGAAAAAAGCAATTCGCTGTTAGAGTGATAATAAAACATGCTTGATTGAAATAAACTTTTAAAAGAATGTTATCACACAAGTACTTTTGTATGGATCACTATATCTTAACACACTTCAGTTTAGCTACTGTGCCATTAAAATGCACGTTCAAAATAACTTTCACTACAGTTGTAGTGCTAAACAAAAAAATTAAGCAGTCAGCAAACAAATAATATGACAATTTTCTATTAATATAATATACATAATAGCCATGTTAATGTAGTTAAGTAGATAGTAATGCAATGGAATTTATTGTGAATCCAGCATAAAGTATTATTTCTTAGTACAGCATAAAATGTAAAAGTAATGTTGAGTTGGTTACATAAACAAAAAGTGCTAAATTTTACCAACAGTTGAGCGATAAACAATGTATAATACTTTAGGTTGAACTTAATTTCTTTCTATTTCTTTCGTGACTGATGGAAGCATTATTTCCCTGAAACGGGTTTTAATAAAGTTTCAAACAGGGTGCTAAGTAAAATCGTATATTGTACTCAATTTACCAAGCTCTAAAATCGTCCAGTAGGTTTGCAGTTAAAGCAGTTCGGAGTTTGATACTTTTGACATGATCACTTTCACTATGTAATAGTACTTCTTTAGACTACGAAAGTTGCAGTTTTCTTCAGTACTTTTTTTATACATTAAGATGCGTAGTTAACATTAGTAAGCGAGACATGTGTTTTTCGAGACCCACTGGTTTGGCATCCGTCTTCAGTTGATGATTGGTGAATATTTCCGTTAGTCAGTTTCTGGATTATACTTTTCCATTTGTTTTCGAGTAATTTGTTATATTAATTGTTATATACCAGTTCTTATTATGGTAGATGGCTAGAGTACAAGTATCACAATTAATCACGAAGATATCCGTTAGAATTATTTACATATGTGTATGTCTATATATTCTTTTTTCTTTACTTCGTCGTTTATATTAAATGTCGGTATTTTTTCTATTCGCTTCAATATTTGTTTATAATACGGCAGAACAATTTTAGAAAGCAATCTTGCCAAATTTATTTTTTTAAACGAACTATAGAAATTGTAAAGAATTCACAATTCATAAACCTCACCAAAGCTAATCTGTAACTGAAGAGATCGTATTACGGCACTCACCTTTAAACCAGACACTACGATAAGTTAACATGTCTTTATATAATTAAGATTAGGAGGTTACCATTGAGGATTTTTTAAATAAACGAATACTGAGTGGAAAGTTTTTGAAAAAACTTGACTTTCTGTTCCTATCCCTCCTCTACTGAAGAAAAAAGGCTTCAAGAAATTAAAGTGCACGTAACAGGCTTACAGTCTTTTACATTTATGTTTACAGTACTGTACATAGTATCTGTATGTTGCTTTATGCAGCATGTTGTCATGTCGGATGGTTCTTCCTATACGTTACTTTATGTAGTATATTGTAATGTCGGGTGGTTCTTCCTTTAAATTGTTACCACTACAATATCTGATCCACTACTTTATTCTTTGAAGGAGGTGAAAGATGTTGGAGGGGATACTGAAAGTAAGAGACTGGTATAGAGTGAAATAAATGATTATGTAAATATGGGAAATGAGTATTTTATGAATCTTTTTATGTAAATAATGAAAATTATTTAAAACTAGATGAAATTTAATAAACTTCATTAATAGTTGGCATATGGTGTTTGCGATGTGTATATTTTTGTATTGTGTGTACTTTTTATTTGAGCGATCTATAAAATATAATTTCATTAGTTCTTTCCTGTTTCCATATTCAGTTAAAGTTATGTCCTAAATTCCTTCCGATCATCATGTACTTAATACATACTACGAGGAGTGTTCAACATTATTGTTTCTGATAAGAAGGAAATTTATTTTTCCAGAAAGCATCCATTACAGAAATCTACTTTGTACACCAATGTTATACCTTATGAAGAAAGCACGTTTGGTGAGCAAAACATTGTACCGCAGCATCTGTAACAGCTACATCATTTTCAAACTTCTTCCCACGAATATGCTGTTTTAACTTGAACAAATGGAAGTCGCTGGGAGCGAGATCTGGGGAGTAGGATGGATGTACAGGTAGTTGAAACGCAGCAGCCCCAACGTATTATTCTGGTGCAAGAGGACTTACCTGCGTAACGTGCCTATCGTTTTTTTACTTGATTACCGTTATTTGGGAATTAACTGTGCGTAATAATGTCCCACGATAGTGTGTCCGTGTTCAAGATAATCAATGAAGCAAACCCCATTGATAACAAAAAGCACAATAGCTTAACTTTACTAGAAAATGGTTGGGCTCTGAATTTGCAGGAGAAGGGAGAGATCCTTTGTGCCGCCACTTCATGCTTTGCTGTTTACCTTCAGGTTCAAAATGGTGTACTTTGTCTTATCAACAGCTGTGATTCTGACAATAAAGCTCTCAGGATTCCGTTCGAATAGAGCTAAATTGGTCTTTGATGCACGCACGCTTTCGCACTTTTGATCCACAGTTAACATTTTTGGGATCCACTTGCCAGACAGTTTTTTCAACCCTAGTTTTCATGCAAAATGCGTCTATTGAATCAGTCGATATTCCCGTAATCTCACTTATTTAACGCACTGCTATTCTGTCATTCATTACCACATCATGCACAACATTTGTGTTTTCTTGTGTGCACACTATTGTTGGAGGACCAACACCACTTTCTTGTTGACAGCTTTGCCTGCAATGGAATTAACGTAAACAGTTTTTTTTTTTTTTTTTTTTATCGCTTGGTAGGAGGAGCACTACTGCCCAATACACTAATCATAATAATATGCATCTCTATCGCTGTTAGACCTTTCATCTAGAAGTATTTGATCACGGCACGCACTTCAGTTTTCTTCCTTTTTCACAATTCGGACGCATTTGCTTGCTGCAAAACACAAGAACACAACCAGCATCAATGACATTGTCCTGTACTTTGGCATACGTACTTCTATAGCTATCAAGTAGAGCATATAAGCATAACATTTTTGTTTAACTCCTATATAAGGGACAGTAATGGGTGAATACCCCTCGTATTCATGCTGTGATATAATTTACGCGATGTTTGCTTGTATGATGCTTTCCCGATTTTTTTCTTTTTAGTTTTTAATATTTTCTAAGAAATAGTAAAGACCCACGATGGATAAATGTTTCACATTGTTGCATTTGGTGGACCGATCAGTTGAAGTACATGGCATTCGGATTACAAGTGAATTTGTAGGCTCATACTGTTTATAGCCTTAGTATTAAAAGCAAGCAATAAATTTCAGACCAATAAGTACATCTTAAAAAAAAAGTTTCATTCTTGGATTTCTACTAAAAAATTATGTTACTTGTTAAGGTTGCAGGTAGTTGACTTAGTTGATAGACTTCGTTTGTGAAACGTGTTCTCTAATTCCTGTAAAACTTATTATTCAGTATTTCCGCACTGACTCTCTATCACCACTGCTGTGCAAGAGTTTTTTTTAGTCAGGTTAGTCGTGGATACATATAGGTAAGTGTATGGCATGTGTTCCTATAATATGCAAAAGAAGAATCGACAAATAAATAGCCTACCCAACAAAAAAATTCATTTGACGGTAATAACTGCAAGAAAAATATGTGTGGTTATTCCTGAAAGAATACATGTTCTCACTTAAAGTACAATGTTAGGTTTTGCTAATTTTGTGAAAATGTTAATTTAATTTTGAGAAATTCAATGTAAAATGCGAAATCCCTAACTTGATTTTCTTTAGTACTGACACTGAACTTTTTCAATTAGAGAAAGAAACAACGAATTCCTTTATTTTGAATTTCTTACTAAATAAATGTTTCAATTTTGAATCATTTATGTAATAAAGCATAGCATAATACTCACTATATATGTTCAAACTATTGTTATAGTCGGTGCTGAAAGTGGAAAAAATGAAAGAAAAAAAATCTAGGTAAAAGCCTCACTAGAGTATCCTTTATCCTCTCAATAAAGCATAAGCGTTATGTTTTCGTATGTCTAGGCATGTTGCGAATAAAAATGTATGAAAACAGGTGGTTTTTTCAACTGACGCTTACCCAGATCGTTATTTTTTCGTTATGATATTTTTAGTCTTGGAAAAGTAAAGAAACTTGGTGTGGCCTATAGTCTCATTTTCATCACTGTTCATAGTATTTCAGTTTAAAAATCATTTAGTCTGGAGGAAATCCATCAAAACTAAAAATTTCAGTATGTCTAATGTTTCTCGGTGGCTTTTACCTAATTTGAGGGTGCTGAATCTGAATCTGCCGGATGTACAAATGTACACCTTGAGCGTTTCGAGTAATTCAAGATGGCGGCCAATATGGCGGCTGTAAAATTGATAGGAATATTTTTGTATATTTTATCAAGATGGGTATCAAATTATATATTTTTTGGGTTGCAGATTCCAATAATAATGTCAAAAATGTTATGAAATTGATACAAATCGAGGTATTCAATATGGCACCCAATATGGCGGCCGTAAAATTGACAAGAATATTTTTGGAGTATTGTATCGACATGGGTATCGAATTATGTTTTTTGGGTTGCAGATTTCAATACTTACTTCAAAAATCTTATGAAATTGATAGAAATCAATATATTCAATATGGAATATTCAGATTCGCGACCCTCGAGCTAGCTACATACTTAGAACAATATCTGATACACTGAAATTTTGGATTGGGTGTTGATGCTTTCTCCGTCACCGCAACTCACCTTGTTTGCGCTCCAGAACTTTTTTTTCCACATTTTGGGCTTCTCTATATTTATTTACAAAACCATTCCTTTCTGTGTGCAAAAGAAAACAAACAACACAAGCTTAGGTTTAAAGATTTTCTTATATTTTTTTTCCTGGACGTTTTCTTAATCAAGAATTATGTTGCTGGCCACATTAATGCGAAATATGTACATTTACAATACAAAATGCCGATATTTCTATGTTACACCGCAACAAAATAATAAATATCACAGATCAGTCACTTGTCAGTGTTCGTCAGAAGATGTATTCAGTGTTTTCGTCTTCTAGATTCCTAGTATTTTGACGTGTGAAGAAGATATTCTGGCATCGTTTAGAGGCTTCACAATTGCAGAAGTCAGTGCAGCTATTATGATTTGCCACACAGCCATAACGTCCTTTACACATGTTTTCAGGAGAACAGCCGCAACTCACCATCTTCAAGATGTCTTTCGGTGCCATCACAGTTCCCGGTGGTACAGTAACTGGTTCCAATGTTTTGTTCAACTCATCACGATACCACCCAAAATGTGTCGGATCCATGTCTGGTGGGTCTGGTTTATCTGCTTGTTTCCAAATACAAGCCTGGAAATAAGCTCTTTTTACATTTTCAGAGAATGCCTCCGTAGTTGGTGGCAAGCTCTTCAATTTCGAGGTATGTACGGCAGACTTCTTTGACAATTTCTTCAGCCAGACATCGCTTCTGACATCAGACATTGTAGGACTAGTTATCCTACTACCATAGCAAGAAGCTATAAACTCATTTGCCTCCTGAATCACATCTTCAAGTAGTGATTTCTTATTTCCAAGCTTTTGAAGCTCCTTCCCACTTTGTAGTACTTTCATTGCCTTCTGCTTTCCAATGCCATAAAGAGTAAGAACTGTATCACAGCCAGAAAGAGAATGAAGTGCTAGTAAGTTTGAAACAATACCACTGTGTTTGGACACAGACAATCCAATGTCAATAACTCCTCTGAGACTTTGAGTTGCCTCCATAAAAATGTTACAAGTAAGTTTTTGTGTGTGGTTGTGGTACATCAGGAGGAGAAGAACATCCGTGCCATCACTAATTACATTTATTGTACAATTTCTGTCCAGCTGATTGGCTACCATCACTACTTGTGTGATATTTATTACATCAGCCTCTTCGTAAGTGTTTTTCATATCTGGACGTTCCTTGATACAATCAGCAGTTATTTCTGTTGTAACATCTTCTGGTCCAGTGATGAACACGCTTTTGGTGGAATCTGATGGCAACCGTTCTGTCATTAGATACTTGCAGATTAGCTGTACTAGTTGTACCTTATTCTTCGTAACATTCAGCACAACTTGTTGGGAGGGCAAGGACGTGTTGAAAGACAATTTATGATACCTGCTACATGTTGATACTGTTCTGACGCTTCTTATTCCTCCTTTGGTGCTGTACTCCTTATACTAGTCAAATATCAGGTACACGTTGCATTTGTTCAATTTTTCAAGCACATATGACCGATACAATTTTATGAAGTCAAGAACAGTTCCGTTAGATGGCCAGTTGATCACCCACAAAACAGCACAACCAAGTATGATAGCATCTTCGTGCTTGTACGATCTCATAGACTTCTCTACCTGTAATATTTGTTTCAGTTTTGACTTACTTTTGCAGAACCTGGGAGTCACATATTAATCAAACAAAGATGTGAGGACAGCGGCAAGCTCATATGAAATCACTCCTTTAGCATCAATATCTCTTGTAGATGTGAGTCACATTGCACGCATGTACAAGAGTTCTGTGTCAATGACACCAATACTAGCTGTCATCGCAGGAAACATTACGAACCGTTGTTTAGATTGGATCGTGAAAACCAGTTGGTAGTTTTTCTTCGTAAGAACACAACGCCTTCTCACCTATCTCAACAGCATTATAACATTCACTTTCTGGGAACAAATTTTCCCTGTCACAATATTCACAATAGTTTTTGGGTGATCATCGGTCTTCAGAGGATCTATACAATGAGACAGCTTTTCCTTTAACCTAATTCGGTCTGCAGCATCTCCTTTTACTCGAGATGGCATTCCTTCCTTTTGCTTAGTTATATCTCGTCCAGCATCTCTCATGGCATAAATTTCATTTACTAAACGACTGCAGGTGTGAACGCTGAAAGCCCATCGCTTCACTGCTGATGGATTTAGTGTAAGTCCGAGTATTCCTCCTGGTCTATGGCCATAAATGTATTCTCAATGAACATGTCTGACCAAATAGCATTCCAGATACCTGGTTTGTGACGCAGAACATGTTCGCCTTTCATAAATCGTTCTAGTATTTCACTTGGAAGTATCCCTTATTTTGTTTCTGAGATATTTTTCCTAAATTCTATGAAAATGCTACTATCTGTGGGCACAAAATTAAGATTTTACGATTTATTATTACTCATGTCAGTAATTTTTTTTTCAAAAATAGGTTTCAGAAATGATAACATAAACTTCTTTTGCAACCGCCATATTGGGCGCCATATTGAATATCTCGATTTCTATCAATTTCATAACATTTTGGACTTTATTATTGGAATCTGCAACCCAAAAAACATATAATTTGATACCTATCTTGATAAAATATACAAAAATATTCCTATCATTTTTACAGCCGCCATATTGGCCGCCATCTTGAATTACTCAAAATGCTCAAGGTGTACATTTGTACACCCGGCAGATTCAGATTCAGCACCCTCAAATGAGCTAAAAACCGCTGAAAAACATTAGACATACTGAAATTTTTGGTTTGGTCCAAAAGTAGGGTTTTTCCTCCAGACTAATTGTGTTAATGGCAAGTATACTACGGTAAATGTTAGTACCTTGTAAACCCCTCTCAATCATATTTACTTCAAAGGTACAAATACCTGACAAAGCTTTATTCAATAATAGGATATTGTATAAAATATTTGGTTTTTTCCTTTCATATTTTATATATAACTCCTTTAATATCAGCTCTGGCACATTTGAGTTAATGCATTGCCCTTAGGGGTAACAATGTATTTTTGGTGCATTGCGACTCATGAACAAGGTATTCATTTTTTAAATATCTCGAATAGTATATTGCGACTCATGAACAAGGTATTCATTTTTTAAATATCTCGAATAGTATAGTATAAATATTAACTCGATATGGTCTGAAATTTCAATAAGAACAAAAATATTACCCGTTACAACCATATTATGTATGAAGTGAAAGGAAATAAGTTATGTTTTAATTACCAGAAATATGTGTGTTGACAAAAGTAAGAAGAAGAACGAAGACAAACCAACGGAAATAGTAATAAATGAAATTGCATTTATGCAATTATGAGTGTTCTAACATGAAATTACAACAGGAAAATATTTAGCTTGTCTATAATATTCATCATTATTTTTCTAAAGAATGTTGAAATAAATAAGAAATATGCTCATATGGTTTGTTAAATGCGTTGTTTTTACATGTATTTTATATGTAGAAACGAATTACTGCTTCAGAAACAATATAAAATTAAAAATGTATTATGATATAACAATATGTAATATATACATATATATTTTTAATCAATGTTTTTCATTAAATATGGAACTTCCGGTTCAAGATATCTAATCATTTTCTTCATTTTTATGTAGTAGTTGGGTTTGTTATGCATGATGTCCATTAAAAAAAAAAAGAAAGAAACAAGGTGTACGTGAATTTAATTTAAAGTCAATGGGGTTGAACATCAAACCTCTTGACTGGAAATTCGAATAATTGTACTTATTCCAGTAAAAAGAAAAAGGTGCCATTCGTCATATTGTTTAATACAGGGTGCGGCACGTAAAACCGGCCCGTCGTAATATTCTGGTATATTGTGTTTTTGGCAACACTTAAATAATCTACCTTCCTACCAAGAGATGGCGTGTCGAGGTCGGGTCGACTTACGTGACCTGCAGCAGTCACGTGCAGCCGCAGCCAGTGAAACTTGTCAAAACCAGTTGAGAAAAAGGCATCGTTGTGTTAAGCCAGGTGAGTGTCAGTGTGTGATAATGCCGTATTCGATACCCGAGCGTGTTGCCATTGTTGAAGGGTTAATTCTCACTGGATCTTTTGTGAAAATCACGCAATCCACCAGGTACACTTGCATGATGAGAAGATTGGTGTTTGGTGTGCCATTTCCGCCACACGCGTTATTGGGCTCATATTCTTTGAGACGACAGTGAACAATGACGTGTATATGGGAATCCTGGAGGAGTTTTATACACACACGACCGAAGAGGAGCGTCAGTTATGTTACTTCCCAGATAGCACAGAAAATTTTTTAAAAATGTTTAAAAATTTGGAAAGGCAAACTAAAAAGTTTGCAAAAAACTTGCCTTTTCAAATGAGAAAATTTGCCGAAAGTTCAATGCAAATAACGAAGTTGACGCTGACTGAGTTTGCAGCAAAGTTGCCTCAGAAAATGAAAACATCTGCCAATACAAACGAAATGTTTGCGACTGCACAGCAAGAAAGTTTGCCAGGACTTTGCTGCAAATATTTTGTGCAAATTTTCTTTGACAAAATTTCCGAAAATGAGCTGATAAACTTGGTGAAAATATTAAAAGGTTTGCAGCAACATTGCAGAAAGTGTTTTCACAATCGCAAGATCATGTTTGTTGCAAATGTATCAGGTAATGTTTGCTGCAAATTTGTAAAGTGAAACCTAACTTTAAGAAAACATCAAAATTTTTATAATGTGGATCCGTCTTTTCTTAGTGGCAAGCATTAAACATCTTTAGCTACTTGCCAAAGATAAGAAACTTATGAACGATAAACGCATAGACAAAGGATATTACAATTTATCTACTTACTCAACGATCATATCCCTGTACTTACTCTCACACACATTTACAAAATAACGTCAGGCTGCCTGGGTCAATAAAAACATCTGATAAGAGACCAGTGAGTTTATTCTGGAGTCCTCTGGTGTATTGGTTTTTCTCGATTCTCACTTCCCGCTTGTTTTGTCACAGTTCATGTAGCGGAGTGAATTCTGGGTACGATGCGCGCGCACTCGGTAATATCATCACATATTTTCTGTCAGGAAGTTTTTCGAAACAAGTGTTTTACAGAGTTGCAAACTGTTTGCGACGGCAAACTTTCAACGCTATATTTTCAAACAAGATGCAAGTTAATTGCAGTGGTGAATTTATTTTTACAAATCAGCGAAAATTTGCAGATCATATTGAAAGCTTTTAATAAATATTAAGAAATTTTGCCTTCGCAAACTTTCAGATTATTTGTTCCACTAAACGAAGCAAAAATTTGCCGCAAGTATTCGTGCTATCTGGGTTTTAGCAGGACGGTGCAACATGCCACACATCAGCTGCATCATTGTCCCTTGTGCATGAGATGTTTACACCAGAGAGGACAATCAGCAAAGGCTTGTGGCCTCCTCGGTCACCAGACTTGTCCACGTGTGACTTTTACTTATGGGGACTGTTAAAGGGAAGAGTATACGAAACAAATCCACACACAATTGAAGAACTCAAGACCAGGATCCAGGATGTCACCAATAGCATTACAACACAAGAACTGACAAGGGTATATATGAATCTCCTCAATCGTGCTCACATGTGTGTTGAAGTGGGCGGAGGACACTTTCAGCACCTGCTGTGAAGGCTGCTGTGAAGGTGAGTAGTCATATTCAATACATTACATTTCATTTTATGTGTTCACTTTACAGGCCGGTTTTATGTGCCGCACCCTGTAAATGAAATTTAGCTTAAAATTTTTCCAATCTAATTTAAAACGAAGTACATTTTCGTTTAATTAACGTCCCCATGATCATACTCTGAGGCTAAAGAAAACGGGATAACGAGATGGAAGGTAATGGTAGAATGAAGAAAGTGGAAGGAAATAGAGAGAACTCCGAGAATACTCACTCTCATGGTGTTTGTACACCTCCCACACTAGAGATGGAATTTACAAGCAAATTATTGTACTTTTTAATAGATTCATAATTTTAAAAATTCTTCTCATCGTGTTTATATATTTATTTTCAATACTAATTACAAAATTACTTGCTGAAGGACTTTACAGAAAATAAATTATAAAAGTCTTTACTGTTTTCCTGAAAGAAAGAAAAAAAAACTTTTTTAAGAGTTTAACTTAAAAAAAAAGTGTCCCGTCCTATGCGCAGCAAAATTTATTAAGGTTTTGGTTTATTTTCTGCTAGGTTCTAATACTGACATTGCAAATGTAATTTCATTTTGTTTTCTGAAATTTCTCACACTTTTAGAAACAAATTCCAGTTCTCTATCAACCTCCTATGCAAAAGACGGGTCGGATGAGTCACATGTTATACCAGAGAATAGCAGAATATATTCAAGTATTCTTGCTTTTACCCTGGTGACTTCAAAGGGTTTTTCATAAATTACTCCTAAGTTTTGTCCCGAAGGAAGATAAGTGGACAAAGGTATGTTTTAGGGACACTCGAATTGGCAGTGAAACAATTAGCAAATCGCGTAAATCATTGTAGTCTGTTTGCAGTTACGATATTTTCCCTATTTCCATCGCTTATTTAATCTTTCTAGATTAAAAATATAAATAATACATTACATTTACGACTTAAAATTACCGTAATTTTTTGCATTGTAACTATTTTGTTTGCCTACAACGAAATTATCATATGTGTACTGCAATATTATTGTTCTATTTTCACCCTGACTGTGGTAAAGAAAGAGACCTATGGGAATTCGTAAGGGTCTAGGGTCATTTTTCTCGAGGGTAGTCCCACTTTTTGTAATCAGAAGTGTACATACCGGCATTTCGACAGACAAGTAAATATTGACAGCACTTTATGTCTCAGAAAAGTCAATAATTTGATTATACAAGAAGAAAGGTCAAATCTACACATGTAGTGGATGTCTATTCACCAAACACCAACATCTCATGCCAGCTTACAATTCTATCTTTTTGCGGGGGCCCTTCGTTGCTGCAACGAAAATATACTGCAACCTCTGTCCAGAAATTTCGAAGAATGACGTCATACTATTCACGGTAGTAAGAGTGCGCCACTACTGCATCCTGCTTTGGACATGTCTCGACATGTCTGGACAAGTTGCTGAGCGGCACCGATGCGAGTGTGTTTATCGTGTGTAAACAGCATATTGAAGAGTGAAGATGTAGTATGCACGGTTGAAACTAAAAATAGATGCCAAAATGAAGCAGCGAACGATTATGGTGATCAGTTCCAAACTTGGAAAATCAGCGAAAGAGATTCATGAAATACTGACAACAGTTTTCAAAGAACGTGCTATTACCTTGAAGTGTGTTTATAAGTGGTGAGAGAAAGGCGGGATACCGTGGAAGACTTCTTCCGAATTAGCCAGTATGCACCCCGGACAACGTACAGAAAGTGAAGGAACTTTTGGCTCAGGATCCTCGTGTTACGGCACCAATGATAATGGAGGGCATGGGGATTGGTTATGAGACGGCCCACCTCATAGTGTCCTAGAGTTTGGATAAATGCAAGCCTTGCTCCCGACTCGTGCCCCCACACTTTGAAGCCAGAACAAATGCAACTTCAGTTTGACACCACCTATGGAGACCTCATCGACATGGCGAATCGAGCCTCAATTTTCTGAAAATCATAGTCAGGGGCGATGAGACCTGGTCACTTACGTACGACCGCGAAGGGAAGCGTCAAAATATGGATGACAGGGATCAGGAATGCCGAAAAACAAAAAAGTGCGAAGTGAGAGATCCCGCATTAAGGTAATGCTTGTAGTGTTCTCCGACTCGGAGAGTCTCATCCATAAAGTATTCCTCCCTGATGGCAAAACGTTAAATGCTGCTAAGTACGTGGAAACACTGAAACGTCTGCTGCAACGGATGAAGCGAGTACCCTAAGCAAGGTGACGAGACCCTACTTCACGACAATGAACGAGCGCACACTGCCTTTCTAGTGCAGTAACTCCTAGCTAAAAGGGGTAGTTGTGTCAATCACCTACCCTTACTCCCAGTGATGTACTGCTAATTTTTTAGGTGGGTATACGCTCCATCCCTCCATATATATAGGGTGTTTCAAACCAACACTGACAACGTTTGGAAGGTGGTTCCTGACACCAAGGTAAGACAAAAAGTATAGACCAACCTGGGTGCACAAATGCTTCCTTTCGAAGTTATAGTCTGTCGAACATCAAAAAATGAAATTTAAAGGTCCATAGCTCCAATACTATGGGACCTACATTAGTCGGGTCAAGACTTCACTTAGGAGCTAATATGTGCCCTATTTAAGTTTCAGAATTCGCGGTACTTCCGCAACAATTTTTAAAGAGGTAGTTGGTGAGTACTTCAAATTATATGCCCGTAGCCAAACTCCCACGATAAAAATTGTTGCATAAATACAGCAGGATTCTGAAACATGTATTTTTGGATAAGCCACATATTAGTTCCTAAGTGAAGTCTGGACCCGACTACGATAGGTTCTATAGTATTGGAGCTGTGGACGTTTAAAATTCATTTTTTCATGTTTTCGGCAGCCTATAACTCCGAAAGGAAACATTTGTGAACCCAGGTTGGTTTATACTTTTCGTCTTGTCTTGGTGTTAGGAATCACTTCCCAAACGTTGCTGGTGCTGCTTTGAAACATTTTATAAGAGAGGTAAAGTGCAGTTAAATCTAGCCTGTTCTTCTACTACACAGTCATGACTCCCACCTTTCTTTACAAGGTTTGGACTACTGCAAGAAAAATTGAGTAACTTTATTATCTTTCCATCCACGTTGCTCCAATAAGCTACAGCCTCTAGACAGAAGTTTCTTTCTTTTTTTTTCTTTCTTTTGAAGAAATATGCAGATTTGGCTGCAGATGCTTGGATGACAAGCAATCCCAGGCGTACTACGATGATTTATGACATTCCCGAAATCGTTGAAACTTCCTTGCCTCCAGTTGCTACTGAAAAAATATTCAAGCAGGATTTGCAACTGTAACGTACCGGTTTACCGGTAGCGATTACATTAATACCGGTATGCATATTTTAATTGTTACATGTTCGATGGCTCCCGTATTGTGCAGTTGTGCCAGTTTATTTTATTATCGTTATGTTCGTGTGTTTGTGTTAGCTACATAGGTTAATTGTTGTTAGGCCGGTTTGGTAAACTTGGTGTTCCCTCTGTTATTGTATCATACAGATTTAGGCTATTATTCTATATCTGAGCCCACGTTCTATTTGTAAAACCTATACTGTTAGGCAGAATATGATTATGTGTAAATAAATTAACCGGTGTCACAATGTGCATTGTGTTGACGAAGAAATGCACTACGATAATACATATACAATTCCGATAGTAATAACAAAACATTACTAGTACACTTTAAAATCATATTAAATAATTGAATAGAAGAAGGGGGATTTGTATTGCACACTTTATTAATTTGAAAAATGTATTATTGTTACTCACCAAGATTTGAATCCAAATTATATATTTCCATATACAAATATCAATAGAGCGTTAGGCCTAATAATAATGATAATTTAGTGAAATTTTCGCTTGGTACTAGCAGACTCAACTACTTGATAATAGTGGGAATACTAAGATTGCGTTTATAAAAGTAAAATTATTAAATCGGAAGAAAGCAAACATATTTCTAATGATAGTTTGTTGATATACTGATTTTTCTAAATTAATGCAATTAATAATAGTGTGAATTAATAATTATACATAAAATAGGTAATGCATGAGTAGTTAGGTATAGAAGAAGAAGAAGACGAAAGTGTAAGACCAGCAGAAGAGGGGGTGAGAGAACTCGATGTAGAAATTTATTATATTACAGAAATATTTTATCTGTTTGATGAATCTGTGAAAAATTACAATTTTAAAACAACCTAGAAAGTTTTCGATTGCCGAGTTCTTACAAAATCTATTAATCTAATGTGAATTACACCCCCGCTGGTCAATAGTTGCTGGACGCCATAATAGCAACCAGCAAAGAATAGCAGTGTGAAGAGTCAGCAGATGACCAAGGTTCCCGGCTATCCTGGACAGGAAAATTAGTCATCTTAAGAGTCTTTGACCTGTGAGTAACCGGATCTGACTTCCAGGTATCCTGATTTTAGTATTCTGAACAGATACGCATCTCTGGAGAATAAATTACCACTTTTCTAAGATGGCGCTAATGACGTAAGATCTACTTGTGGAACCGAATAAGTTGAAAATGTGTATAAAACTGATAACTTTTGAAGTAATTTTTCGCAAAATGTTCGATATAATTAATATGGGTAACTAAATTTCATCCGCGTCACGCATCTCAGTTATCTACCATAAGGGTCTCCATGTTACTAGTAATCGTCACTGACACTTAAAAATTCGTGTGATAGAATGAACCTTAAGTTAGTATGGATTTCAATTAAAACAAGATCTTCACTATTGCGTATTCGGTACATTTCTTAGTTTTATTGGAAAACTTACGGTATGATTAGGTTAGCTTTGGGATGTTTTGTGAAGGGAAGTTGATTCACCTTGTGGCTCTTAAGTTTATATGACTGACAGATTAATGCACTGATCCATCACAATAGTATGAGTTTTCTTGCATGTTGTTAAAATTTACGTTCCATAGTAGTATTGAGAATATCCTGTCACGTAGTTTTTTTTCATCAATCATACCATATGTACATAATTCGCTGTTCATTTTTTTTGTAGTGCATAAAAATGTAATATGTTGCCCTAGGGCTAGATGCTTAAGCCATATTTAGTATTCGCTACAGTTTTAAAACTCAGTTGAAGTCATATGGTAGCAATAGAGATTTAAGGACATTTAGAATATGAGTGACAGATAGGGATATTTATGCATTTAATGGAACGTTCAATACTTATTATTCTTAAATAATTAAAAAAAGGGATGGATCAACATTTGGTAGATTTTTTTTTTCACTTTTTCTCTCTATTTTTCTTAATAATCTGCAAAACCTGTCATGATACGAATTTAGTATAAAATCAATCATTGTAAACTTCCGTAGTGGGCTACTCAAGATCAATCATTGTCGACTCCCATAGTAGGCTACCTAGAATTTCGATACTAGCCTAAAACAATGATATATTGTGATTAATGTACCGATTCGATGAAACTTTCTTGTGATTATTATTAAATAGACCAATCGAAGTATAAATATACAACTTTATTGAACTGTTATGAAATACAATTGTATTAAATTACTAATCAAACTGGATAATACAGAAAATTGTGATATGGATAATACAGAAAATTGTGATATTGATGAACTTCTATCGTACAGAATGCTGACATATAGTTTTTTTTTCTTTTCTAACTTGTTTCCGTCTTGTAATAATAAACCGACCTGAAATAATAAAATTGTTATTCTAACTTGAGCTTATGATTTTGAGTAAACTAATTTGTTAAATCCATACATATATTAATATAAATATATCGACAGAAATATGAACAGTGAGGCATATAGATGTTGTAATAATAGAAATAGATACAGAATCTTATTGCTGGTTTACTACTTAAGCAAGGACCCAAATGTTAATTTCTAGAACCGAGTCAGTTGGGCGTTATTTCGTTGGAACAAAACAGTATTACAGAACTTCGTTTTTTTCTTTCTTTTTATTTTACCTATTCAAAATTTATAAATTTATATAGTATATAATGTTTAAAAGTACTCATTACTCTGTTTTATTGGATTTTAAGAATTTGTAACAAAGTGGTGATCCAATTCTTTATTTTTTTTCTTTCAAAACTTTTATTACGTTAAAAGTAGAAGTTTACACAGCCATGGGTATTATGCTATTCAATCCAGATATATTTCAGAATGTGAGATTTATGCCAGGATATATGGCCGATAGGCCGAATCTTGAGGAAGTTAACGTTGCAATTACGGGAACGGAGCAAGGAAGTACCGAACAGACGAATCCACCTACCAACAACTCTCTAACCGTAGTTTAGTCTATTGCTAGTTCATCGAGAACTACAGGCTTGACTGTTTCGTAGCATTCTGTTTACATCACCCAAAGAAATAAGGCCGCTTTCGAGAGCAGGGCAACAGAAGTCGTGTCGAAACAGACAAATAAGAAAGCGTCACTCAGCTATATTTACAGATACGCCTGTGAAGAGAATGTTAGCAGAACAGAAGAGTGTGACAAAATACATGAATGTTTCCCGTGGCAGGAAGAAAACAATTTCAAAAGGATTTCAATACCTGTGAATTATCAGATGAAGACGATAGTATTTATTTGGTTTGCACGGACTTTCATCCAATAGTAAACAAAATAAATCATGAATCCAATGATCACGTTGCAAGAACTGGGCTCATGAGGCATGTACTGATAGAAGCGAATTCTATTTGTGCCATAATTGTGATTCAATGGACAATATGTCTGAGCGAAAAACACATGTATGTAACGTTTTGTGATTTACCGTAGGCCTTCTTTGTTGTGAAATAGCTGCTAGCTCTGCGTTAGCTACAGGTAACACTGTTTTGCATCTTGTTCTGTTTTAGTTGTGAAAAGAATAACCTAAGGTTAATTTATAGGCCTATTCCAGTCTGTAGTTCCTTTAGTTGTAGTAAGAATTAATACACAGTTTTAATAATATTCTTGGTTGGACTTATTAGGTAAGAAACACGGGGTTGATTTCCTTTTAAAGAACTTGTAAACTTTAGCCTACATAGTATACACGTTTTTTGTTGCCTACAGTAGACCTAAAACTCCATTTGTATTACCTGAATTCTATTGTTTATGATAATTGTCCTAATAGTCATTTTTGTACTTGTAAACTAGAAGTCATAATTTGTAAATACACTGAATATGAAATAAATAGGTACAAAGTATTTTAATATATGAGTGTGCCCACTTCTCCCATACAGTGTGTCAACCAACCCAGACTCGGGGCTAGTTGACACATTTTACTTAATGTTATTTTCACACCTCTAGCTCCAATAATATAATACAGATGATATTCCACATTGTTTTAATTAGAGAGACAAAATATAACGAGTTTGCCAATACTTTCCTTTCCTTCTCTAGAAAATTTGTCTCACCAGTTATAGCCAAATGAAAAAGTGTGTCAACCATCCCCGGTCTCCCCTACATCACATTATTTTATTACTACTTATCGTCTTTGGTGCGGCTTTGAAACTCGGATCTGATGATGAAGATATATATATATATATATATATATATATATATATATATATATATATATATATATATATATATAGAGAGAGAGAGAGAGAGAGAGAGAGAGAGAGAGAGATATTAACCATATTGAGCTGTATTTGGTTGTTGTTAAATAAATAAAATAAAATAAAAATAAATACGCACGTGGGGAAGGAAAAAAATAAAGACAAAAATGCTCTCCTCCTAAAAGTCTTTCCTAAAAGAAGGAAAATTTGTCGACCCTAAACTAAAAAATGGGAGTTTTTCCAGTTTTTAAATATAAATTTGAATTTTTAAATTTTTTAGTTATTATTAAAACCGAGGAAGCAAATAAAAAAACCCGCAAGTCTAGTTTTTCTAAGTAGATTACAATTTCCGTGACCAAACATTTTCTCAGACATTGAAAGGTGTTTCACGACTGCTTATTATATTATTCAACCTTGAGCACTGTCAGACAAAAGGACTTGAAAAGGATGCTGCCTGAAATTATAAGCTAATGTACAATTCCAGCGTTCACTTAATCTGTCAAAGAAAACCAGTGAAGATGGCCGGCTATCATTTTTTTTTTTAATAGAATTACTCGGACAGTTGTTTCCAGCGAAATGTAAACCTGGGGCTGTTTATCAGATATAAATTCTAATAATAATAAATTGATTAAGAAGGTGCGAAAAAGCCTTTGCAGATTCAGCTATCCTAAGAGATATTTTCTTTGATCGCGCCAGGTAAATATTGCAATGGTACGTAACTTATAGGCCCTAAGTAGTCTCTTTTCCAATGCTTTCAACGCAAGACGTTATCCTTCTGACATCTTCGTCATCAAAGCGGAGATGCTATAACAACTTTTATAATGTGAAATACATAAATAAATAAATATACTTACATCTTCCTCTAAAATAGTATTTGGCAAATTAAAATCTCTGGATTTTTCTTTGCTATTTCTCGATGTCTTTGCTTTTACATTTTCGTCAACGGAATTTATACAGCTATTGTATCTTTTTACCGAATTTCCTGACCTCTTCTTGGATACCTTGCAAATTGCGAAGCAACTCTTATTCGTCAAGCCACAAAGAAAGTTTAAACACTACTAACCAGGGAACTGTACGAATGGGGCACTCGAGTTGCCGGACGAGGTGCATCACATGTGAAAGAGGATGTAAAAAGATGTCCATATGCAAAATTGTAGCGGCTGAGGGCAACATGGACGAGCGTGAGAGGAGGAAGAAGTGGGGCCTACAGTGGGATTTAATAATACAGAAATATGCAGAATCACACGTTTCGCTCCCGAATGGTGAAAGAAATGCATGTCAAATGTATAGGAAGTGGAACATGAGAAGAGGTGCTATATTGTGGAGTATATGGACATCATGGGCGCCATCTTGAAAGTGGCCATCTTGAATTTGAATTCAAAATGTTAAATGAAAAGTGGGGCATGTAGTATATCAATTAAGACTGAAAGTTTACCAGAAATGTATTGGTGTGAATAATTTTATAGTTTATTTATTGTGAGTTGAGAAATACGAACATGCAACAACGTCTGAAGAGGATATATGGACATAGGCAACATAACCAATGTTTCATTTGAGTCCTGTTACGGTACAAGTCAATTGTCCAGCAAAGAATACATGACAAATGAATATACTGTACGCATATGACAGTGATCGTGTGGAAAACCATATTATCTAAACCATTCGCAGAATGTAGTCACTGGATGCACCTCTATAAGAAGAGTACAAAAAGTGTGTTCACATGCAATTCACTGGGAATATTTCAGGGGATAAAGATTGCTGTCTGTGTGTGAACAATATACGTACTTGCCTAAAACACGTTTCATTACACCGTGAGTCGTTTGAAATACAATAACATGAATCACAACATAGGCAATTACAAGTAAATATAGGCGCAAAAAGATACCGTACCAGTCTATGAAACACAGTTGATGCGGAGGGTATCGATAAGAATGTGCTGGAAGCAAAAGACATTTTCGCAGTGTGCACACCTGACGAATCTGGGATTAGTACACTGATCTTCCTGACAATCTGCTGCTATGTCAGAATCAAAACAAAAGGTGATTGGAGTTTGGAATTTTCCCGCATGTTCTTTAAGATATCCAGCTACGTAGAAGGCATGCTTAATGAAATTTATGAACCGGGAAGCACGAAATTGAAAATGAGTGAAAGCTTGGAGACGGATGAAGTTGTCTCGATACCAGATATGAAACCCATCAAAGTTCAATGCGGCGTCAGTGATAAATCGCACATACTGCTTGTAAGTGCGAAAGAATTCAACGCCTAGAGGTTGAATAAGTCCAGTGCATTTGGGGGGTATGAGTTGTTTGTGAAGTACAACATTATCTGGAACAGTAGAATGTATCAATTGCGCATCTTTGTTACAAGACCACATATCAACAAGCAGCAAAAGGCGATTTTCCGTCACAGTTGGCCAAAATACGTCTTGGAGAAATAACTTCAAATCATTCTTGCTCATATTTGCAGTTTTTCGAGCAAATGCCTTGATATTCGAAGGAGTGTCTCGCATATTCGCGGGGAATTTACCTGTAGGTTCAGCAGATATTAGAAATAATGGTGATAACAGTTTACCATCCATCGCTATAATCGGCATTATCATATAAGAGTGCGTAACTGCTGTCGGTGATCCAATGCTTGAACACCCGTTTGACACCTTTAGTTGCCAGTGTTCTGCCTGAAAGCAGTTCCTTATCAAATCGACTTTGATCTGTGTTAACCACTTGGCCTAAATTGAGGTTTTCTTCCACGATTATAGCCTTTGTTTCCTCGACAAACACGTCTGCAGTTCTCTGTAATTCTTGCTCACTTTTGGCAGATTTGGACAGGGAGTGCGTAATTTTGCGTGACACAATATTGTTACGCTTTTTAAATTTTGTTATCCAGGAAGACGATGCCTTGAAGTTAAGAGTGTCAGTTGGATCAATGCCTTTCTTTACATTCATCGCCCACATTCGAATTGTCCGATCGTGAATTATTCCATTCATGGCCCGCGTTCGTTTAAAACGTAATAGCACCTCGTCGTTTATTTTGCTGATGGACGCTTTGTTGAGGTTGCGTTCAAAAGTACGAAGGGGCTTCAGACTCCCCTGTGGAAATTTGTACCGTGAAAATACAGACGATGCTTTTCTTCTTTTACCGCATGTGTTTTCTGTCTCAATCCAGTAATTATAAGCTTTCTCTAACTGTTCCTTCGTACATTTCGTAGGTTGTTTTGGTGGAGAAGGGGCGTATAACGAACTATACTCTGCTCACAACTGCTATCTTTTGGAGAATGAGTTGACGCATTCGCTACACAAGATTCTTCGCGATGGTCACTGTCACTACTCTCACAGTCAATCTCATTCTCATCTGCTAGACACTCGTCTATAACTAACGTTTGATATTCTTCTAGCACCGTATCGTTATTTACTAATAAGCGTGTGATGCGTTCAAAAGCATTACGATCTTCTCGACGGGGATTATCATCGGACGTCCCAAACTCACGAACTAATAACGCTACCGCTACTTGGGGATTCATGTTCACGAACAGGACCCAAATACCTTCTACACTTCAAGCACTACAACACAAAACGTCAATTTATAACACTTATTTACCAGGAAGTGAACGACCTAGGTCACATTAAACTTCGCACTAGTGACTCTCTTGTCTCTATATTTTCGTCTACTTGCTGCTAACGCACGCCAGTTATTCATATCACTCGCGCAGTCTCTCTGTTAGCACAGAATGTTGTCGATGCCTCTGTACTACCTGGTACGACCTCTATCGTTTGTAATTTCTTTTTCTTACACACAACTAGTTTGCATCTAGCGACAGAGTTTATAATGATCTACATTGAAATTGCAATTGAAATGTAATGCAACAAAAAGCCACATTTACAATATTTTATATTACAATATGTTATAATATTAACCAATTAAGTCTATAAGTCACAGCATTATAATATCAGTCACTTATTCCGACATTCTTTGAGTTATCCAGTGTTCAAACCCCTAAGTGCCAAAATTCCATCATTGTAGGCTTGTAGTGCAACAAACAATACATACGAATCAGAAACTGTCGTCACCCTCAACCTAATTACCTTTGGATTTTTTATTCTTTAGGTTTATTTCATGGGTATGTGACATTTGTTTACCCATCTCTGTGCTTTCTTACCTGCTCGTTTTTTCTAATTCACAAGACAGTTACAATAGCAGTTTTCACACCAATGCATTTCTGTTAAAATTTCAGTCTTAATTGATATACCACATGCCCCACTTTTCATTTAGCATTTTGAATTCAAATTCAAGATGGCGACCATGATGTCCATATCCCCCACAATATAGCACCTCTTCTCATGTTCCACTTCCTATACATTTGACATGCGTTTCTTTCACCATTCGGGAGCGAAACGTGTGATTCTGCATATTTCTGTGTTATTAAATCCCACTGTAGGCCCCACTTCTTCCTCCTCTCACGCTCGTCCATGTTGCCCTCAGCCGCTACAATTTTGCATATGGACATCTTTTTACATCCTCTTTCACATGTGATGCACCTCGTCCGGCAACTCGAGTGCCCCATTCGTACAGTTCCCTGGTAAGCATATACCGTATGTTCGAATTGACGGTTGTGCTGAAATGATCAAAGTTTGCTGTGAGATGCTAATACGCTACAAGTTTTTAATGGCTTTTGTTTTCTAATCCCCTCGTGTTAACAAATTATCTTTAAATATTTTTTATCTGAGCGAAAACGAAACAAAGAAAAATGTTTTTTTAACCCATTCCATTTTTTTGACCAGTAGGTTATGGAAAAACTACTACTAGTACTAACTGCTGAGTATTTATCGAAATCAATCGCCGCTTTCTTTAATATCAATTGCGGCTACTAATAAGCAGAACTAATTCGAGGTTCGAAGTTGGACTTGATGGTATTGATAACAACAGTGAATGCTTCAAACTAGACCGACGAGAGGTCACATGTTTTGCTATTTTTGTGGTCAAGATTTTTTGGCGCAAATGTATTCATTTAATATCCTAAACTAAATGGTTAGGTCCCTTAACTAAAGTAAAGAGCACTTTTTTTTTTTTTTTGAACCTCCTTCCGCGATTAGAAAGGAACTGGTTCAATCTCGTATTGCCTCGTTCAAATTGTATTCAATCGACAGACTGAATTTGGATCAATGAGGGCGTAGGACCTACTTGTCACCTCTCCTCAACTCTATCTCCCAAAGAGTTTGTCAGAGTTTCAAAGAAAAACATTTGGAAACAGCTTGCCTTTGGAAACAGAAGGTAGGGCATCTTGAGGAAAAACCACAACAGGTTCAGACTGCTGTTTTCAATTATAGAAGGGATTCTCGGAAAACTTGATTCCCACACCCCAAAAACGCGAACATTTTAAAAGAGTTTAGACATCATTCGCGGCAACAGTCTGACGATCAGCTGTTTAGTGTAATTTTTCGTTCTGAGCAATTTTGTTTGTTCCAATGAAATGAGTATACTATGGATTGAATATAGCGTATACCCGCGTACTTCCTAAATTTTAGGTGGCTCTACGATAGTTTCTAAAAATTAGAGGTGGGTATACGTCGTATACCCGCGTATACCCTCCATTACATCCCTGCTTACTCCTCAGACTTGTCTCCCCCGGGCTTTTTCTTGTTCCCCAAATTGAAATCAGCTCTGAAGGGCCAGAGATTTTTGGACATTTCAGATTCCAACGTAATGTTACGACCCAGCTGAAGACCATCCCTAAAGACGAGTACACCAGGAGTTTCCAGAAGTTATACAGCCGTTCCCAGAAGTGCATTACCATCAACGAGAATTCTTTCGAAGGACAGTGACTGCTGTTTCAAGTAAGAGAACAATCCATTCGAAATATAGACACGTTCACAGAACTTTCTGGACAAAGGTTGTATCTTCTGTCATTATTTATTCCAAAACTTTTCACCCATCGTAGGACAAAGTAGCAATATTTGTTAGATTTTCGTCCATCGATCCTACGCGGTACTAACTTTACGTCAGGGGCGGATCCAGGAGCGACTTCCTGGGGGGGGGGTGTCACTGCTACTTTTAAGGGCTCCAAACTTTGGGATGGGTTTTATTTATATATATATATATATATAATAGTTCCCTCTTCTGGGGGGCAATCGCCCCCCTGGATCCGCCCCTGCTTTACGTATCCTCCGGATTTCGTCTTGTTATTGCGGATGTGTTGATGTGGGCTACAGTTTTATGATATTCCCTTAATCCTACTAATATTGATGCTCTACAGGTTGGCCCAAAGTAGGTATACAAACCAGCATTGATCAAGTATGATATTTTAGTTTATTAAGATAATGCTTTGGTAAATTTATTTGCTTTGGTTTGTTCCAAGCTTAAGGTATAAGTTAAAGAACAGATAAGGAAGAAACTAAGTCAATACTTGTATGGATAACAATAAGTAAATGATATAAAATGTCATGACCGATCAGAGCTCCCTCGTGGCTAAGCGGTTAGCGTACGCGCCTTTGGCGTGGGAGACCCGGGTTCGATTCCCGGCGGGAGCTCATGTGGTTCGGATTCCACGTTAATCAGTAGGTCCACGTCTCATATAGCCTCGCTGCTGAAAGGGACGCTAAACTAAAAGTCAAGTCATGACCGATCACTACAGAACTGTATACTTACTTTTCGGCCACTCTGTATATTGCTGAAGCGAGCGACCAAGTAACCTACGAAGCAAAAATGGCATAATAATGTAAGAGACCTAATATGAAGCATCAACCTGCAATGCACTTCTCTCAAGAAAAACTTTGGTAATAGAACCTAACAGTAACTTATTACATTAGCAAACCTTTACCGTAGTACTAACTGTGCGGCGCAATTGACATTTGAATCCAGTGATAGTCTACTATTGTGCGCAGAATGATATATTAAATTCGAGAAAATGTTGGTTTTTGGTAAAGAAACATTGTGGGTCTTATTTCCTAACGGTATTAGCAAAATTTGCTGATCAAAACGCAATGCAAATAATGGAAAAAATAACTGCTATGCCGACCTGTCACAATCTAAAACTCAAATTTTGTTTTTCTTGACGGAAATCGATACTGAATAAGGCTCATTTTCTCGAAATTTTCTGTCGAAACCCGCCATATTTCTATTTCCCCTAATTTTCAAGACTAATTTGAAATTACATATGCTAAATTATTGCTACTTCCTGCTGTCTATCATTAATTGTCCCTCTTAATCCCGTACTTTTAAAATAATCTATTTAAATTATTTATACAACTCCGCTCTCGTTTCTTGTCATCATGTCAGTATTTGACATTCTTTGATTTCTACCGTTATGCCTTCTATACTACAGATGTTCCAGGTGCTAAACTGAATATTTGATTTAGAAACATTCAATTGTTGGATTTTTTCTCCTGGAAATATCGTCTCCATGTTTTCATATAATTTTTAGCCCCTTGAAAAATGGAATAAATTTGAACATCGTTTTCTTGTATACATTACATATCCTAACTTCCAGTATCTCCTACTAACAATAATAATTGTAAAGCCTCCATTTAAAAGACATTGTTGATAAACAGTCATTTGTATTACATTTCTTACAACAAAATGTTGTGCTTTGGAAAATGTTTCGGAACATTTTTTATAAACGAACCGAAAGTACGCAATAGCAAACTTAAGAAGAAGCAGGAAAAGATGTACCGCAAGGGTAAGTACAATACCGTGCCTTCCGTATTTCTCTTTAATTATCTTATTAGGGAAGACAATAAGTGTCAGCTTAAAGAATTGACTTAGAAGTGACATTTGTTTGATATGGCACTGAATGTTCAATTTTATGTCAATGTAGAAGTACAGTCACCCACAAAAGTACCTGGATCCCTGACTGTTATAATTCCATTACTTGGGGTTCAGGTACTTATGTGAGTGACTACAATCAGTAAAGCTGATTCTGTAAACTTTAACTGTAGTACAAAAATTTCGAATGAATTGAGTTTAAATTACTGCACTGTGTGCATAACTATCCATTATTGCTTAGACAACACGAGGATTGCCAACTTATGAAAATAAGGGAGACATAGGCCTATTCTCCATCATTGCAGTTTTGCCTATTGTATACCATAATTAAATAAACTGATCGCGTAGTATTTAATATAAAACTATTGTCTTGTGACAGTTTGCCAACTAAACACTTTGTTCTGACGTATTCCGGATGTAGTGTCTGATCAAGCCAAGTGTTCAGTTGATGAAACTGTCACAAAATATGTTTTATAATAAAATTAGTTTGCTTTGCTCAACGACTAGTTTATTATTTAAAGGCAGACTTGCACCCTTACGTCTATTATGAATGAATAAAAAATATTTTGATTTAAAACATTTTATTATATAAAATAACTATAAACATTGCAGAAAACCTCGGAGTACTTTAATTCTAAGAGATTGCCTATGTAAGAATAGAAAAAAGCAAGATAAGCTTCAAGGATTGAGATTTTTTCCTTCATTTTTATAATTCAAGTCGCCGTTTGGCTGCCATTTTTTGGATTAATCCAAATCGGAATGTGGGGAAATGTTTAAACATTGTGCCAAATGCGGGAGAGTTGATAACCCTAAACGGCAGAAATATAACTAAATTATTGACTTGCGACTCCATGCGGTGAAGCTGTAAAGCTATTGCTTCCACTGGAGTCAATGACTAAGCTCTTAAGTGCTTAACCGATTAGTTGTAAATCTGCAAAGTTAAATTATGGTCGTTGCCAGGTAATGTATGTTCAAGTTTTCACAAATCTGCTGGAGATTGTCAAGTAGAAGCGTATATTGAAAAATTTCTATGACTTTATGCGTGGGCTATATAAAGGGATCCTGATATTGGTGCTGCCCGTACAAAATGAGTGCTGCCCCGAAGCAAATACATTTGCTATACCCCGTCTCCCCTGTATTGTTTTAGAACTGTTATGACAGTATCTGACGTTATCTTTTGCATATTATAGCTGTATATAAAATAAATTATCTTCGTATCTCTCCAAACCTGGAGCTGAGTACTTCTGTACCTTTTGGTCAATTTGTGGTTGAGCATGTTGTTACGTATGAGCAGCAAATCGAGACGTGTAAAACCAGCGGTTGCACTGTCAAGGGGATGTGCACACAAGTGATTGTGCTCTGTGCTCGTGAGTGTTACTCCAATATTTAGAAAATACGAACAGAAAAGTATTTTGTTCTCTATTTTCACATTTATAGACTTAAGTTTAAATTCGCTATTATTGTATAATAACAGTTACTACACTGAAAAAAGCGAAGTCCAGATTTAAGGAGAAAACGAGGATAATATGCTTTCTGTTAAGAACACCATGACAAGACGGTGGTGCCAATTGTAATATTGAGTGCAACACCCTTATTTGCTGTGGAGAAGTACCGTACGTCAGTAAATGAGAGCACCAATTATTCCTGTGAAAACAATAAGCACCGCGGTTTTTTTCAGCGTATTTACCTTCAGACCGAATAAATAATTACTGCTTAATGTAAGTTTAAAGTCCTTTCTAAACAATACTTTTACGTAGATCTCATTAGACACTAATTAAATTAAATATACATTCATGAGCGATTGAATTGTAGATATCTGGCTAGTAGAGTGCAGCACCTCCTTTCTCCTTGATGATGGCGGCGATGCGGCGTGGAATGAACTCTACAAGACACCGCAAACGTTGGGGAGCAATACTGATTCATGAACACTCCTCAACCTTCCAGAATCCACGAAGATTGGTCTGGGCAAGGTCCAGAGCACGTACATCCCTCTCGATGGCATCCCAGATATTCTCAATAGGATTAAGGTAAGAGATCCTCAGGGTCCAGACAAGCATCTTCACATTCATGGAGTGCTCATTGAACCAGCCAGCTTCAATTTCGGAGCAATGGACTGATCATTGTACTGTTTTTCCAGAATCCACGTATCCACGGTACACTCTTGATACGGTGACCTTTGACTAATCCAGTGCCTGCACAACTTCAGAGATGGATTGGTCTATACTTCTGGCCCCAACAATCTGGCCGCGATCAAATGCGATGAGATCTCATGTCTTTCCTATTCTGTAGACTACTGTTGTTCATACAGTCCGTAAAAGGTCTGCTGTGCTTGCTGTTATATGTCAACTCTCCTATTACATTCACTAGGATGACCACAGCTCCATTTCCCCAGAACGGCAGCTATCTCTAATCCAATTGCTCATGAGTGTAGAATATATTGTAATGCATGAAATATATTTTAATAGTTATGTACGAATGCTGCTGGAAAGCTTTCTGCAATCTACTGCTTACGGTGGCAAAATTCCTTTATTATTAAAATTAAACATAAAATACTCAAAGATAAAACAGTTGCAGTAGTCTATTTTTATTGCAGTTTTAATATAACCGCTTATTTGTATTTCATGTTATTAATGAAAGATAAATTAATACCATCTATCACAGTGTGTTGTTTGTATTTCTGTATATCCATGTACATACTTGTAACGAAATACTCCTTGGAGGGAAGGGAGATAGCTGTTTAAAGAATTAAAGCCTCTTGACTACTATATAGGGGAAAGTTGACAGGGGTAAAAGTGCGGGGAACGCAGGGGTACGCCGTCCCTCACCTCGAAAAAATATGTACGGCGTCCCCCCAATTTCTAAAAAATTACAATGGACAAAGATAGGCAGGGGGAACGGCGTGAAGTCATGCCACTACCTACCGCCCCCACCTTTTCAGGTCCCTTTTACCCATGAAAGTTGGTCAAAACGGGATACTTAGTGCAAGATCTGAGATATCTTGCTTCGAAATTAACTCATTGCATTGAAACTTAGCCAAATTCTCGATAGCTATATATACTTCAGTTTGACAATTTGACGTAGTTGAAAAAATATATTTTCTACATGATATTAATATTTTTAGTATTTAGGTCAAAGTATGCTGTTTTGACATACCGGTAGGGTAAAACAGAATAGTAATAAAGTATGTGAAATATTGAAAAATAGCGTCTATGTATAATATATCGCTAGTTTGCTACATTATTATAAGAGTATGCCTTTAAGCGTATACGTTTTACGCATTGTTATAAGGGTTAACGTTTAAGAATATATAATACCAAAAACACCATATAAAACAAAATAAACTGAAAAAATGTCGATTTTAAACCGAATTACCATTGCGCCGAGGTTTCTTTATACTATTTACGAATTGCAGGTGGAAACATCACAGTCCTCTTGTTCTAATCCAGAACATGCTTCGTGTGAGTATAGTTGACATTGCATGCACTTAATGCATGCTTCACTAGATTTAGAATTTGAGTAGAAGTCATTACAATACATACATGCTGCATCATTCTCATAATCTTCTGAACTGCTGAATGTATCTAAGTCGTCTGTCTTCACTTCCTTTCGCGTTTTCCCTTTCGTTTTATTAGGCCTATGTACTCCCATGCGCAATAAAAATTGCGCGTATACTGTAACTCACGATTTTTCGCATTTATTCCATTTTCCTTACGTTTATGGGTAAAATTCAGTTATTAGTATGTAGAGATAATAGAAAGCAATCCATCTAAGCAGATATTTCCAAAAAAATATATGTAATAAAATAATAAAAATATAAGCAAAAAAACAAAATTATGCTCGGTTTTGTGTATACTGGCAATCATGATTTCTAGGGATTTTTTCAGTAACGGAGCACGATTGCGGAGGGAATTCAGTAGGGAAGTCTAAGAATTGGATCAAGGAACTGGATAATGTAGTAAAATGTTGCATTTATTGGTTAAAACCTAGTGTTTAGATTGCCTGCCAAATATAAATTAACTTCTATAACCAAGATGTCGTACGGAAATATAGAAACAAAGAGGAAATCTCCTATCTTGAGGTTGGAAGTGACATGCGCTATGGATATTAGCATTTATTTGTTAAGAAAAAGAGGCCAACCAAGGGTAGTTTCCGTGGTTAGGTGGGTAGCGTGGTGGATTGGTAGTTCTTACACTATTTTGACACTAGATCGAATCCCATCCCATCCCATTCTTTCTTTTTTACAAATAATTTTCATGTTAATAAGAACCGAAGCAATATAATAAGGATATAAGTTATTGATATTTTGCTGTAATGACGTATTTATCCAGTATTGGTAATAGCTATTGTTTTTAGTTCATGCTGTTGTATAGCTTCTCTCATCCTATTTCCTTGGGCAAAGAACAATTTTGTCTCCAACAAAGTGTGAAGGATATATACGGACAGAAAAAGACATCTTAGTACCAAACGTGATTTATTGTGATGAAATGGACTAGTTTGCCATTATTTAAAAGAAACCTAAGTAAATTATTGAAGTTGGCTTCTCTTCAGCTTTTAGCTAAAAAATATTTTTTTCTTTATAAGACTATACTTTATAACGCAAGGTGTGTGATCATACCCACAAATTTAGCTAGGGAGTGAAAGATAATTGTTTATACAAACATTTTACAGATTTAGGTGCGTGAAACACCAATACATCATGGTCTCGCTTATCTGACCTTCCTTTGTTCCATATACCGTATGATCCGACATATCATTGCAGATAGCACCAATCGGCAAGAAGAACTGCAAGTTGTGGTCTTAATCTATTTTTCATGCTCTGGAGTCTATCGCCTAGCGCGCCCGTCTACACCTTGACTCACATGTCTATCATTCAGTACAGACACGTATCCAGGTTTTCTATTCGGATGGGGCCCAACACGAATCCTCGTAAGCACGTAATTCTAATGTTTTAAAAAAATATCAATATCAATATCAATATCAATATCAATAATAATAATAATAATAATAATAATAATAATAATAATAATAATAATAATAATAATATTAATATTAATAATAATAATAATAATAATAATAATAATAATAATAATAATAATGTAACAGTTCTGTATTTCTCTTAAACATTTTCCTACTTTTCATTTATAAACCGGTTTACTTTGGAAACTACATTATAGCACAAACAAAATGAAACACATTTTCGAGAGAAATGTAACTAAAGAAAACTGTCTGCTACGTATATCACATAACAAAGTTAGCAAGAAGACATTGAGTGTATCGTTCTAATATATTAAAGTTAAAAACAGAACGGAAACGAAATGTTAATCCTATTTAAAACTGTTCTTTAATTCCACCTGGTATAATGGCATTATGGTATATTCTTAGAATTATAAGAAACAACAGCACATTGCCCAAAGTTTGGACACTGACTCCAAGTAAACTGATATAAAAGAACCTCAAAAGGGTAAAAGCAAGTTTATTAAAAAGCGCTTGAGTTTCGGAGGGGGATAGCCTTAGGCCCTCACGCTGGATACGTCCCTGATTCATTGCAGTGCATTTATTTGTTATAAAACATGAGAAATGTAACTAAAGACGTAATATGTAAAATTACGTAATTAGATGCGTAATATGTAAAATTACGTACATCATAAGTTTTACTTTTAATAGCTCTTTTCTTAACACATTCATATTATCCGGCGTTCTGCCTACCTGTTTATGTCGGATAAGCGAAACTCTACTGTATTTCCAAAGCTAGCATATACATGAACTAGAATTGTATCGTCCTAGAACAAACAATAGTGTGAAATGCTTATATTAAAAGGCTGGAATAAAAAAAAGCATAAGTACTGTTTTGGTAGCGTGAGAACAAATTAAAAACAATTCAACATATTTCCTAGGTATCAGATTATCATCTTATTGCGTCGATGTGTATTCTTTTTTAAACAGTTTTAAAAGGCATACCATTAGCAATATTTCTAAGGAAATCGAAAGAAAAACTCCTATGTGCCTCTTGTGGCAAAGAGGCTTAAGTGCATGGTCCGAAACCGATTCCCACGTTAAGGTATAGATAGTTCCCATATTTTAAAAATGCAAATCCGGGATGCTACTAAATTACGAGAATCTTTGAAATGCTTAAAGTTGAAAGAAGTGTTGAATACTAATTTACTTTCCTCCATTAGATAGAGTTGTTCAAGTATTATGTTATCACATTTTTATTCATTTCACTAGACCTTCTTCCAAGGGCGCCGATTTCTTTGTAAATTTGGGGGGAGGGCACTCAAATGCAGAAGATATATAAATGAGGATTTTAAGACAAATTGCACTCAAATTATGCCAAATATTGTATATTCATAAATACGAGCTTTGGGGGGCCGCCTCCCGGTCCTCCAGGATCGGCGCCTTTGCATTCTTCCTAGTTAAGCAAACGTAAGCAGATTATTTACTCCCTCCCCTGGTAAGCAAAATTGTTTTTTTCCTCAAGATCTGTTGTGTTTCGTGAAATAACAGCAGCAATTTTCTGATTACTTAACCATCTAAATGAATGTTTTCACTTAGAGCCATCCCTTCGATTCGCTTTGCCTAGGACTAAAATAAATTAAGGGTCAATAATGATGAGACTTCCATATCAAACATGAAGAGACATGTGGATCGGAGATCTTTCTTTGTTCGAACTTTGATTTTTTCAAATCCATGATGGGAAATTATATTGAGTACAATTTTCGAAAGTAATAGTATACGATCGTAAAAATATCTCACAAAACGATGGTTTATTGCAAAATACTTTGACTCAAAGTATAAATTACAAGTAATAAACTTGTTACTTTTCCTGAAGAGGCTAAGTCTTGAATGAGACGGAGGGTGTCGAGCGTATTGCTTCGAACGATTGCCTTACTTGTTCTACCTTCCCGTGGGGCAGCCTTAATTCGACTTGATCCTAAACGGATTATTCAGATGTCGAAGTCGTAAGATATTCCCCATTTTTGCAAAACACTCTTGGTCGATTACAATCTGCCTCACTTGTGAGGGGGCAACCCCATGCCGAAAGCGTCGGTGGACTATTGTTAGGCAACTAGCGACATGTGCCCAAAAATTGACGATCCCGCAGCGACGATCGGCGGTGGTCCCACTTCCGTTTTGAAAATTATACCACCAGCGGCAAAGAAGCGACGGAACGCCAACAAACCACAAAATTATTCCCCTAAAATACGTTAAATCGCCTATATGCGTAATTTGTTTTCATTAAGGTGAGTCTAAAAACATTTTTAAAAAAGTGCCCTGAGCTGGGCGCGAACCACCAACCTTACGGTTACTAGTTGTGTGTACTTCCGAAGTCGCCATGGAGGCGATTATGAGGACACAGCTTGAAGAGTAATAAATCGTTGACGTCTTTTTAATATTTCTAATCACAGTGCTCCTTTAACCGTGTATATTTGACGATAACTGTTTGGAATCAGATCAAATGCACTCGCCATGTAATTTTATAACAAAATGGCAAGCGTCTATTTACTTTTTTCATAGTTTTCCCATATTCACTTGCTAGTGATCGGCGACAGTTGCCATCTAAATTCATAAAATTATACGCACCCATCTCAAGATTTTTCACTTCATGATGTAAAGGCAGGAGTTACTCTTGACCCCCGGAGCCCAAGTATTGTCCTTATAACAAAAAATCGTTAGGGAAAAATAATTTATAATAATAACCGCATACACATGACTGGTGTTGGTCCCTTTGCGATTCTCCGTGGCAAGTCAAAGGAGCGCGGATCAAAATGAAGTACTTGCTGTTACGCGGTGGTAACTTCAATACCCCCCGATTCTAGATATCTGCTTCGACTCGACGAATCCCTGCCACTAATGGCACACTAGCGACAACCCTTCGACGCGTCGGTATATCGACGATCGTCATTTACCGGCAAGTGGGCCACTAGGTGTTGGCGACGTTTACGGCATGGGGAAGCTAATAAACAAACAAATCAATAAATAAATCTAAAGCCTTATAAAAAAAAGTTTTCCCAAAATTTACATCTAGCAAAATCATTTGTTGGTATTTCAGAACTATAAATTCACCTTTATTCATAATTTACTTCTATCGTAATTTTGATATGAGAAAGATATGTCAGAAATTGTAACACAGGTCATTAATACTTTTTTTTTTTTGCTTTAGTCAGATTTAGCAGTTTTACTTAACAGTCAGTCAATTTGGATCTGTGATTTCAGAGTTTTAGAGATTTCCTTAAATTTTTCATTTCTACAACAGTTTGCAACTAACACCATTGACGTATCTCTTTCGATATTTCCATAGGTAATGGCTTGGTCACTCCCAGTATATTTCAAACAATACACTACGGTGTCTTACTCCATTAATCCGAACTACATTTAATATCCAACAACTCTGTGCATTTTCCCTTAAATCTGCAAACTTTCTACTAGGTTAAAACTGAGCAGTTTCTATTTTCTTTCTTTCTTGCTAAAACAAAAGTGTTCTTTAGACAACCTAGAAATGATGACTCTATACTACACTATGTTGAAGAGGGCATTTTATGTAGAATATCATTTGACAGTTGGACACTTTCTTCGTATATTGAAAGCAACAGGGATTAAGTCCTACATTTACATGAGAAGTAAACAAATTCTTTTTAATTCGTGGAATTGTGCCAATGCACTAGGTCCAGAGAGTTTTTAATTTAAGATTATTATTATTTTTATTTTATTATTGACTTACGTTTTCCTGAATATTAAGCAAAATTTCACAAAAGCTGGTATTTTTAAACAAATGTGTTCGATATCAAATTTTCATAAAGTAGTCACTCTCCCCTATAAATAATTTTAGAGGGGCCGCATTGGCTCAGTGATAAAGCATTCACCTTTGGTGCATGGGATCCTTGGTTCGATCCCAGCTCGCACCGAGTGAATTTTGTGATGAACACCATGTGCATGGGTTTTCTCGGGGTTCTCCCGTTTTCTCCCACTTGCTTGTTTAAACACTTTTCTCTTTGCACCTGCATATTACCTATACCTTAACGTTGGATAAAAATACACTAGCTCTCACCGGGAATCAAATCCAGAACCAATGCACTTGAACCATTTGGCCACAACGAGGCACATTTAAAAACAAGTTTCGATTTTGTTAGGAAAATTGTGATTTAAAAATATATTTCAGAATGGGTGCGGATGAAACGCACTGAATTTTCTCGCTCGAATTTCTTAAACTGACTCGTGTTAGGCTGCAGCTATTACTGAAACATTTATTTGGGAAATGCGAATAAAATAATGTGTTTTGGAAAACTGTTCGAAGCAACTTACGTCCAAAAGTAAAGTACCTATTGCTCATATTTCTATTAGAAATAACTTATGTCATATATTAGAATTATTAAGGAAATAATTGTATGTGAACTATGAGCAAAAGCGTCTGAGTACTTTCTGAGAAAATCGTCAAAAAAGTCATCCCCAAGAATAAAATATCCCTTGTATATCTTTTCAGCACAAACGAGTTATGCTATTTATGAAATACGAACAAAATGCCTGAGTCGTTCTCGACAAAATCGTAGGGTAAAACTTACTCCGAAAAGTAATATACCACTTCTAGCTTTTTAGGATGATGAAATTATACCACATCGTTAGGTTATTTATGTAACATTTATTTATGAAATATGAACAAAATTGCGTCAGGCGTTAATGAGGAAATCGTCGGAGAAGAGTAAACTAAGAGTAAACTACCCATTCTGAATGTTTACAGGACGAACGAGTTGTGTCATATTGTTAGGTTATTAGTGATACATTTATTTATGAAATGTGATTGAGAAAATTGTTCGAAAAAACGCATCCCATACAGTAAATTACACCTTATGTATTTTTCAGAACAATGATTCATACTACGGTGAAGGGTTATTAATGAAATATATATTTGTAAAAAATAAGCAAAATCTTTACAGCTGTTTTTGAGACAATTTAATTATTTTAAATTTTCATCCTTCAGTAAACTACCCTTATTTTTAGATGTCGGAGGATATAGAATTAGAAACGATAAAGTTTTCTAAAAAAATTCATATCTAGAATTCGGTTCAGATACGTCGAACAATATGGCCTCTGGTTGAATGCATGTAAAAGCGTGACGAACCGACAGACGAACGGATGGACAGATATCAAAATCACTTTTTCGATATATGGGGGCGTGAAACTTGAATTCATTGAAATCTCGAATTCGATTTTTATCACTATCACTACAATTTCTTCTTTCGTCGCTCGAACGTGAAAACGAATAGGAACACAACGACACGTAAGGTGATAATTTGTAATCCCCAAAATTTAATGATTTACGTTTAATGTGTTGTCATGATAGAAAAAAGTTTATGCCTGTTTGTTATATCATTTTAATATCAGTTTTTCACGCTACTATTTGGTCTAGGAATTAATTCGTGCGGGTGGACAAGAGATGGCGCAACGAACGGAGCGTCCCACAGTTCCGTGTATCCACACATGTGTTGCAAACCCCTGTCATCGCGTATCGTTCGTAGTATAGGGCAGTGGATTAAAGCGTCAACAACACCAGTTTGTAGTTAAGTGAACATGGCGCAATTTGTGCCTGATAAAGTGTTTTTGCGGGGTGTCCTGCTGCATTACTTTAACATGCAGAAAAGTGCGACTGAAAGTCATCGTATTTTGGTGGAAGTGTATGGTGACCATGCTCTAGCTGAGCGAACGTGTCAGAAGTGGTTTGCACGGTTTAGAAGTGGTGATTTCGGCTTGGCAGACCAAGAGCGAGCTGGACAGCCAAAAAAATTTCAACACGAAGAATTGACAGCATTGCTCGAGCAGGATTCGTGTCAAACGCAGGAACAACTTGCAGCAGCATTAGGCGTTGATCAAACAACAGTCTCCAAACGCTTGAAAGCCATGGGAATGATTCAAAAGATGTCACATTGGGTTCCACATGAATTGAAAGACAGAGACGTTGAAAGACGAAAAACCATTTGCGAATTGCTGCTTCAACGACAGAGCAGAAAGGGGTTTCTGCATCGAATTATTACGGGTGATGAGAAGTGGATCCATTACGAGAACCCTAAACGAAAAAAGGCCTGGGTGAAACCAGGTGAACCAGGTCCATCACAACCAAAACGAGATATTCACTGTGCAAAGGTTATGCTGTGCATATGGTGGGATATAAAAGGTGTGGTGTACTATGAGCTGCTGCAACCGGGTGAAACTATGAATGGAGAACGTTATCGACGACAATTAATGCGTTTGAAGCAAGCTCTGGCCAGAACACGACCAGAATGGGAGAACGAACATGATAAACTTATTGTTCAACATGATAACGCTCGCCCACATGTCGCAAAACCGGTCAAAACCTATTTAGAAAATGTCGGATGGGAAGTTTTACCCCACCCGCCGTATTCACCAGACGTTGCTCCTTCGGACTACTACTTGTTCGATTACATGAACAACGATTTGATTGGACAGCGGTTTACTTCTTCAGAAGATATCGAAACATGGGTCTCTGACTGGATCGCTTCCAGGGATGAGGACTTCTTTCGCCACGGAATCCGTACATTGCCTGACAGATGGGCGAAAGTGGTGGCTAGCGATGGACAATATTTTTCTTAAGGTATCTATGTATTTTGTGTTTGCACTACAGCTTCAATGTGTGCGTACCAACCGCACGAATTAATTCCTAGACCAAATATATAATGTAGAAATATGGCATGATTATCGTTCATATTCATGCTATCTTTTGGAAATATTCGTGTTCCGCATACATAGATCTGTATAACTTAGTTACGTCCAACGAAAGCATTCTTGCACTTGTGGATATGAAACAAAAAGAGAAAGTTAATACTCTAAAAAGCAAAAAGCGCAAGCACACACACGCATAAACGATAATTTGACATCAGGTTGATGTAACAAGGGATAAGACTGGAAAGACTGTCAAGGTTACGTATGTTCTTTTTCCTGTCCCTGACACACAAATCCGAAGTGAGTTGTCTGTTGTTCAAGAACGGGCAGGGGAGGTGTTAACATACAAGACCATAAACTGAAAGCAATCGATGTTTTCAATGTAGGCCTACGTATTCTAGTACTGAATAAATACGTCGATTAAAGGATACTATCAATAAGTTATTTCCTTATTGTATTGTTTCGTTTCTTATTAACATCAAAATTATACACTTCCTATAATGTTTTGTAAATATATATATATATATATATATATATATATATATATATATATATATATATATATATATATATATATATATATATATATATATGTATATATATATATATATATATGTGTGTGTGTGTGTGTGGGACGGGTTGGGATTCGATCTCGTGTCAAAATAATAAAATAACTGCTAGTCCGCCACTCTATCCACCTAACCACGGAGACTACGTTTTGTTTGCTTTCTTTTCTTAACAAATAGTGCTCATAACCATGGTGTGTATCGCTTCGAACCTTAAGATAAGAGTTTTCTGTTTAATTCTATATTTTCGTACGATATCTTAGTTACAGAAGCTGATTTATATTTGACAAACCATCTAGATACTAGGTTTAAACCAATAAATTCAATATTTTACTCCACTTTCCAGTTCCTTCCTTCGCCTATTGCCCCTCGTTCACTGCCTATTGTCAATATCATCTCCACATAATAATAACTGAATTTTACTCATAAACGTAGGGTAAATGGAATAAATGAGAAAAGTCGTGAGTTACAGTATACGCGCATGTGGGTACATTGTTAACATCATCACTTTTAGAACTAAGCTTTGTCGTTGAATTGGGCCGATTTCTTTTGACCTCTTGAGCCAGTAGTATAACTCCTGCTTGTGAGGAGATGAAGTTAGAATTGTCGTTTTCCCCTTCTTGTTATCTCGTCTGTGTTGCAATTATTTTCAAGTGTAGGTATCTTACATAAGTCCTTCGGTGATACTGTGCTGAAAGTAGACGAAGGTCTAGATTCTGCAACCTGCGAAAGTTCTGTAGATCCAACAGGTGAAGCATCCGACGTATTTCCTCCTTCTGTTCACTCTACTTAGTGTATCACCTGGCGAGAAGTAAGATTTGGCTCTATTAGAGGAACTGTCTGGCAAGCCGAGGTTTCCTATATGGGCAGGCACGTAGCCAAGGGGGGGGGGGTCCGGGGGGTCCGGACCCCCCCTTCGAGACCAAGAATGAAAAAATTAAGGAAGGATAAAACAAAATGAAATGACAAAAAGAAGGATCAGCGTTAAAAATTAAAAAGAAAACTACAGGAAGCTTTTGCTTACTCTTTCTTATGAGGAGATTTGTATTACTTGCAATATGGTGGCGAGGTAAGCGAGGTATTCTGGAAGGGTCAGGGAATTTGAAATTTCAACAAAAGTTATGGAATTCTCAGAATTCCTGCTAATAGTCAGGGAGATTTCAAGCTTTCGAAAGCATAAGTGCCGTTGTGTAACAGCGTGGACATTTTTAATCATAACTTTTCGTCATCGCATCCTTGCAGTATCAAACATGTTATTTCAAGGACAATTTTCTGTTGCTCCTTTAACCTGTCATTTGGAACCAACAGTAGTTGACGGAATAATAAAAACAAAAAAAATTATGTTGAAAGAAAGTTCTGTTAGCATTTGATTCAACAGAGAAAGAAACGCATATATTGTAAAACTAGTTGAATATACACATGCTTCGCACAGGGGCTGTATTTGGAAGTCAACGCCTGTAGGAGTATCACCATTGATCCAGCGACCGCGAAAACTATGGATTTGATACTAATATCAGTCATTTTGGGCTATTTTTTTTTACATGTCTCGGTATCCCCCCCCCCCCCGCTGACTCCCGGCCCTAATGTTTGCAAGCCATCGCTAATTGAAGTGTCACCATTGATTTCAGCGACCGCGAAAACTATGGATTTGACACTAATATCGGTCATTTTGGATTACTTTTATATGTCTTGGTATCTCACCTCCGGCCCGGAACCAAATAGCATGAATTTGGAAGTTAATGCAACTGGAGTTTCACCATTGATTTCAGCGACCGCGAATATATGAATTCGATACTAATAGCTCAAGTGGTAGAGCGTTGGCTTCGCATTCGGGAGGTCGTGGCTTCGAATCCCGCTGCCTACCATCCTGACAGAGGTTTTACAGGGTTTCCCTCAGTCCTACCAGGCAAATGCCGGGATGGCACCTACTAAACAGGCCTTGGCCGATACCTTTCCAAATCCTTTCCATTGTTAATGTTGTTGGATATTCAATGTAAAATGGCCTCTGAGCTGCATCTGGTGATTGTTAAATAAATAAATAAATAAATATCGGTCATTTTCTACTAGTTTTACATGTCCCGGTAAACTCTCCCCTGAGACCCCCCCTGGTTCGAATTTCGACAGAAACGTTTAACTCTGGTCTGGAGCCTGGACCAAGGTATTCGTGACTAAAATTTGGTAACTCTCGGTCAATTTGTCTGGTTCCCAAGCCGGTTCCGGCAAAGTCCCCTGAGACCCCACTGTTTCGAAATTTGAAAGAAACGCTTTGTCTTGATCTGAGGTCTGGGCCAAGGCACCCCTGACCAAACTTTGGTAACTCTCGGTCCACTCGTCTGGTCCCCAGGCCGCACACAGACAGACGGACAGACAAACACACAAACAAACTCTTTATTTTGTATATATTAAAAGATAGTTTACAAGACAGTATTCAGTATGTACTTTTTATAATAATTGAGGTCATAACGAAAGAACAATTGCTATTTTGAATAAACAGAAGGACGTAAATATTGCAAAATCTTTTTCAATACTTTTTTTTTATTATTTTGATCGAAATTTCTTCACAGTTTGTTATTAAAATACTTGCCAACATATCCTCATTTTATTGTCCTAAGAAACCAATATACATATTTGATAGTAAAGTAGTTTAGATTGATCGAGCTCCCGGGCCTTCAGAATTTCATGTCACTCGCTCTCCCCCCCCCCCGTTAGGAAATCCTGGCTAAACGAATCAATATATGTTCCAGTAAAATAGTTTAGAGTGATCGAGCCCCTTTTGTGATGACCACAGTATTTCATGTCACGGACTCCCCCCCTTCACGAAATCCTGGCTACGTGCCTGATATGGGTCTATTTGTTGTTTCAGCAGAATCAAAAATCCAGTCTGGAAACACATGCTTTATATTAGCACTTTATACAGTTTATCTAAATTAAATCAATTGTTATCTAGGAGTGGTCGGGTAAAACGAGATGCTATCTCGTTTTGTCGTACCGATTAGTATTCTGTTTTGTCCTACTCTGTAATGATTTAGACAATTTGGCGCCTTCCGAAAAATAAATAAGCTAACAAAAGCTATTTTAAATGAAATTATAGCTAAAACATTGATTTACTATGCATACTCACTTACATTCGAATAATCGAAATGATAGCCACAACTTCTTGTTTCAAAGCAATTTAGTGATACATTTATTTTTAAAATATTCAAGTTTCAGTGCCACCCATACTTCTTTTCTGCATTAAGACTCACTGCACAAAGACGGCTTTTATGTTGCAGCGTTAGTTCTGCAGTCATACACCAGATAGAAGCACTCGTTTACAAATGAGACCCGGTATCTCGTTTTACCTTACTATTCCATTTTAGCAGACTCTCCCCTACCTGTATTTCTCTCGAAAAATGTCTACATAATCCAGTTCTCATTCTCATTGCTCCTTTCGACCTTATCACGCGATTCTGACGCTATCCCTAATTGAAGCAAACCGTTACGAAATGGGGCCCCATACAGCATGTCCTGTTTCGTTTCCACACAGCAAAAAATTAATCGTGTTAATACAAGTCTATTTTGACATAGGCCAGATGTACCAACATGAATATAAGTTTAGCGTGTCATTTCAACACCAAGAATTCGGTGTTCTAGTTAACACAGATCTGATACCACCTATTTGTCACAGAACCGGTGTTGAGAGGTGTATAAATAACACCGCGGCCGTGCCACATAACTAGGTGACCGATCAAACCAATGCGAAAATAGAAACAGTGCCAGGAAGATTTTCCTATATACACACACCACGTGTTGCTAGTAATGTAAGCAATTGGCAATCAGAATTTGTATTAGTTTTAATTTTTGCTATGGGTAAAGCTTTATGTGGTATATTCGAAATCTATACAAAGTAACGAATAGCGTATTATATTTTTATATAATTTTCTGACAAATACAGTGTAGTTTTGTAAGCGGATGAATTTTCTGACATTTACATGAGTAAAAGTGCTGCCTGTCATCTGTTATTCCTATATTTACTACGTTTCTCTTCGTCACCGACTATATTTCGTTCCTTGTAACCACTTACATATAATTTATGTCACAAATTATAACTCCTCATAAGACTCATGTCCGTTTAATAAGGAAGAAATTGTTTTTGTAAAAATTTTTGTTTGGCAACTGTATATAAAACAACACCGATGATGTGTTACTAAAATGACTCATCATCATGTTAGGTGGTTAATTTAACGACTACCACTTTAACACTTTACTCCAAAGTGTGACGAAGTTGAGGCATGTGTGAAAATTTAACACAACTCGGGTGACACAGTGGCATTGCATTGAAGTAACACAGCCATTATTTACTGTGATTATTTGAATGTAACAACTTACAACATTTTACTTTTACAATAGGAAGAGCTCTGTGCAACTTTTCTTTTCCTCTAGGTAACTAGGGTCTACAGTTGAGCCAATGAAATGAAATATTTTGGTGAACCATAAATATTGAATACATTTCTTTAATAAGGTAACACATCTATACTAATTAGAACAGAATGTATAGTATGTGTAGTCAAGTATATTTTCTGTACGCATGGTCTTGGGTTCAAAGCCCTGTACGGGCCGGGCGCGCCCGATTCGGCCCAGTGCCCGGCCAGGCCCGGCCCGGCCCGGCCCGACCCGTTTCAAGTAATATCAAACTGGACCGGGCCCTAACCGGGCCGGGCACATTTCGGGCCGAACCGGGCCGAGCCGGGCCGGCCCGGCTCGGCCCGATAGTCTGAAAGACGGTTCGGAAACTAATGTTGTCAGCCTATTTGTTTTTTTAATGTCCTCCACTACCTCTATTTTTGCCGTGTTTGTACGGTCTTACTGTCAGCCTATGTTAATCGTAATGTGTTTGAGAAACTGACTCTTTATTCAAGACTGTGATGTACTGGTAATACTATTACTATTACTACTTCTACTACTACTATTACTACTTCTACCATTACTACTACGACCACTGCTAATACTACTACAAGTGCTACGACTTCGCGTCAGAGTTGACATGTCTGATGGTACCGAATTTACCTTCTAAGTACAGAATAAAATTGAGAAATGCTAGTTATTATGGCCGGTCTGCGTAGAATGTGAACCGATGCTTGATCTACGAGGGAGAATAGTGGCTCAATAGAAAAAACACTCACATCTGGTGCTAGAGGTCGTCCGATCAATCCCTGCTCATGCTATGTGAGCTTTGTTATGGACAAACATCGTGTGCATGGGAGTTTCTGGGGTGGTCCCGCTTCCTCCCACTGTTTTCTTTCCACCAATTCATCCCATCTAGGCATGGGCGCGAGACCAAACGAGACGAGAACTGAAACAAGTCTCGTCTCGTCTCGCAAAATCAAAAGCTGTTCTCGTCTCGCGTCTCGTCTCGTCTCGCAGACCTAAGTTCTCGTCTCGCGTCTCGCAAAATTTTGGAAGTCTCGTCTCGCGGTCTCGCGCGAGACTTCTCGCGTTGGTCTCGCGGTCTCGCAAATCAATACTGGAATAATGTAGTCTTCATTCGACCCTTTTAAAATAATATATACTCAAAGTTTACATAGTTTTGTTTCATAGTTGCATCGTTACACAATGCTTATCCACTCATTCCGATTCACAATGCTTGATTTTACACCCCACATTCTCGGTATTAAAAAATGCCGGTTTTCTGTAGTCTGTCTATGTGAAGTATGAATGAAATTGGCATGTTACATTTGAGTAATCTTACTTGCAAGATAAAAGCTTTCAAATAACTTGATAAGAACGGTAACTCAAATAGCCGTATTTATAGTAAACATGCAGCGTTAGTATTATATATTTCACAACTTAAATGCACTTTGCGAATATATGAAATACGGTTTGAGATTTTTCAATTTTCTTTTAATATGTTATAACCACATACATTCTTTACAATTGGCACCTATCAAACTTGAAAATGTCCACCATTGGCACGTCCACAGGCTTTGAGTCTCTTGGGCCAGTCATCTATTGCCGCACGGAGAGTATCAATCGGAAAATCCACCACTGCTGCCACCAAGGAACGCTTCAAACTTTCAAGTGAAGGGTGTCTTTTCTTGCAGATCATGTCTTCTAACACTGCCCACAGTTTGTAGTCCAGAGGGTTTTAATCGGGGCTACCAAAAGGCCACTCAGCGCTGGAGATGAAATCTGGTACATTGACCTCCAACCACTGTTGTGTCTTCCTTGCCTTATGAGCTGACGCAGAATTCTGCTGGAAGGTCCAGTGATCACTGTTAAACATGGTGTCACTCAAGTCCTTCACAATATGCTCCAGAACAGTTTCCACATATACCCTGGCACTTGTTTTTACACCTTGCTCACAAAAGTGAAGTCTAGTGTGGCCTTCATAGCTCACCCCCCACCAAACCATGACTGAGGAGGGGTGCTGACCTCTCTAAACCTTAGGAACTCTCCCACGAGCTTCTCGAGAGCTTGTCGCATATATCCTATCATTTTGGCTGTTAAAGCTCTCTTCAATGGTAAAGATTTTCTCGTCGGTAAAGAGGATTTGCCGATGTCCATCGTTGGCGTACCGCTGTAGGAGCTGTCTTGCTTTCCGTTTCTTCTGATGCTTTAGCTGTGGTGTCAAGAAATGCCCCGTGCTCCGCCGATAAACTCTGAGCTTCTGGTCTTCTGAAAGTAAACTGGACATTGATCTTAGAGGGCCATGTTGAGCTCCCGTGCCATGATCTTCTGCTTCCGGAGTTGATTTCGCCGCACACGAGCCGCCACTGCTTTAACAGCTGCCACTGTTCTCACACTGCGAGGACGACCATTCCTTGGCCGGTCACGTACACTGCCGGTCTCAGTAAACCGCTGGATTGTCCGGTAAACAAACCTTTTGCTGATTTTCAGATGTTTCAGCAGTTTGAAAATCTCACTTGGTGTATTTCTACCCTTATGCTAGGCAATCACTGCAACTCTATTTTCGTACTCACCCCACTCCATGCTTAAGCGAAGCAGAACCAGCCGTTCTCTTTCCCTGTTCGACACACATTGGCCAGGGCTGACCTTGAGCTAAATTGTACCTTGCCACCTGCACAATAGGTTCTACAGTCAAAGCCAAAAGTTTGTGACAGTATTTATGTCTAGACTAGGTATGTATCTTTAATGGGGCTTGAAATTTACTAAAGTTTAGCAACCGGTCTTCAGATTTTGATAACACTGTTCGTATCTGTCGCATCATGTGAAAGGTTTTTCACCAAATTGATAAAATCATACTTGCGTTCTACAGTGTCAGGAAAGATTCACGAATCTGGCCATTCTTTCTATCGAAAATGAAATAGCATCCACTGGATTCTGATAATATAGTTGAGACTTTCGCTGCTACCAAAGCAAGGAAGGTATCATTCTGAATGTTGGTGGAACATAGGCTAATATGGTAGTGGAACTACTGTCGAAAGTAGTTTCAGTTTCAAGTAAAGGCAATAAAAATACCAAAAGAAAATGAAATCTTTGTTTTACGTCCCATGATTATGCCGGTTAGGCTAAAGGGGACGGTGATGATGAGAAATGAATGAAAAAGTGGAATGAAGAAAGTGAGAGGAAACGGGAGAACCCCGAGAAAACCCACGAGCACGGTGTTTGTCCAGCACAAAGTCCACACGGCGCGTGCTGGGATCGAACCAGGGACCCCAAGAACCGGAGGTGAACGCTCTACCACTGAACTACTGCGCCCCCAAAAGTACCAAAAGAGTAATAAAAAAAACTGTCAAGATTTGTCAATTGACTGGTGATAGATGGTAATGGAAAGTAGGATGGCATAACCCGTAGTAGAATTCTGTGCTCACATATTTAATCTATAATATCCCCAATTTTCAATATATTCAGGATTTTTTGTTATAATATACTCTAATACTAAGTATGTTAATAAATGGTAATGGAAATAGTCATAAATGACAGAATATAAACATGACTGAATTATTAACTACAAAATAATATAATCATAAAACAAGTGCGAAATCTGGAAACAATAGTAAAAAAGACAAGCAGGAGAGAAATATTCTAGTACTTAACTATTCATTGATATTTCGGGAAATGCAGCGGGACTAAGTAGATCGTACATTATCACTGGAGATAAATCGAATGTTAAAGTGAATGGGGCTAATGTAGGAAGAAAAATCCAATCAAATAAAACCCATCTAACGTAAATTCAGACAGGTAATAAACTATGATATTCCGAAAGGGGGATGCCAAAGTTAGTCATTTGTGCGATATAGTACTACTGCAAGCAGTAATACATAGCTATTCCGAATGGAAATATAGGGTTATACAAAATTTAGGAGGAAGCCCCCCTAATTGAAGGTCTAGTGGGGCATAGAGAAGCGAATTCGTGGATTACGTTAGAATTTAATAACCAATTGTCTCAGCTCCTTCTTGCCACTACCGTTGTGATGAGAAAACTAGGCCCCACTTTTGTATGAACATTGTTTCCAGTATCGTTCCCTTCATTTCTTTCTCGTGGGCGGCTTTTTTCTCCACATACCACACGTCAATCTCGTTCTTTCAAAAAAAAAAAAAATCGCCCCTAGAAATTTGTCATCTTGGGTCCGGAACTCAGACGCCCGTTCGTGAATATGGGCCTGAGTGTATATATCATTTGAAGATGTAAATACAAAGCACTTAAACCAACTCTGGGGGCCTGTTTCTGTATCCAGATACTGAAGTCAAGGGTGCAAATCTGTCTTCAACGTTCGTGGGATAGGTAAGACTGTTCCCATAATCCTTTCCTTTTTTTTAACGATGTTCAAAATATTTATGAAGTTGAAAAAAATGCTGTGGAGGATTAGGGGAGCAGAGTTGTCTATAACATCGGCAGGAGGGCACATTTTAAGGCTTATTGTGGGGGGAGGGGAGAAGAGACTCATATTACAGTAGATGAATCAGATTTCTGAGGTAAACCTGTTGTACTCGTATATTATATACCAAATGATGTAGATGAAATAGTGGTACATATCATTATTACAACTCAGTGCCGTGAGCGCATTCTGAAATTTGAATATATGCATAATAATAGACATGTTTCTACTTACGCATCCACAATGATCCACATTAAAATTTTAGGACATTTGTTTTATAACAATACAAATAATGACTTCCCCAAAACTATGAAAGAAAATCAATCAGGTCTATATTTGGCGCAACAATACTCTTATCTTAGCAAAATTATGATTACCACAATAGCATTATAGGAATTGTTACAGGAATTAAACAAATAGTTGAAAATAGACTACTAATAATTAATGACAATGAAATATTAAAGAATAAGATTCTTTTTTAAAAATGAAACAAGTCAAAGGACATCAGTTCCCTTTGTGGCAGTCGGATAGAAATCATCATCACAATCTCAAATCGGATTATTGGGGGGGACATGTCCCCGAGATTTGTGCCAGTGACTGAAGGGCCCTGGCACAATCTTTGCGAGTTACGGGGAGTGGTGGCTCTCTTGTCCTACCAGATCGGTGACCGTAATTCTACAGAATGCTTTAAATTTATGCCTGTGTCTGTGAGCTCCTTTACGATGAAGATTACAATTACGGTGCATTTAGTTACGATTAAGGCATAACTATTTTAATACTATTATTTACATAACCGGCATGCTTCAAAAATGCGTTGAACTAACCATTTCCGTTTTGTTCTATTTCCTTTATATTAGGGCTTGTACGTTCTGTTCAGAAACTATAGCTTAGTTCAAAATATATACAGTTGGAAATACTTGAATATGCCAGCGTATATCTAAAGCAAATGTTGGATAGACTGGAATAGTGGTGACGTCATTTCCTCTCCGTTACCATGGTGATCGCCATTTTCTTTTCTATACAAACGTGAGTGTGTAAATGAGGTGTTGAGTAAATAATGGCTGTGAAATTATTTAGAATTTTTAAATACTTTGAGAACGAAGTAAACTTGGTGGAGAAAGGCGAAAATGCTCTTGAATCAAATCACGTGTCTTAAATAATGTATGATGGTGAATTTAAATATTTAAAAGCAGAGTGGAGGCAAACATGAAGAACTGAAGTTGAGGTAAGTTTGTCTCCATTATTTGTTAATATAAATGCCTCAATGTATTGCACAGAAGGGGAACAAACCTTATGTGAAGATCGTGTTTATTTGTCTGTATCATGTAATATTACAATTGTGTGTTCTGATCGAATCATATTTGGTCATTTATTTTGCCTTAGTAATTTTACGTTTACGATTTAGAATTTTATGTTACCTGCAGAATGTCGAAAATCTTTAGTAAAGAATTCTAGGATATTGCTTGTTCCATTTCTGCTCAATTACATTAATGTTTACAATCAAATACATAACACATCGCTATTTATGTGTTATTTTTCAGCCTTCGCTCGTGTTTGTATAGAAAATAAAATGGCGATCACCATGGCAACGAAAAGAATGTGACGTCACACTATTTCAGTCTATTGCAAGGGATGAGAAGGAGTGAGAAGGGAAGTATTGCGCATGCGCATTCAACAGAAAGCAGACGAAAACTACGATGCTTTCAGTATGCCTGGAAGCCCGAGGAAAATAGCATACGACAGGAGGAAAGACAGAAAATGTGCATCTGAGCGACGCGCATGCGTAGGTTCCTCTTGGCAAAGTAAGTCGAGAGAGCGCGCCAGAAGATTGCAGTGAAAATAATTGTGATAATTACAAGCAAACAATTTATATGTAATGAAATACGTACTTTTTCTTATTAACAGGGGATGCCGGGCATACCGGCATTCCCTTACGCTACGCCGCTGATGAATAAACTTAATCATATGAGAAAATGCGCAGGAGAAACACCAAAGGCGAGAACGGAACAAAAATATTCTAGAAAACATAGAGCTTACATTTAAAAATCGCATCGGTTATATTATTATTTGCAATTTTTGCAATATTAGCTCATTATTACGTTTTGTACGTAAATTTGTTTCTAACTGTATTATTAGGAGAATTGCTTCTACTATTCCATCTAATTACAGTACGCGTTGATACTACGATAGTATAGGTGTAGGATAAATTCTGGATTCTTGATTGTTATGTTTTGTTTGTTCTTAAGATTGTTATTTCTGTTGTGGGTTGTAGTTTCCGTTACACTTGTACCCCTAATACTTTTTCTATCGTGTCCTTTGTTTAAAAATTAATAAAAAAGAAAAAATATGCAATGGTAATCGTGGTCCAGTTTTATTTGTAGATACCAGACTGAAGCATTTAAAAAATAGACATGGATGTTGAATGTCAGCCCTATTTGTTTAATATATCCCAGAATATAATGATCTAAACATACACACCAACGGGAAAGGGGGAGGAGCAAAGAGAAAGAATGATTATGTAAATTAATGTCAAAAATAGAAGTGTATGGATCACGATTGTTTGAAAAAGGGCCCCAACCTATTTCACTGGCCCCGGGCCCCAGTTTGCCTTACGCCGCCACTGGTCTGTTAGGAAGTTGAGTCATACGTCAGAATAATGGCTAGAATGGGCTCTTGTTTTGAAGTTCAGAAAGAGTGATGGGAAATTCATTCCTGGGGCGTGCCTAGGAAGAGTGTGAATACAGGACTCTTAGGTTTAGTTTAGTGATGAAGAAATGCAAGACCAAGACCAAGACCCGGGTGGTCTTGGCCTTGGTCTTGCACATCCAGTCTTGGTCTTGGTCTTGCACTGGAACTCTTGGTCTTGGTCTTGCACACCCAGTCTTGGTCTTGGTCTTGCTTGCAAGAGTCTTGCAAGTCTTGTTCTCATAGGTAAATTTTACTTTGGATATAAAGAATAATAAATTCTACAATGCGCCAATAGTAACGGAAATACAATGTATGTTTCTAAAACTAATATGGTTTTCCTTCACGTAAGTATGATGATAGTGTACAAGATACGAGATGAGATTTTCTTGAACGGGTACCCATGCTTCACTACTTATAAGATAAATCAAAACGTTCCGTAATTTTTTTATATTAGTTAACATATCCAATACTCCGCTAGTTCCCAAACTGGTGAGGCTACCCTAAGAAGCATGAAAGACAATTAAGATGGCAAAGATTACTGAAAAAACATGAAAATTACTTTCACAGTCTAAAGGCGGCAGATTTTTTTTTTTTTCAACCACGATTAGCTAATCTTCGTATTGAACAAATTTCCAATTAAATATTGCGATTTTGTTTTACTGATTTTAATATATACTCTAGGGGCAGAAACATGGACATTACGCAAAAGCGATGAGAAAATTGGAGGCTTTCGAATCGTTTCGGTATATGTTTTTGATCTTGCGCTCAGCATCCCAATTTCTTTGCCATTTTCGTTTATTTCGTTTTCCATTGTAATGCCCAAAATACACATTTTATTTTTGCTGGCGTACAGTTTCTCAATGTATTCTTTCCATCTTTCTCAAACTGTATTTCGGTCATTCAAGCCTCATTTCCATGTTTAGATCTTTAATTTCTATAATATCAGCAGTTCTAGTTCTCTACCATTTTAATTCTATGGAATATACCTTTGTATACAGTGTTCAAATTTCTCTAATATTTTCAATTTCAGTCGCCACCTTTGAGCCTATTATATGTTTCCTTGTCCTTGTAGATTTCCCTTCTTAATTCGCATATCAACTTTCTATACGTTCTTTTTGCTATTATGCCCTTTTAGGCTAAGGGAGATAGGTGATTGAAGCAAGTGAATGATGACGATAGAATTAGTGAAATGAGAATGTAGGAGGAAACGACAGTACCCCGAGAAAACCCATGCACACGATGTTGTTCACCACAAAATTACTTGGCCGAGAACGAACCAAGGACTCCAATCACCAGAAGTAGGTGCTCTACCACTAAGCCACCGTGTCAGTGCATATCTCAGTCGAACATTTAAATCACGCCAATTTATTACGTAACAACAGATGTAATATTAATGTTGTTCCGTATATATATATATATATATATATATATATATATATATATATATATATATATATATATATATATATATATATATATATATATTACTTCTTCCACATAGATCTAAATAGTTTCAACATTGATACATTTCATCTCCTACACAAAACATTGAGAAGGACGAGTCTCCTATCCCCCCTGCCAGAGACACCCGTGGGTGATCAATATCGTTTTCTCGGATTTTTTCCGTATCCTCCAACCAATTATTCTACTAATTCATAATTCATTTGCGTTTATTACCTGTTTCTTTTGGCCTAAAATGATGTGACGTAACACTGAAGGTATCATTTCATTCTAATTCCTTTATGAGTATCCTGTGTTTGTGTCATGAGTAGACTTCGGATCGATATGCACTAAAAAACGGCAAAATATGCATGCAAATATGCGCTAAAAATCACGAAAATATGCACTGAAAATATGCAAATATGCATTAAAATTAGTAAGTATGCACCATTCAAAAACTAATTTTAAATGAGGAAAAAGAGAAAAAAGATGTATTAAATGACCTATACTTGGTGAATAACTATGATGCATTCATGCTACAATACACAACTATGCAGTTTTCCGTGTTTTTTTGGCAAAACTTTGCATTTATCAGTCAAAACATTACTGTACATGGAAAATGTTCCTTCCGTGCCACGAGGCGTTAAGAGACAGTATTTCAAAGAACCAATGTTACTTGCCGATAAATCTGAAACTCGTGCGTCGTTGTTCCCATGAACACTTTATTTACTTTAGACAAGAGTTTTATGCCAGGATTTTTCGCATCTATTGACTGCATTTCGAAAAAATGCTTGTCCGATTGGTTTTGGTGGTGTCTGTTTCGTTGTTGAATCAAACTGTTCAAATGCACTACAAAGTCCTAATCATCGCTCTTCTAATCTTGTTATGATCTTTGAAATCAAACTGAAATGAGTATTGATAAACACATGGTTGCTTTTAATGTTTTTAGCTCCGCAAACGTCCACGGTTTCTTGAATAAATTTGGTTTCTTCGGGTTCGAACAGTTCACAGTCTGGATGTGAAATTAAAATATACATCTACTTATATGACATATATATTTGCAAATAAAAAATAATGCGCCAAGTATCTGTCAATAAAGAATAAATATATTTAGAGAAGTAAATAAACATTTCTGACATAAGCATTTAATAAAACCTACCTAGCGAAATTGAACAGGACTCTCAAAAATGTCCATTAAAGGTTTTAAAGTTAACGAAGATAGATGTATGTTTTAAAAAATTAAGTGATGTATATACATATAATGGATATAGCGAGATAAAATAAAATGGTGTACATAGGCCTACCGTATTCAATTACAGTATTTATTTGTGCTACGAATTAATACACATAAAACTTACAATAAACAAAAAAAAAAAAAAAAAAAAAAAGCTACCTACGGTTTCAAAGGCCAAGACAAAAAGTAGATGCTATGCTCTTTTCAGCGCTTTTCCCTCTACTGTTTGCTCCCTTTTGAACTATTGTGTATATTATGCTCCTTGTTCCATGTCTCTAAACCAGTTTGCACTTCGTTCAAAAAGTTGCACGGTATCTAGGGCCTCACATGGCGGTGGACTAAAGGTTAAATATGTAGAGCAACAAGCAAGCTCGCAACTAGAGGGTGGCTAGGGGGCCAGGCCCCCTAAACTTTTCGTGGCCCCTCCAGACCTCAATACATAAAACAGAATTTAGATATTTGTAAGAAAATTTTTGATGACTTGACCCATCAACATATTTATGCCCCCCCCCCCAAACCTCTGTGGCTGGTTTCGGGTCTTGTAATAACTAAACGAAGACCTTTACAAAAAACGTAGTTCATATATCTAACCTTTTACAAAATGTCGAAAAATTTTGTAAATGCTTGAAAATTCCGGCTACATTCCGGAATTTAAGCTTTCCATTAAAAATATATTTTAACATCTGTTCTTCGCAACACAGGTTCCGCCTAATCAAGAGAATTTAACCATGTTCATTTACTTTTAAATTCATGGGACGGTGAAATATTTCCGTTTAAAATAAATTTCCGTTTAATAAGGGACCTGTTAAAGGCAGTTTTTCTGTATTAAAAACCTGTATTCAAAAACCTTATCTTCTTATTTAAAAGAAAATAAATCCACTTGAAATTACTTTTTGTATCCAATTATGTGTAAATTCCAAAATATTTTCTTTTAGCTTAACACTGGCCGTTTCAAACAGTAATAATTTGCAATGTATAATATTGATACTTTAAAATGGAATAAAGTGATTTGAGCGAGATATGGAGCATGAATAGGAAGAAGGTATAGTTATCGAAAATAAAACAGAAGACTTAGTAGGAAAGTTACGTTTCGAGAAACCGAGATGTGTATCAAATCAACACAAGCTTATATTTAAATACTCCCATAAACTCCTTAAAGGAAAACTTGGGAACTTATCTCCTTCTTTCAGAAAGTAACTCCTGTGACAAGTTTTAGATTTTGTAAAGCAAATATTTTAATTAATTTAGAGCTCATTTCCAAAGGGTTGTTCATTTCTTCCTGAAATACATTCTTCAACGGTTTCTTTAGGACGAACTGTGTCGAGTATTTAGAAAAAGCCACATCTGAGTTGTTTCACAGTTGTATAAACTCCTTATTAGGCTTGAAACTGCTATGAAAATATAAAGAGGCCAAACAATTTGAGCACTGCTGACGTTTGAGCTTTTGCTGTCGAAAATAATAGAAATGTCCTCTTCTGAAATCAAGCTTGCTTACTTTGAAAATATTACTTGTTTAGCATACACTTTGCATCATATATTTTCTTCTTGAATTGTTAAGGTCGCTCAACTTCAATCCACTGTTTCAGAAGATTTTTCGGGCCCATTTAGTTGTAGTGCGACATCTCTGTCCAATTTTTGTCCATTTTTGTCCACCCAAGAAAGCGATTTGTACCATTCAAATTAACAAAGGGGGTCATTTAGGGATGTGCACGATGCAAGATTTTTGGCTGTCTCGTCTCGAAAATGTGCTGTAAAAGTGATGTCTCGACTCGAAAAATGTATATTTCTCTATTGGAAGAGCCGTGTCTCGACTCGTCTCGTGCGCATCCCTTGCCATTTCAAAATTTCGGCCATTTCGATCACCTGTAGGGCATCTTCAAATGCGAATTTTAGCTAGCTCAGAATTTTATCCAATTTTTGTCCGTTTTTGTCCACCCAAGAACAAATTTTGTACCATTCAAATTAACAAAGGAGGGAGTTTCAAAATTTGGTCACTTCGATCACCTGTAGTGTGACATCTTCAAATTTGAATTTTAACTATCTCAGAATTCTATGCAATTCTTGTCCATTTCTGTCCACCCCAGAAAAAAAATGTACAATTCAAATAAACGAGGGAGGGTCATTTCAAATTTGGCCACTTCGATCGCCTGTAGTGCGACATCTTTAAATTCGAATTTTAACAAGCTTAAAATTTTGTTCAATTTTTGTGCATTCATGTACCACCAACAAAACAATGTGTACCATGAAAATAAACGAGGGAGAGTCATTTCAAAAATTGATCACTTCGATTACCTGCAGTGTGACATCTTCGAATTTTAATTAGCTCAGAATTCATCAAATTTCCGTACATTTTTGTACCATAAAAAATTTGTACCATTCAAATTAACAAAAGAGGACCAGTTCAAAATTTTGGCCACTTCGATCACCAGGAGTGTGATATCTTTAAGTTAAAACTCTAACTATCTTAGAATTTTCCCTATTTTTGTACGTTTTGTACCACCAAGATACTTGAAATTAGAATTTGAAAATGTCTCACTATAGGTGATCTAAGTGGTCAAATTTTTAAATGACCTTCCCTGGTTTATTTCAATAGTACAGAATTTATTCTTCGCGGTACAAAAATGTTCAAAAATTCGACACAATTCTGAGCTAATCAAAATTCGGATTTGAAGCTGTCGCGTTACAGGTGCTCGAAATGGCCGAATATATTGAAATGGTTTTCCCTCGTTTATTTGAATTGTACATTTTTTTGTGGACAAAAAATGGACAAGATGTAATCGACGTGGAAAAATTTTGAAATGGCCCTCTCTTGTTTATTTAAATGGTACAAATTTCTTTGTTCGGTGGACAAAATTCTGAGCTAGTTAAAAATCAAATTTGAAGATGTCGCACTACATGTGATCGAAGTGGCCGAAAATTGGAAATGTTCCTCCCTCGTTCATTTGAATGGTACAATTTTTTTTCTTGGGTGGACGAAAATGGGCAAAAAGTGGACAAAATTCTGAGTTAGTTAAAATTCGAATTTGAAGATGTTGCACTACAATTAAATGGACCCAGATTTTTCTTTTGGTATTCCTATACAGCCACAATTTCAAATCCACACACACACAACAGTAGTAAGTTTAACTGCCGAGATGAGTGACGTAGAAATTTTGTTGTAGGTGATTTGACATCGTTATTTGTATCTTCTTCCAAAAAGCTGACATTCATGCATCATTGCTAGTAGGATGAATCACCCAATCTTTTGTTATTCTTCTTTCACATGACCTTGGAAGATATTCTAAACCTACAATAATGAACCATTTAAAGATTTTGAGTATATTTATATTAGAAACTTGAAAATCCACTTATAAAGAAAGTTGTCGAACGTTAAAAATTATCAATTTGTTCGTTCCTTTAAATATGCATTTATATGCAATAATGACATAAACATGCACTAACCTCCGAAATATGCAAATATATGCACGATAAAACTCTGCTATTTTGCCCCAAAACAGCTGAAACGAATTTCTGGTTAAAGAGCATATCGATATCACATCAGGAATAAAACATGCAAATATGCAAAAATCCGAAGTCTAGTCATGAGTATGAAATATCTGTATATGAATACATTATTCATATACTCTGCACAAAGTGTAAGCAATCAATAGAATTCCGAGAGAATTTCTTCCTGTGTGTATGATCGTCAAATGCTTATATGTAGTGGTAGTGCATGACAGTTATTCAAAGGTGAACGTCCTAGTGAATAACACGAATTGAACATAATTGACCTCTAAGGGAAGGGTTACATTTTTTCGTTCAATATTGCATCCTTTGGATATATATATATATATATATATATATATATATATATATATATATATATATATATATATATATATATATATATATATATATATATATATGGTAAACTATGAGACCTGTCAGCTGACAGGAACTCTATTGTCGCTCTCCACACTCCACCACGTTAATGGAAATTAACGATTCGTTTTTGCTTTCCTGTTTTTAAAGATAAATAGGGAATTTCCCGTTTCTTCAGCAGAAGTAAAAAACGAAGCTGCGCTCGTTATGTTGATACTACCATCAATGTAGTGTTTGCAACCCACTATATTATTCGCAACTTCACTCGCAGTAGGCTTTAGGACCTTGATTTTCTGTACTTCGATGGATGTCTCTTCTCTCACATCTTGGAGTTGATGAATAATGTAAGTTTGTTTTTGTGTTTCTCCTTAAGACAACTCGTCCAGTTCCAGGAACTTTTCTGTAGATTACAGAAGGATTATTAAACTCCCAGTAATAAATCAAGTTTCTGCTTTCATATTATAGTTAAATAACCATTATTTGAAATTATAATTATCATACAGAACGAGTGTAAATGAACAATTAATATCTCACTTTGTTACCGGGTAGGCCTGCTTTCGAGTTCATAGTCAGACATCCTGACTGAAATTTCTCCGATGGTTTATCTAAGACCCATTGGCCGAATGGTGGGATATATGTGTGTGTGTGTGTGTGTTCAGAAAGTAACTATACAGTTCATAATTTGCCGTATTTTTATTTTCCATTGCGTTCATAGGCCTTTCCCTTCAACGTACCCCCATAGAAAGTAATCCGGTGGAGTCAAGTCGGGTCGGGTTCAAATATGTTCAACAATGGAAAATGTGTTGTATTACTAATTGACAATCATATGAGTCATCACTTAGCACACCAAAACATGGTACTGCATATATATATATATATTCTTTTTAATGTATTTTAACTTTTGGGGGGGTGCGGAGGCTCAGTGATAGAGCGTTCACTTCTGGTGCTTGGGGTTCCTGGTTCGATCCCAGCTCGCGCCGTGTGGACTTTATGGTAGACAAAAACCGTGCTCGTGGATTTGCTAGGAGTTCTCCCGTTTCCTCCCACTTTCTTCATTCCACCATTTCATTCATTTCTCATCATCACCGTCTCCTTTAGTCTAACTGGCATAACCATGCAACGTAAGACTCAAAGACTTCATTTCTTTCCTTTCTAAAACTGTTTCGGTACATATTGTGTTGATTATACATATATTAATCAAAGAAGATATTCCGTATTTATGGTTCAAAAATCTAATTTCAAGTAATTTCAAGAAGTTTGAAATTTTCTTCCACATCGAAAAATCCGTTTTATTGTTTTTATACTGCAAATTTCCGGAGGAAAAAAATGCATGCAACGGGACGAAATAAAGAAACATGCCAATAATATTGTTGCTCTCTGCTATGAGCCTGAGAAGTGGAGTAATAAATAACTCCCTTGCTTCTACCCAAGTGCTTGGGGGCAATCTCCTTAAAACAGAAGTAGAAGAGCAGACCGGAGTTGAACGACACAAAACCAAGAGAACTAGCTGTGCAGACTTTTCAATTTAACATTTTCCAAAGTATCGCTAGAGTACAATTAAAGTTCAATTCACCTAACGTTGCTATTTCAAAAGTTATTTTAACAGGAATTTTGGACACTATTCACGTTCAGTTTAGTGGTACAACTTTCATTCAGAATCAAGAAAGTATACACAAATTCACTAAATTACGTAAAATAATTCTGTTTTATACAACAATTAATGCCTAGGGGTCCGTGGCATTATTTACATTAAGCCTATGAAAATATAATTGATTAAATTTAAAATTAATGTAAATAAAAATAACGGTTAATATTTTAAAAAAAGTTAACATCAACATTAGTTAATTAAAATTGAAAAGGAAAACTTTTCATTATTATGAATGAGAATTGTCTTGAGTTGTGAAAATTAATAGCCTATAAAATTTAACTGAGAAAATTAAGAGTATTCTAAAATTAGTTTATTAGCATAAACACAACTCAATATAATTAATAAACAGTAAATGTAAAATATCGTATAACTCAGAAATGCTTTCAGATGGTTTCTGAGAAAAAAATAATGATTAATCATCTAATTTGTAAGAACTTTTTTTATTATTATTAAAACGGCTATCAATTAAAATTTAACTTTTGAATAAACTTGGTTAATTTAACTTAAAATTAACAAAATTTTAACTGGTTAATTTAATTACTATTTTTTTTTAAAAAAGGAAATTAACTAAAACCTACCGAAATATCAGTTCAGATTGTGTATCCTGTGCATTAAAAGTGAAGAGATAGAAATAAATATGTAGGTAAGCAAAAGATGTTTTCTACTATTTCTTCTATGTTTATCTTAAAATGTTAGTTATTTCTTGTCAATCATAAAATAATTTCAACCACTAGAGAACTGAAAAAAAAAACATTAAAAATTTGGCAATCGATATCATGAATAATAATAATACCAATTATGTATTTTAATAAGTGAAAATGGACTTTTGCACTCACGTGTAGCCGACTGATTACCGTGCACGTCTTTGATGGGTGTCCTGGGTACGAATACTGGTAAGGGCAGAGAATTCTCGGTGCTCATCTAGTATCGTGAAGCAACTGGAAAGTTATCTAAATTAAGAGGTAATAAAACCCAGTTTAACAAAATTAAGAATAGTGACTTTGTGAGTCAATGCGCTGACCATGCGTTCATTCAGTTAAACTTTCGCCATCTGACCACTATCACAGTTTTTCATTGTAATGCTAGAGATTTCATTAGAGATGTAAAATTGTCCTTGTAGTTAGTGGTGCAGTTGATTATAAGAAAACCAAGAGATTACGTAATGAAATGACCTAAAACCATTAATTATTCACAGGGCTGGATTTTACCAGTAGGCCCGGGCCTGGGGAGCGCATGTTGGGCGAAAATTTATTAATCAAGACATATATATATATATATATATATATATATATATATATATATATATATATATATATAAGGTTGGTGTAAGAGTAGTCTTGGAAGTTGAAGAATAATAAACATAATTAAAGTCAGAGTAGACGCCCTCCAAATAATAATTCATTTAGCAAATGTATTGACTTTAATCACTTGTAACCTTATCAAGCTAAAACTAAGCATTCTCTATAATTATTTATATAATAAAGAAACGTAAATTCGTTACAATTGAAATCTTTCTTTACAGCAGATTCAAAGTGAAAATTGATAAAAAAAATCATTAAAAATTCAAAAAGATTAAAACAAAAGTATGAATAAAGCAAGTTTATATTTAAGGGGTTTTGTTTATGAACCAAAATGCCTTCACATTTTTAGATTCTATGTCTATTTTCTCTGGCTCTCCATCAGGGAGACAAAAAAAAACTCAAGAAATACTTGATAGATCGCCATCAATTTTGGCCAGGATTTACCAGGTCAAAAATTCGGAACCAAGTTCGTTGGTAGAAGTGATCCATCCACTTAATCTCAAGTAATGGACAATAAACAATCTGTTCCTCATGTACGGTATATACAATATACAGGATGGTAATATACTATTTGAACAATCTTCGAGAGCTGATTACCGACATCGATACCAGCAAAGAAGTCCTCTGGAACTTTGGCCAGTGAGGGATAGTTTCGGCGATATAAGGTGCCGAAATCGTGGGAAAATGAACTTCAGAGCGCTGTAATTCAAAAACAACGCAACGTAGAAAGTGCAGTTTAGATCATGACACTCGAAGTCATACCTGCTCGATTGATAAACGTATGTTTCAAACCTTCGCAACATGTGTGCGAGGGATTTCACAAAGTAACGTAGAGATTCCCTACAACACGGCAAAGTAATCCCTACGTTACATTAACCATTCATCTAACACATAATGACATAAACATGCTGTTTTTTAAAGTTATATGTTCGCATCCAAGTGACACTCTTATGCGCATTTCCATTGCTTTTACTTTTTTAATAGTCTAACATGTTTACGACGATTTGTTTCATTTTTCACTAGAGCTTCGCAAAAGGTGATTTATGTCTGAGTATTGGCACTGCTTTGTTAGAGAGGTTCTATCAAATATAAGCCAATTAACAAAGTATTACTGCCTTAAAAAGTATTCTGAACAAGGGGAAGTTCATGTAGCTAAAGGAAAAATATATGAAGGACTGCGTGAGTTTTCCGTGTCTCAAAGGATAGAATCATGGTTTGATAAATACGAGGTTCGTGGTTCGAAACTCGTCTCGGAAGCTAAAGATATTTTAAATTTTAATTCCCCAGATCTTAAGATCTTTCTTTCCCTTTGCAATCATCTGATGCCCTAAAAAAAGAGTTCTCCATCTTAATTCGACAATTGTCTAATGTAATCCTTGCAGTTCGGAAACTTTCCTTCTTCTGTTTCACATAGTCACAAATTTTATCATAATATGGATCCTGTCCGACCATTATTTATCCAATTCTAAATTTGCATATGTAAATCATTCCTTTCGGTCTCCATATTTGTATCTCTCTCTCTCTCTCTCTCTCTCTCTCTCTCTCTCTCTGAATGTCGTTCACTATGAACGCAAACGGTTTGGGATCAAACCTTCGATTCTTGAAGCAAATGTAAGAGCTCTAACAATGTGCTATCATAACTATAGGTTTGTTGCTAAAAGCAGCGACATTTTAGATTTTATTCGAGGAGGAGATTCTCCTCTGACATAAGAGTTTCACTTTTTATATCAGTATTGTACAATATGTTCTTATAGCACGAAACGGAGGGGGAATTACACCCTCTAGTCCTGCATAAATGATGCCCTGGAACATTTGCTTGCAATTACTGGGAAATAAAATGAAATCTATCATTGAATAATATTTGTTAGTAGTTTTTAGAGCTCTGTGCCCGCATTACAGACTTTGAGAAGCACAAACCCTTCTGCCGTGATTGACAATTTTAATAGATTTCACAAGGAGCATCTTCTTAGCTTGCAATTACTGGGAATAGCTTGATGTAATATGTAGTCTTTGAAGAAGGGAAAGCATGCAAATAAAGGCATTCACGAAACTTTGGGAACATTTTGTGAACTTTTTTTATTCAGGCTTTTCAAAGGCATTTTAGAACTAAGTACTTAATAAGTAAGAACTTAATAAAAAAGACGATTTTAGAGCTATAAAGCTTGTAAACATGGTTCCTGTTCTTTTCGGTCTGAATGAAAAGAGTGTACTACGTCACACAGACTACTTTAGACAAGGAGAGGAGTAGGAGGAGTTGGATTGAATACCAGAGCAAGTAGTCGATCGAAACGTGTATTTCTGAATTCATAAGCACACGGCGGAAGAGTTTGCTAGTAATTTGGACTTAAAAAATTTCGTAACATTTTCTATGCTGCGAACTGTACGTATAATGAGATAATAAAATACAATAAAATGTAGCATACAAGAAGAATGGACAGTCGGTGTACCGAACTCACAAGCTTCCGGTGTGTAGGGCTGTGAAATACAGCTAATGCTGCCAAGCCGAACCTTTCCCTGGGTAAACTCGGCCACAAATTACAGCAATTTGTATTTCCTAGACCATGGTTTCTCGATCTTTTCCACCAAAGCATATTATTAATTAACACTACCATAAGTCGTACGTGACAACCAACAGCGTCTCGCATACGACCACTAGTACGCGTACCACAGGTTGAGAGTCCCTGCTCTAGATGATGCGCTACTTGCCCACGAAAGTTGGCAACATCCAGCAACTAGTTACAGAGAAGTAAGGTGCTACACACATACTGTACATAAGAACACCTAGAGTGAAACTGAAAGCTCCCATATGGTCACGCCAGGAGCTAATAATAAAGTTTCTGTAATATCAAGTAAGTATAAAAGTTAATAATCAACTAAGCAGGTTAAAGCCTTTTATTGAAATGTTAAAACATTCAAATTTCCTAGATACTAACTGATTTTAAATAAAATAGTAATAGCAATAAGTTAAATCCCACTTTGTTAGAGAAATCCTACAAAGGCTATGGCCAACTGTGATACCGGTACTTTGTTGATATGTATTCACCGCATCGAATCTCATCTTTATTTTTTGCTATCTATATAGAGAGGAATTAGTGCATTCATAATTAATGTTAGTCCTTATTTTCTTCACGATATTGGGTTGACGTTGGAACTAGGGTCATTTAGGGTGGGCAGGAGGGGGCGTTTGCCCCCCTGGGTTTGAGAAATACATATCTTTCAATTAATTGTATACTAATGTACAGTGTTCGAAGTGGAAAAAAGCAGTGGCGGTATGTTTTATTACCATTTTGACTCGACATACCGGCTATTTAAATATTGTCTTGATCACTGAAAAACCAGAGACAGTATGTCCTCATTACTGAGAAACCGGAGGCGGTATGGCATACCACCGCATACCGTCTCACTTCGACCACTGCTAATGTACTAATAAAAAACGTCATTTTTTAAATGAGTGAAGAATCTTCTTGCTCCCTTCTAGCAAAATCTGAAATGACGCTGCTAATTGTAACAGTCTGCTTCCACACGAATTAAACCAGAGATCACGCAAACCAAAAGCACGTACGCTAATCATTCATTCGATTACTAGGATGCATATTATTATTATTATTATTATTATTATTATTATTATTATTATTATTATTATTATTATTATTATTATTATTATTATTATTATTATTATTATTATTAAGAACAAGATGAAGATACTAGAAATAATAAAAATCTGAGTTTTGTGATTTTAAAAAAAATGTAGAATTAATCTTTTCGTTATTATGACGAAAATAATTTTAATAGTTAGTAACACTGATGAATTGCACCATCGTGGAAGACTAATATGCAATGAATCACTAGTGGAATGTATTTTGCGTGGTATCTGTAAAAGTAGAACTCAACAGTGAAATGTCATTCGTGTTCTGTAGTGGAAAGAGAATTACACACCAATATTGAACGGCGAGTGAGATCTTCGTAGAAAATGCGTAAGTGTCATATAGCAAATGATTTTTGTTGTTTACACTTAAGTGTTTGATCATTAGCATGTACGGAACGAAACAACATAGTGAATTTCGTTTGACTTAATGAAACTACCGGAAGACTTCCGAACTATAGAACCCCAATATTCGAAACAGAAGTGGCATACCTACTAGCAGAGCCGGATTTAGATTTGAGGAGGCCCTAAGCTACTGAAGGCAATGGAGCCCTTTATATGTCCAGCTATCCTTTGTCAATGACAAATTGTCTACACTCAGTGGCGGCTTTAGCGGGTAGGCGGGGTAGGCACGGGCCTACCCAAATATTTTGAAAAAAAAATATATATAAACGCTAAAAGATAAATAAAGAATAAATATATTTTCCACTATTTATATTAACGGTAGATAATTATTTAACAAATAGCATCAACCACTACTGTAAAAGTAATTTCCTATCCTGTCTGCACCGCGGTGTGCAGCTGCATGCTGCATGTTATCAAGCAACTAGTCCATGAAGAATGTAGACATCTTATGTGGAGAAACAAGCAAACGAGTGACATTTTTTGGGAGAAGGTTAGCAGGAGGGGCCCCATTGTTTACATCATAGGAGCCTACACAATTCAAAATACTGTTGATGCATGTAAATTTTATAATTTCATTTTTACCATATAGTTTGGAAATGTACTTTTTCCTGTAAATTTTTGGAGCCTCCAAGAAAGTGGGCCCCTGCAGTTTAATTTCATGTCAAAGAAACCGTTTCTTGCCATCTATTATCGTTTTTGCTCTTTGGGAATTACTATTAAAACTGGAAATGATAGTAAATCTCTAATTCCAGTTTCAACATATGTATTAGAGCTGAGAATGAACCTACTCTTGGAACAGTAAATTTATATACGTGCTTAAAACAAACGGTAATGCTCTTATACCGCTTTTGCTCTAGGATATCAATATTGAAAACAACAGTTATGACTTCCTATTAATTTCTGTTTCAGTAGAGGCTTAAGGGCGGAGATGAGATCTGTTCTTCGAATATTACGCCGTTCTGCATACAGTACACCATGAGAATGGTAAGAGAGAATGGGGGCGGAAATCTGAGCCGGATTCGAGTCTCTAAAACGAATCACAAATGTTCAATTATGTTCAAACCAGCGACACAACTATTCTCGCTGTCGCCCGGGGCAAGAACGCGCCTTAGCGTCCCCATCCCACCCCCAATAACCAACCAAACCAAAACGCTTCCCGACTACATCTGATATTGACATCACACAGTAATATTCCTAGTCTAATATTTCTTCAAGTGGTAATTAAATCTTGATTTCAAAATCGCAGTACATAATTTAATTAGTGTTGTAAAAAAACGGTTTTTTTTCTGTGAAGTTTTTTTTCAATAAAAAACATCGTTCTTTTTCATGTTTTTTTTTCAAATCTCTGTTTTTTTTTCTGGCAACTATTATTTATTGATTAATGTTGCAGATTATTGAAATAATCAATAGAACTTGAGTCGAAGCCCTCGTAACTTACAAATTGTTTGTTTCTTTGTACCTATACGAGCAAAATTGTGTGATTATTCCTTTCGACCCCAGGTCAATTTTGGCGTTTTCCTACATTTCCAGTTAGTGACTTATTGCTCAAACATTATTCATTCGATTGATATGGTTAAGGCCTTGTTTTTAAGAAAATGGATGTGACTATTTTTTGGTGTAAGTTGTATTGCAGTGTTGCCAACGGGTGGGAAATTATTGAGGGAAATGTAGGGGGTGAAAATTTACAAAAAATTCCCTAACCGAAATTCAAAAAAAATTTTTTCTAGCACCACTGCTGCTATATGGGTTCAAGTCACCAAAAAACATCTTTGGTGTGTTGACAAGGTACAGTGAAATCCTGAAGTCGCTGGCTTCCATTCAAAGAGGGAAAGAAAAAATTCTGTCATACACATGAAATTTTGACACTTTTTACGCCTCAGAAGCAAAAATCAAATATGCCGGGGTACAGCTTCTCTAATTATCCTATTGAAAACTTTTTATAGTGCGTTCTGTAGGGCAAAGAGGAAGATTTCAGGTAGTGGTACGTTTGTTTCAATGTAGCCAGTAAGAGGGTAATAATAGAGTGGAAAAGGGAAATTTTCCGAATTTTTCACCTAATAGCGGGAATTAATTGTTTTGGCTGGAAACGCTGCCATCAGACAGACGAAAACTATCTGAAAATAAACCGTAGTGCTCCGAGAATATATCCTACTAGTATCATGGCGATATATAACAAAGTAAGCATGAAATTAAAAAAAAAAAAAAATCTCATTCTACCTCAGAAATTCACCATTTTCTTACCATTTCCAGAACATGGTTTATTATAAACCTCAACTGTACTTCCCCTAATTATTCTAGTAAAACTTTTTATGGTGCGCTGTGAAGGCTAAGGATGAGGCTGTTAGACACTGGTACATTTGTTCGAATGTAGCCAACAAGAAGGAAATAATAGAAATAAAAACGAGAATTTTTTCCAAAATTTGCCCCTAAAATCTGGAATTAAAATTTTTTGTAGCTAGCAACACTACTATCAGACACACACAAACTATCTTAAAATAAGCTTTGGTATCCCTCTAATATATCCTACAAATATTGTGACGATATCTAATAAAGTAAGCATGTCAATAAAAAAATATCTCATTAGAGAACAAGGTCCACTGTAAACCTCAACTGTATTTTCCCTAATTATCCTATTGAAACTTTCTATAGTGGGTTGTGTAGAGCAAAGACGAGACTTCCAGATACTGGTACGTTTGTTCCGATATAGCCAACAAGAGGGAAATAATAGAAACAAAACATATAATTTTTCCAAAACTTCCCCCTAAAATCTGAAATTAAAATATTCTGTAGCTGGCAACGCTGCTACCAAACAGACGCAAACTATCTTAAATTAAACATTGGTACTCCACTAATATATCCTACAAGTATTATGGCGATATTTAAGGAACAAAGCTTCTAATTACCAAAAATATGTTACGGTAAACAGAAAAGTAAGGGAAAATTAGAAAAATCAAGGGCTAGAACCTAAATACGAATTTTACGTGCGCCCCCTAATTAACCTATTGTAACGATCTGTACTTTCGTTTGTTAAGTGAGAACAAATGTTCGATTGGCGTAAGTTGACTTGCACTCGGACGTATAGGTACGGATTTATAAACAAAAATTCCTAATTTTTTGCCCAAATATAGGAGAATTTTAATTTCCCTAATTGGCAACACTGCGCGCAGGCCCATCCAATTGATGTCAACAGTTAGGTATCCATCCGAGGTATCTACCTGGCAAGTCTTAAGGATGTCTTTCTACAACGAAGGAAGCTACGGGGGGGGGGGGGAAGTAAAGGAAATTCGAAATTAGAAAATTCTCGAATTTTTGACTGGGGTGAAATTTGAGAAGGAAATTCGACACCAGAAGAAAAAGAAATTAATATGTTAAACTATAGTCCAACCACATTTTGCAAGAATAATATCCCGATATCTTAATTAGTGTCCACACTGGAGCGGATTAAACAAGTGACACACCTGTGTGTGCCACTTTGGCCACCTGGGCCACCGAGTATACATTTGATTACATTTTTTGACTACTAACTCGTGTTGTTGTTGTAGTTATAGTCTCGACTAATAATAATATCGTTGTAAACAATAACTGTATAAGGAAAATTTTCTCCTTTTTACATCTTAGTTCCAACACTGTTGGTGAGAAATGTAGGGTGTTTCAAAATAAATTTTGGGGTTCTAAGTCTTCGTAGTACTTCTTACATTTTACGTACAATTATAAGCAATGCATCAAGTAAAAGAGCACCTCAAACAGTCTTTGCTACAAGTGTTCAATGTGAGATTCATTCGTAACACGGCACACATCTGGTCGATAGGCGAGAAAGGCCCATAAACTTTCCGCCACATGGCACAAAACACATTCAATTTAGGGGAGTTTCGTTTCAATTGTACAATCTCCTGAGGATTTGCTGACGGTCAGATGCAAACATTATGAGTGTTCACATTAGCTCTTAGGTGAAAAGTCGATTTATCACTGAAGACGACACGATCCAGAAAATCTTCATTGTTATGCAGAAATATTTCACTTGCGAAATTGGCACGTAAACCGTAGTCTGTAGGCTTTAAACCTGTAGAAACTGCAAACAATAAAGACGGTTGCACTGTACAGGTTCAGTCTTTATTAAAACACAAAAACCTTTCTGCTTTCTAGTCTCCATCTTTGCTACTTGCTCTTTCTAACGGCAGACAGAAGAAACAATGCATGTACATGCGTGCGAACAAAACTGTTTGAGTTGCTCTTTCATTTGATATAATATTTGTAATTGTAAGTTAATTGTAATAGATACTACAAAGTTTCAAAACCCTAATATTAATTTTGAAACACCCTGCATTACTTCAAATTGAGACATCCTATATTCAGTTCCTAGTCAATTTGTGCAATGGCATAATTTGCCGCCTCCCCCTTTCTCCAGAAAGAACAAATCTTAGAAGTCATGATTTTAAGTATGCTACTCCAGCATGAACAACAAAGGTGAGGGTAAGTGCAGTCGCACTCAGAAAGGCTTAAATACTTACTAAGAATGCAATTCCGTTGTGTCTGTTTTTTTCTTTAAATATTAATCTATTATGATAGTGAAAGATAAAGCAAACACACCTGCAGAGGAAAGATGGTCATCCTTTTTATAGAATTCACTATCGAGCTTCAATCTCAATGTGTCAGTTTGCAATTCCAGTGCAACTAGCTATTTTATCTTTATTTCTTGATTTTTCTTCTACATCTTCTAACATTAAAAAAAATGTTTCTAGCTCCAATGATAAGGAACTTGCTTCTGACAAAAACAAGACTACTTTCATATCAAAACTGTGATAACTTAATAAATGGAAGAGATATTCACTACTATTGGAGAATTGAATTCTTGCATTTGACAACAATCAAGCAATTTGTGCTCGGATTTATTCGACCATTTGCTTTAGGATTGTCCATGTGGCCTTAAACTAATGCAACCTAAACATAATTTATGAATGTAGTATTCTAATAGGTCAGCTTAGTAAATGTAACTACCATCATCATGAAGTCTGTTTTAAACAAGAAATATTTAATTTAAATAATATACTTATGACAGATTTTGCCGGACCATCCAATCTTGCCGTTCCACGCAAATGCACGTGTTGCATATATACAGTGGCGTATTTAGGGGAGCTTCCGGGCTTAAGCCCTCCCCTCGAAATCTTACTTACTATAGTAAAGTATATGAAATATCTTGCAGAATTTTCACATTTTCAGGCAAATCCCCCGAAAGTTAGCAAAGCCCCTCCCGAAACAAAATCGTAAATACGCCACGGCATATATGGTAGAGCCGGCTCTGCATATCATATATATATCTAGTCGACAAATTATTTATATATGACATTTAGAAAAATACTATTAGGCAAATTAGTATTAGTTTTTACCTTTAGACAAGTTATTGGAATTTTATACTGCTCGTGACATTATTTTCGTACTTATTAAAGGCCTGCATTCACGAAAAAACAAAATTTCATTTTTACTTTTATTTCGTAGTTGATATTGATGAAAACTGCTGAAACCCGAATTGTTAATAGGTATGGTATTCATGTAAATTGTAAAATATTTGTACCGTATCAGTATCTAGCGTTTAATTTATGTTGCATTTTACGGTGATTACACCTACATAAAAATATTTCATACTTAAATAGACGTAAGATGCATTACAAATGACTGTTTGAAAAAAAACGAAATTTAGAAAAAAAAACGAGAGCCAATGTTTTTTTTCTAAAAAAAACGTACATTTCTGAAAAAATACGAACCGTTTTTTTTTTTCTATTTACAACACTAAATTTAATTTTAAATTAATATTTGAGTGCTAAATAATCTGAGAATAGCATCTTGACATATTCTTATAGCTTTATCATAATAACTGCAAACTGCAATGTTTTTGGAATCGGGAAGTGCATATGTGTAGAATGAATCAAAAGTCTGTTGCTTTAGAATAGAATATTTAATTATGACAAATAGTCAAGTTGTTGTCTCGAGTATTATACTCGGCACAAAAAGCTGAAACTAAAATTTGACTTTGCAGGTTCTTTTGGCTGCAAAGATTTTTACAATGTCGTCAAAAGAAAGCTTTGAAGCTAGCTTATGCTCTATGAATGTGATCCTAAGGTTGGTGAGTTGTTGTCCTATTAGAGCCCTTTCTTATTACCCGGCGAACTGCCGTGTACGACGACGGCAAATTTCCGGACAGGGTAGAAAGACATTGCAAGCAATGGAGCTCTTCACATATGCGCGGCGGTCGCCGTTATACGGCGAGCAAAAACAGCCGGATGTCCCTGCTAAAATCCGACGCGCCAGATCGCTTTGAGAGAGTGGCTGCGAAAATATTAATGTGTGTTTTACGTATATATATATATATATATATATATATATATATATATATATATATATATATATATATAATGTGTGTGTGTGTGTGTGTGTGTGTATGGAGTATGTTTGTGTATGCGGTTATGTGTTGTTCTAGCCCAGGGCATCTTTAGTAATTTTAACCAGATTTGTTACATACTATAGGTAAAAATGACAAGTAAAAATAATCGAAAACGACCGATACTACCGAAATGTTGAATCTATAGGTCGTTTATTAAAAAGAGTCCAAATCAATATAAATTATATTTTCTATGTAATAGAAGATCAGGAGAAATAAATGTCCGGGCAGCACTGAACAAATGAGTTTGTAATTCTATAAATTTGTGGTGCCCCAAAATTGAAATATACACTATCAAATAATTCAGCAATATTGCATATTTAATAATAGTACCTTAATATACTTTCGCAAAGCAAGAGAGTGAATTCATGATGTGATATTCGATAAATATACCGTACTTTATATATTTTATAATTATCTTTAACACTTCTATAGTTGTATTTTGAATAGTCCTTTGTGTTCAGGGACTACAGCATTGCTTTAAAGAGGCTTGAGTCAATAGTCGGAACGCTTAAAACAAAAGAATAAACCCAAAATACTATAATGATAATAATAATAATAATAATAATAATAATAATAATAATAATAATAATAATAGTGCCTACAGATCACTCTTGGGCTCAGTGGTTGAATGTTGACTTGGGATTCTAGGATAGATCTCAACCACCGACTATCCTGAAAGGACTTTATCCTGGTTTTCCCAGTCGCAACCGGTGAATATAGATGGTATTTTAAATATCTAGAACCTGGCCGCTATTTCGCTCAAGTCTATCAATTGTGGAAACAGTGTAGAAAAGTCTCCTTCAAGATACCACTTCTCTCTAAAAAAAAAAAAAAAAAAAAAAAAAAAAAAAAAAAAAAAAAGTTTCTAACTTTTTTTTCTGTCTTAACAAGGAGAGCAGAAGACACTTTTTGCGTCTTTCCATTGCAACCACCACAACACGACAAGAGTCACAAGGTTTCGTTTCTTCAGTTACACAGCAAACCTGATTCCATATTTTTCATCCACGGCAAAACGCTGGGATCTCGGATTTCGGATCTGGGTCCGGATCTCGAATCTCGGATCTGGATTCGGATCTCGGATCTGGGTCCGGATCTCGGCTTTCGGATCTGGATCCGGATCTCGAACCTCGGATCTGGATTCGGATCTCGGATCTGGGTTCGAAATTCGGATCTGCATCCGAAATCCGGATCTCAGATCTTGATTCTTATCCAAACTCACATCCCACCCAAATTGTGATAAACTTGAATATCAAAAATTCACCGAAAGTAATTTCACGAAGTCCCGACAGTGAAGAAGAAAACAGAAAATTAAGACGGATAGGGTCTATTGACAAGTCTATTTGTCTCCTTCATTCTACACTAAAGATCAAATGCTTGCCTTATTAAAAAAAATAATCTGATTTGACCCGGATGAGAATTCGATTGTCGAATCTAGGTCCACCCGGCCATCCCTACTTCTCACCCGGCAAACTGCCGCAAACGGCGAAGGCAAATCGCCGCATTAATGTGAAAGAAGAGTTAAGTTTCTGAGGTAATTTTTTTTAATGATCTTTAGTTTGCTAAAACTTCTTTCCTTGCGTTATAGTGAAAATAAATATTTGGCCAGTTTTGCGCCCCCTCAATCCGGCACCCAGGGCACAAGCCACGTTTGCCCCCCTTAGTTACGTCACTGGTTTAGACTCAGGAGTGGGGCGGACTAGGAGAGGTATGACGCTAAAGTTTATCCTGGACGACACCGGTGTAGCTCCAGTTGTGTGAATAAGTGCATTATACTATTGACATGTGGCTTCATTACACGAAAATAACGTCTGGAGCATAGTATGCACATGGTCCCCTAACATGGCGGCATAATTGTGGGCAGTAACGCAACCAGTAAGCGTCAACACACAGCAGGGGCGGATCCAGGGAGGGCGATCGGGGTGATCCCCCCCCTCAGAAGAGGAAGCTTTCTTATTTTATATATATATCCCAAAGTTTGGAGCCTTTAAAAGTAGCAGTTCTAGGCAGTATTAAAAAAAAAAAAAAAAAAAAAACCGCTTAAGCACGCATTTAATTATTTTAAATGGAAAATCCAAATACCAGATTTCATGTTTCTAACATTAAAGAATTCCGTGTATAGACATTTTATTATAACAATTGCAACACCCATTTCTCCCCTTCGACACAAAATTTTGCAAAATCCTTTCTCAGTAGTGCCTTACGTTACAAATCCTAGGTATGCTACAATCCAAACTTCATTTTTCTAGCTTGCCCCGTTCAGCCTACACGTTGATCAGTCAGTCAGGACTTCTTTAATTTAGCTCTAGAGATTTAGAAAGACACACGTCGTATAAAAAAAATTTGCGCTCTTATATGCAAGGAGACACATTGAATCTAAACTTCAACTTTTTCCTACCATTTGGGAGAGACTTTTCTAAATTCGTGCAATTGAATGCGATATTTTAGTATTGTGTACGAAATATCTCAAATTAACCGAATATTGTTGCTGTTATTGTCATCAGTTTCTCCCTTATCTTCTGTCCTTCACATTGGGTTCATTCATTCAAGTGAATAAAACATACCTGTATTGAATGTATCAAATAGCTTTCGCAACGGTTCAAAAGAAACATATAATAAAGTAAAGTTTTCATGTTTTTCATCCCTTTGAGGTCATTTAAACAAACGCAATATTCTTATTTCGTGTTAAAAAAAAGAAAAGAAAAGCATATACCAAATCGTGTGCTCGTGTGATAAATAATTTAGAAGGTTCGCTTTGTTTCCCGAAGACCACCATATTGAATTCTCTCCCACCCTTTCGGAGTGGATTTTAAAAAATGATTATATTGAATCAACCATCCTTATTCTGTGTAGACTATCAAGAACTTTTATGTGTCAAATATTGTTCCTTCAATTCATACAGTTAAGGGGAATTCTCTCTTCGCCGTATGTTTTAGTTTCTCGTCTGCCAATTCTTCACACTGGAATTCTAAAATTTATATTAAGTGAATGTATGGTGTTCGTTTACTGTGCGTTGACAAATGTTGTGCTTATACATTCAACAATTTTTTAAAAAAATCTTGTAATATTGCTTTTTTTTTTACCTCTTCTCCAATTTTATGAAGTGAAATTTGTAAAAAAAGTATGTGAGCGAGCCTGGTGTTCATTTACCGCCTCCCCCCCGTCTTATATGAAATTTTATGCTTTCCCATCCAGTCACTAAAAACAAGCCTGTTCCTTTACTGAGTCCGTCAATTTGTATTAGACCAAGGAAATGATATCACATTTCTGAAGTAGGAAGCCAAAATCAGGTGCGCCATTTAGGGAGGGCAAAGGACCATTACCCCACCCCTGAGTTTCAGGAATATGTGCTTTTTAATAAATCGTATACTCACATACTAGAAAAAAAAAAAAAAACATGGAACTCTTTATGTCGGTGTACAAACTTTCTCCCTTCCTCCAACCCTCCCCCCCAACAAAACCTAAGATGATGCTACTGGCTAAAATGTACCAAATTTCGTGTCTTTATGCTAGGTGGTTGAAACTACATGGAATAGTAATAAAATTATGCGTACAATAAAGTTTTCGCACACCTTTTCCCACCTTTTACGGTATTGGTCAATGCCATGGCACCATAGCGTATTGACACATAGCCAATATCCATTCTAAGTCTTCATTTATGGCATTTGTGAAGGTTTCATTTAAAACATTCGGTTAAGTAGTACGTTTAAATCAGTCGGTTTTGAATCTTTGACGGTTAATCCGATAACCTGTCTATTTACTTACCTACATAGATATTCTGTAAACAATTATTGTACAGTGTGGTGTAGACGAAACGTAAACTCTTTTACGACACACTTACGGATTTCAAAGATACCGACACCTTTTCGAGTTACACGTACTGTATATTTGGAATAAATATTTATGTAATTAGCATTGGGGTTCAAGAACAAAATAATCAGAGTCTTGGTGTGGTAAGTTTTTGTAATAAATATGTTTTCGTTTTGTTCTAAACAGTATCTAAACAGAATTTTTCTTTACCAGATTCGTAACGTAGTGTAGAGATAGGGTTACTAGTCGTCCAATTCTACCTGACATATTGTCTTTTTTAGGCTCTAGAAAGGACCGCGAAGACTTTTAGAAAAATGTGAAAATATCCTCCTTTTTGGGGGGAGGGGAAGGGATTGCTTCAACTTCTAAATTCGTAGAGAAATTTAACACTGGTCATTGTAAAACGTTTGGTTGCATAAATCATATTTTCTCGCTCTGCCGTTAAGGGATTTGTTGAGTAATATAAATATTTTAGTGAAACCTAAAAATGTCCTCTTTTAGTCTAAAATCCTAAATGTCTGTCAGGGCAATCCTCTGTGAAAGCAACGTCTTTTTATTATTAATTTCAAGCACAACATATGTTATCTACTTTGTGACATCAATAAAGAATATTAACATAACGAACAAACGCTACATTAGAGAGTGTTTTATTGTTCCTCGATTTGATTTTAAGAAGGAACACCTTGACAGCCACCATATCTGTTGGCCGCTATCACTTGTGCGCCACGGTCAACAGTCTGCCAATAATATTTGACTTTAGCCCTATAAATGTATAATTTTCTTTGTGTATGGTTTTTATATACGCAGCCTGGACATTAAAATTTGATTTCTAGGCCATATGTATGTAATTGCATACACACCTATAGAACGAACGCAACAAAAGTGCAATATATTGTTTGTACATGGACAAATCATGCGGCGCTGCACGGGAGAGCCGTATGTATGGAATTTCATACACATGGCAGTGAACGTGTTAAAATTTATTTTGGCATTCTATGGAAAATGGGAAAACAGTATATCGAAAATTAATGAGTGAATTTTATACACCGGAGATTACAGCTATGAATTATATTAAATAAAATCCCCATTATTTAAAAATGAAATGAAATCTTTCAGTTTTAGGGCCCACTTTATGCATTTACGCTAAAAGAGACGGTGATGATGCGAAATGAATTGAATGGTGAAATGAATAAAGTGTGAGGAAACGGGAGAACCCAGAGAAAACCCACGCACACTGTGTTTGTCTACCACAAAATTCACTTGGCAAGGACCGAGATCGAACCAGGGACCAGTGGTGAAGACTCTATCACAGAGCCGCCGCGGCCTCCGTAAATGAAAAGGCGAAATATGCGTTTTTCTTCTTCTTTTACTCCCTTAACGTGAAGCAAAGCATGACAGCGTAATATCTGACGGAAGAGTCGTTCTTTCACTCATTTGTGATAAGTGTGAAGTGTATTTGATTGGTATGCATTTGTGTGTATGTTGTAACTTTTTTTTTGTTTGTTTAAATTTTAGTACGATAAACACACTTATCATTAAGTACACGAAACACAGTATTGCATGAATACTTTTTCCTTGTATAACAGTAGTGAAACATTCCTTTTCTACGTATATAATATCATACAATATAACAGTGAATACAGCGGAATATCGCTTTGATTTAAATACGTTTTGGTTCCAGAATCAATGATCAGCGGGAACTATTCATATATCATTTCCAAGGTAAATAAGCGTCCTTTTCTACAATTAAAGTTTTAATTACATATAGTAGAGCATAAACGGTGAAAATATTATAAAATATTAATATGTGTCTTACAGGGTGGATTGATTTAAATCAGTCTGATTTAAATCACGATTTAAATCAAGATTTAAATCACTTGATTTTTTAAATAAAAATCGTTGATTTAAATCGAATTCCGAAATAAAGTAATTTAAAGTAAAAATAAGTAAAATCCAGTTTCTGTTCTGTTATTTCGATTATGGAAGTTAATAATCATAATACAATAAGACTCAAATGCACAAAGGGTCATGCAGAGGATGATTAGGGAAAATCCCGTTTTGAACAGGTAACGGAGCAATCCTGCTTTCTTGTTTTCGTAACATTGGGTTTGGGTTTTGAAATCGTTAACTATTCCGACGGGAAAATCACCATCGACATTTAAGACGAAAATTCTTTTTTATGCGTGTCTGTTTGTTTCTTCCCAGATAATAGGGTGTATTTAGAGGGGTCCTATCCCCTCTCCATTTTTTTAAAATTTTATAACTTTAGGTGAAATTTATGTATTTCATGCCGCAAGCTAGTTCTGAGTTTTTAAAAATAGACCCCTGCCAAATATCAGTAACTTTTGTGAAAAAAAGTGTTATTTTGATAAACATTGCTGTACTTTTCCTTAATGCTTAACGGGATGATCTACCTTTTCTCGGCACAAAAATTTTTATATTGGACCTTATGGGGAGAACATGGTTACCGAATTTCCTTAGTTTCTAAGGAACTAGGTATCTCTAATGGGAAAGAAAAATTTTGCAGCATTCTACAGAAGTTTATTAACGGGTTGAAATACTTAAATTGTATATTTGTCTGCTAGTTTAGCAGAAATAAGTTATTAAAAAATAAATAAATTAGTTTCTTTTTATACAAATTATAATATGTCTAACTTTGGAACCAATTATGGTAGAAAGATCAACTTTTTTTGTTTTATTCCTTGAGAAGAAACGACTCTAATAGTTTTAATCACAACCATATCTGATACGCCAATTAAAAAATAGTATTTTAATATAAGTATTAAAGTCCACCTGTCAAGAAGTTTGACGAGGGTAAGGCATCTGCGCCCACCCTTTTCTTCTGTTTTCGTCCCGAGAGATATGAAGGGACCGTTTTCACAGCAGGTGTCAATGCGAATGTAAACATCCTGTCCTCACGTTCAATAGCCCAAGTTCGGCCACTTTCTCTCTCTCTTTTTTTTCTCTCTCTTCCGAGGAGGTGTTTCTACTCTGTAAGAAAATTATAGATGTGTAGAGAAAATGGTGATCAATTATTTCTGATAGCCAGATGATAGACAAGCATTCTAAAATGCCTTCGAATTCCAAAAATGTATCGACCATAACTTTACCATCTGGTTATTTTCAGGAGGCAAAAGTTATATTATTATTATTATTATTATTATTATTATTATTATTATTATTATTATTATTATTATTATTATTATTATTATTATTATTATTATTATTATTATTATTATTATTATTATTATTATTATTTGGAGTTAGAGTGCAAAGCCGCGAAGATACAAATGGCTCCATTGGCTAAACATACACATAGCTGCCTCCATTCAGAATATCCCTTTGTGCGTTAGAAAACATGCTATAACAATGCGCCCCTCGTAAAAATCTAATTCAACTCTTTTTGACCTCAGTAGCGCTTACTAATGGCGTAAATGCTATAAATCAGGCATTTGCAAGTAGGAACAGGGATTGGCCGAATCACAGAAATCTTACTGTCATCACGGGTTGTAAAAGGTAATATATGACATTTTCACAAGAAATAATTATCGGATAATTTAATAACGGACAATTTAGCGAGCTGTATAAAAGAACTCGGCGTGTGAGATCCGGCCCGCGAACCGACGTTTGTATATCCCTGCGTAAACATTCAACAAAAATATTTCCCCCTGCTTCTTGTTTCAACTCCCTAGGACAGTGATGATTTCAGGGGTGATTCGGGGGGGGGGGAATTCTCCCAAGATCTACGAAATTCACCCTCGGGTGTTTGAGGTCTTCGCAGAAATTTCTGTGGAGCACGCAATTTTTAGTCGCTTTCCCCCCTGTGCGTGGTGCCTCCGGAGGAAATGATCTGAAATTAACACTATAGGATAATTGGAGATTGGCTTACAGTGCTTAGTCTTAGCGAAGTAAGCACGAGAAACCAGAAATATCACAAAAAGCAGAGCTTTTGCTCCGCTTTTCCCCCGTGAAAATGCACGGTTTACACACAATAGAGGTTGGATCTAACAGGGCTATTTAGAGAACGTCTTATAGAGCATTTGGTGTGCAGTGTTGTCTGCGGACAAGGAGGCAAAACCGTGTTTTTCATTAAAAAATGGAGTATTTTAAATTTCCCTCGCCCCCTCAGGAGACGCTTCTTCAATGAGACCGTATCCTGCCTCTTTCTCCCATTCTTTAGGCTCTAGGCCAATTAGAACTGACAGGCATTTGAATAAGTCCATTACTTGGTTGCCTAGTAATTAGCTATCATATTGGCTGCCATATTGGATTTAGACAAATGTTCTCTCATGTTACCATATAAAATATGTCTTGTCGTGATGAAAGCTACCAGAAAAAGTAGGTTTCGTTTAGTCCTGAGGAAGTACGCTACATCCTAGAGTAATGCGTGCATATACGTATTTGTAACTTTGTACAGTTAATCGTTAGACAACAGTGTTTCCAGGTTGTAAGGTTTCTAAGTGACAATAAACAATGCCATATTTAAATTCATCGGCCTCAGAAACCTATAGTTTGACACCAAAATTATCTTTCTAAGTGCCTTGGTTCACGATCTCTCTCTTTATATATATATATATATATATATATATATATATATATATATATATATATATTAGAGAGAGAGAGAGAGATATTTACGTAGGGCGGCGGCCATATTGGAAAATGAGGGCTACCAGGAAAACACCTCAAATTTGAAATATATTCCTAAGACATTATTTTTTTAAAAAAACTTAGGGGACATTTTTTTTTACGGACACCTATATATGGGGGCCAGGACTTTACATTGTCGGAATCCTGTGGGGGCACCCCTCTGCTCCCCTTCCGTTCGCCACTACTGTATGCTATAATATTTGTCCGGAAGGGAAAAAATTTCCAAAATAACAGCGTTTTCTGATATATACTGTTCTTCCCGCGCACTCTAGAATGCATCTTGATGAACTTCCAGAGGTAACGGGGAAAAGAGGATACTTCATACCACATCGTCCAGTCTCTTAGTATGGAACCATTGAGGGAGACAAACTCTATAAAGCTAACAGTATTTGGCAGCTGACAGGTAATCTCAGAAACTAGTCGAGAAGCTGTTTCATTCAGACATCCACCCCCTTCCCCCTCCATTTCACCAACCCCCGCTCTTTCCGCGGCCAAGCTTAGAGTGGGGCGTGACTTACCCTCGTCAAACTTTGACAGGTGGACTTTAATACTTATATTAAAATACTATTTATTAATTGGCGTATCAGATATGGTTGTGATTAAAACTATTAGAGTCGTTTCTTCTCAAGGAATAAAACAAAAAAAGTTGATCTTTCTACCATAATTGGTTCCAAAGTTAGACATATTATAATTTGTATAAAAAGAAACTAATTTATTTATTTTTTAATAATTTATTTCTGCTAAACTAGCAGACAAATATACAATTTAAGTATTTCAACCCGTTAATAAACTTCTGTAGAATGCTGCAAAATTTTTCTTTCCCATTAGAGATACCTAGTTCCTTAGAAACTAAGGAAATTCGGTAACCATGTTCTCCCCATAAGATCCAATATAAAAATTTTTGTGCCGAGAAAAGGTAGATCATCCCGTTAACCTTTTAAATTATATCACCTATTTTTAGGTGATAGGGTAGAACCTTCATTATTCGATTAAAAAAGTACCAATAAGGCTTTTTACTTCATTTTCTTTAAGACTGGAGGCATTTTAGAAGATGTTACATATGTTTTCACGTCTTTCCGCTTCAGATATATGACGGAGACATTTGAAGGGTACCGTTTGAAAATTTGTTTTATTATGAAGAGAATAATGTACAAATCATGATCCTAGGCAAGGTTGGCTGTTTAAACAAAGGTAGTTTAAACCTTGGTTTAAACCAGCTGGGTTAAACCAAAAAACGAAAAATGTTCGTGAAAGTGTAAGTGTTCGTAAAAGCTTGATGTACACACATTTGTGGGTTATCAAGTTTCACTCCCGTGTATTATTTGTATTATACTTAGACCTAAATTCCCCATTCATTACTCGAAGAGATTATACTACAAAAGCAACTTTCTTTTTTTTTAATATATAAGTTTATGAATGTTTCTTTTGTGATTTTTTTTATAGTTTGTTATTATTGTTATGCAATTGCAATCAAAGAAATTCTAAATATTGTTTCGTTTTAATAATGTTTACTATTGATAAAATACATTGAAATGCCGTACTTGGGAAGGGGGGTATACAAACCCCACGAGCGGCATTTATTGAAATCAGAAGTATCTTTTGTAACTATTTATCTATAAATGGGTCAGAGCCAAAGTGGACTCAAATAATTCGTATCTTTATTCACTTTTCTCACATGATATGCAAATTAAGTCGTTGTATTTCTTTAATTTGGACTAATAAAAGTCGTAGTGAACTAACTTGGACTAAATTAGTTCTTCTGTACTTTGCAGTACTTTGAAATTGTCCATATGTAATTCTTTATAATCGTTTCACTTGTGCAACTGATTATCTTTTTTCCTTCTGAAATGACTCTTGACAATTATATTAACAAGTATGTAAACATTAGTACAACAACGTATTTTTTTTTATCAGGAGTGCTTTGTGAGTGAGTCGCCAGACGTATCGCATTTGAGGCCAACTAGTCCCGGTTCCGAGATCAAACGGAGGATAATTTCTCTCGGATGTAAGCCGAGAAGCGGTTTGGATTCCACTTTGGGCTTATGTGACCCCTTCTAGTTGTCAGTTGTTGCATAATAATGCCAAGGCGAAAAAAAACTTGTTTCTGTCCATATGTGGTATGAGTACGTAGAGCAAATTATTTAAACCAAAAAAACCGGGTTTAAACCAAAAAACTTTTTTTTTTATTTTTAAATAAAAATATTGTTTTTTTGCCAACTCTGATCCTAGGGTAAATAGGGATGTCTGAGGAAATTGTTATATTACATCCGGGTCATCTGAGGCATTGTGGGAATGTTCTTAGCTCATTGTTAAATAGTTTCCTCACCCTTACTACTCAAGATAGAAGCTTCAAATTTTGTACACACATTTAGTACACCCCTTAGTATTTCCCAGTTGATTTTGAGATCTGTGCATTAACACAGGGGAATCCAAAATTTAAAAAAAAAGTTAAAAAAATGCCTATTACTCTCAAAATTTCCCGCTTCATGGACATGATAGAGAAATGTGAATGTTACCGTTTCAAAAGCTGTTCTATTCTAGAGTGATGTATGTACCATGATTCTGGGATAAATAGGGATGATGCTGTAGCTGCGTGACTGAAAGTCTATAATTTACCTTTAAAAAGAGCCATAATTTAAAAGGGTTAAGAAACATTGTTTGGGATTGATATAGGTTAACGATTGGGGATAATTCAAAATTCAACCCCAATACTTTCACTTAAATTGCATAATTAGCATTTAATACTAATTCCTAATGCTTTTTCTTCAGTTCGCGACTTGTATTATACGAGGAGAAAGATTTGATTTAAATAAAAAAAATCGATTTAAATAAAAAAAATCAACAAAAATGATTTTTTTAAAAAGAATCATAATTTTTTTCATGTAATAGTACAATTCACTGTTTAATTTTGTTGTCTTTTTTACTCCAGTGTCACGATTACTCTCGATATAATCAAGAAAAGACGTACTGAAATCAGGGGCGGATCCAGAGGGGGCGATCGCCCCCCCCAGAAGATGGAACTTTCTTATTTTATATATATAAATAAAACCAATCCCAAAGTTTGGAGCCCCTAAAAGTAGCAGTATGAATACCCACCGCCCCCCTAGAAGACGGTCCTGGATCCGCCCCTGACCGAAATGTCTCAGAATGAATCAGTTCTATGAACGAATTTATTAATCAAATGAAACTCTTCTACATCTAATATAGTTTTCAGTTCAAGAATATTTTGAGTTTTTCATTGATCTACTACCAGTTAATGCATTACGTAGTCTCTCCTGAAACATGTGAGGTCATGAATTTAGTGTTCTCAACGGGTCGGGTTGAAGACCGACCCGTGACCCGACCCGATGACCCGACCTGACCCGTGATCCGATCCGATTAACCTGACCCGGCAACACGACCCGAGCTGACCCGACTGACCCGACCCGAATAACCCGACCCTAGCTGACCCGACTGACCCGACCCGAGTAGCCTGATCCGACAACCCGACCCGAGCTGACTCGACCCGACCCGTTTGAGAGCACTATGGTCACGACAATGGGTGAACGCCAAAATGCACTCCCATTGGGAATTAAACCCGGACCACGTGTACCGAAGTCTTACACGTTAACCACTAGCTAGATCAAGCGGGGGATTTGTATATGCATCTTAATGAATATTTGGCACTTTTGAGGTTTGGTTATTTCTTTTAATAACTGATACCACCAATGTCTGACGTGGGAGAAATTTATTTTTTTCTTGCTTTAGTTCTATGTGACGAAATTTTTATTCAAGATCAGTGTTCTCACCTGCTCGGACGGCAGGGGGTCTTCTCGGAAGACAGTAGCAAGAGTCTCTTGGAGGAGACAAAAGGACATCGTTTAACTACAATGATAAGGGTTGAGGAAACGGGAGAACACCTGTGATTTTTTCCAACCCTTCAAATTTCTTTCCAAAATAGGTTCCTATGATTCCGGGAGCCGCGCCACTTTGATTTTTCTTTCTCGGTAATTAAAACGTATTTTATAGTATATATAGTTGCAAGTAAGAAGATACATAATATGAATTTTGTAATTTAAACTTTAAAAATACAGTATGATAATTAATTATAAAGTACTAATTTTATTTCATCACTTTCAGCCCAACAAATGAAATTCCAACAATTCGCACCCTGGGTCTTGGTCATCAATTGCGTCTTATTCTTTGTCTTGCACAGCCAAGTCTTGGTCCTGCATTTCGTAGTCTTGGTGGTCTTTCATTCTATACATGAGCCAAGAATGCTCGCCTCATCGGTACAAATGAAGACCAAGTGTGATTTTGATTATGGTCTTTCATACTATACGGAAAGCTAGAAAATGCGCTCATCGCTACTTGGTGATCACCAAAACAAGGCCAAGAGCAAGATTACTATGCACTTCGTCTTGCATATCCAATCTTTATCTTATTCTTGTATCGATGTTCTTGGGCTTGGTGAAATAAAATGAAATATTCAGTTTAAGGTCCTTCGATTCTGCACTTAGGCTAAGGGATATGGTGATCATGAGAAATGAATGCAATGACGGAATGAAGAAAGTGGGAGGAAACAGGAGAACCCCGAGAAAACCCACTACACGGCGTTTCTGCACCACAAATCCCACTTAGCACAAGCTGGGATCGAACCATGGACACCATGCACCAGAGATGAATTCTCTACCACTGAGCTACCGCGGCCCTGCTTGGGCCTGGTCGTCCATATCCAATCTTTCTTTTGGCCTTGCTTAAACAACTTCTAGTTTTGTTCTAAATCCAGACTCCATATTGGCGTAGATATTAATATCACAGTCGATTGGTAAAATCAATCTTCCACATTTAAAAATTAAAGTACACACAAGTACAAAAATAAGCATTTACCATAAAAACACTAGCTGCAAGTGTTCAAAATAGATTTATGGCTTCTATAAAATCAATTGAAAATTGCTATTTTTAATTAGGCAGCTAGTGAAAAACAGCAGCTTTCGACTCCAGCCGAGTTAAACCTCAACCTAAACTCAGTTGACCACAGTGAACTGACCCGATTGACCCGACAACCTGACCCAAGCTGACCTGATTGACCCGACCCGATAACCCGACCTGAGCTGACCCAATTGACCCCACCGACAACCCGACCCGAGCTGACCCGATTGACCCGACAACCCGACCCGAGATGACCCGACTGACCCGACCCGACCCGATCCGTTTGAGAGCACTAGTCATGATATTACATTAGATTTCTTATCGTCTTTGTTTAAGATACAAAGGAAATCAGCTACTTCCATGCTGTGATCAGCACAGGGGATCAAGGTATTGAGGATAAATCCATTAAGAAAATTATGTAGTCTGATTTGTCTTTCCTCTTCTATTGGCTTCGTTTTACTTGCCTAGATCATAGAGAAATTTCCAAATGTTTATTCAAGAGATATATACTCACCAATTCATATAGTTACTTCAGTCTTGTAGGATTTTCCCACTAGTTGTCACTGGAGTGGATAACATTAGTAACCGGTGAGCCTTAATATATAAATGCTACTGGAAAAGATTTTGCAATCAATATGGGAAAAGACAAACCAATTTTTCCACTCTGAGCTTCCTACCTCAGAAACTGCTGTTCGGAATAGGTCAACAGCTCCTTCAGGCGATACAAATCGTTCAACACGCATCTTATTTTTCATATATGGGAACAAAAAGAAGTCATTAGGTGATACATCAGGTGAGAACGAACAATGAGTCATTAATTCGACATTTGTACTGGAAAAAATCAATGTGTACTGACTGGGAACTGGCGTTCTCGTGATGCGGCGATTTGGGTTGCAATTCATTGATGAGTTCTGACATACAAATTATTGTATACCATTCAGCATTTACAGTCCTTCGGTCTTCTAAAGCTATAGTTGCCACATGGTATTACCGAAGAAAGAAGCAATCGTTACTTTGCAGCACTCCTCGAACGAACACCCTCTGTTGTTTTCAACTCACTTTGAAACATCCGAACAGGGATTACTATTAAGTTTTGGATCCATATGGATAGATCCAAGTTTCGCCGCCTTTAACGATGTAGTATACCAAATTTGACGTACCTCAGTTGAATGTTTTCATCATTTCGTTACACCAATTAACATGAGCCTGTTTTTGAGCTTCAGTCAAGTTGTGTGGAATCCAACGCCTTGAAAGTTTCCTTACGTTTAGGTGACCATGGAAAATCGAATATATAGCATTCATGTCAATATTTAAGGATACCTAAATCTTACAGTAGGCCCTATGTGACATGCTGATTTCTCCCATTAAAAAAATAAATGAAAGAAAATGCAAAAATGAGGTTTATTCCTTCTCTTTGTTTTGGGGTTGGATGATAAGGGAGGAAGGTAGGGCTTCTTTTCTTCTTCTTCTTAATTGCTCCTCCCACTTCTCTTCTTCTCTTGTAGAGAGAGGGAGAGAAACGAGTAGAAAGAAAAGAAAGAAAGAGATCACGTTAGAAAAAGGCAAAAGGAAAGAAAAAGGACAAAGAGATATAGAGAGAAATAGGGGAGAGAAAAGGCAGGAATGCAGGTGGGGTTGCAGAGGGTGGCTAGAAAGAAAGAAAAGCAAAAGATCCACACAAAAGAAGACAAAAATAAAAAGAGGAAGAAAGGAATGTGGAAAGAAAGAAGCTGCCCACACTCCTTCCCTCTTAGGACTCTGCCACGTCTCATTTTCTTTATTCCCTTTCTCCTCCTTTTTTAGTGAAAAGAAGAAAGAAAAAAGCTTTGAGAGTCCCATTGAAGAAGGAAAAGGGAAGAATGAAAGGGAGGGAAAGTAATAGAGAGAAAGGTGTGAAAAAAGGGACAGACAAGAGAGAGAAGATAACTTCTTTTCTTTTCTTCTTCTTCTTCTTATTACTTTTTTATTTCAGTCACTCTCCTTTACTCTCGGAATACACACTTCCTTTCACATTTTCATATCTGTTCTTCTTGTTCTTCTTTACTGCTTAATTGTAACTTTTCTTTCTTACTCCCCGATCCCAGGTTGCTTCACCTTTCTCCCGTCCCTATCTCCCTTTCCATGGGGGAGAGAGGAGGTGGATGAAGAGAGGACAAGAGAAAAAATGGGAAGAGAAGAGAATGCTATCTCACTTTTATCGTTCCTTGCCCTTTTGAAGAAAAAGAAAGGAAAATTCAAAAAGTAAAGAAAAGAAGGCAAAGAAAAGAGGTAACAAGAAGAAGAGTTGGAATATATGTAGAGAGAGAAGAGAGAGAGAGATGATCAGTTCTCTTCTTCCACATCATCTTCTCTTTCTTTTCCTTGTGGTATATACCTGTTTCTTTCCCTTTTAAAAGAAAAATGAGAGAGCCAGGATAATTTCTCTCTCTCTCTCTCTCTCTCTCTCTTTTACTAATTAAAATAAGAAAGAAAAAAGCAAACAAACCTGGCTTGCTGGGTATTTTGAAGAAGGGGTAGAACATAAAGAAAGGCAGAGAGAGAGAGAGAGGAAATAAGAGAAGATGGGAATAAACGAAAAGAAAGAAGCCCAAGAAAGGAAGAGAAATCTGCAAAGGAAGAGAAGAAATCAGTTGGGTAAATGCCTACACTACCTCTCTTTCTTTGCCTGAGAAAGAAAAAAAAGAAGGAAAGAAAAGCAAGGTTAACCTTCTTTCTTTCCGCTTCTATGATAAAAAAGAAAAAGGTATCCTCATCTCTCTCTCTTATATACAGGGTGTTCATTTATTATGTAGCCAAAATCCACTGGTGAAATCCTCAGACCTAAACAATTAAAGAAGTCCATATGAACACAATGCGAAAAACGCGTTGTTTTACTTACGAGATGCCGAAATCGAAAAAATTGTAACTTTGAGGCTGCCTAGCTCGAAAACTGTGAGATATCAAATGCAGTTAAAGAACTATTAGACAAACTAGTACACTCTATCTCAATACCTATGTTTCAGACTTGGGTTGTACAAGCATACATATTTTAGAGAGAGGTGGAAGAGCGGAACCTATACCGTAGCTCCCTCTGTAAAATCCGTTACACTACGTCTCAACTCTGAAACATGGTTATTTAGAAGGACAGTGTACTAGTTTCTTTATTTCACTAACCGCCTTTGATATCTCTAATAGTTTTCGAGCTAGGCAACCTCAAAATTACAATTTTCTTGATTTCGACATCTCGTAACTTTTGAAACAATGCGATTTCGCCATATGTTCATATGGACTTTTTTTATTGTTTAGGTTTGAGGATTTCACCAGTGGATTTTGGCTACATAATAAATGAACACCTTGTATATGTAAGCCGAGAGAGAAAGAAGTCTTTAAAGAAAATTTTAGAAGAGAAGAAAAGAAATTCATGGAGGTGGGTGTACCCTTAATAGAAGAAAAACCGTTTTTAATAAATATTTTGTTCCATATTCTTTTTTCCGTCTCTATCGTTTTTTTCTTCTAAAGATTCATTTTTTTCTACAAATCCTTGCTTCTGTTAAATAAGAAAATTCCTTTACGGAGAAAGAAGAGAAATGGACACTCTTTCCCTTTCTGGGAAGGGAAAGTAGGGCTGTTTCTTTTTCTTCTTGCCTTTTTCTTTTAGAAGAAGAAGTATTTTCCCTTCGTAAAAAGAAGAAAAAGAAAAGAAAATTTTTTCTTTTCTTTGTTTCTCTTTTTTAGGGGCGTATTCTGGTTGTCCAACTTTGCACAAAGGAAACTTTCTCTTTCGTTCGCTAAGAAGATAAAAGAGAGAAAATGTGGTACCTCTTCTTTTCTTCAGTACTCTCAGCATTTCCCCTCCTGTCTTTTCGTATTATTTACTCCCTTATTTCCTTTTGAAGACAAGAAAAAGAAAGAAAAAGTTAGGAAGATAAAAGTAAGAAAGGAGAAATTATTTAAAATCCAACTTTAAAAAGAGAAGTTTTAGAAGAAAAGAAAAGAGTTCGAAAAGAAACTTTTTCTAACCTTTCATTTCCTTTCCATCTTTCAATTGTTTTCTCTTCTTCAGGAAGAAAGAGAGAGAGTCATATGTAAAGAAGAAATTTTCTTTCTTTCTTTAATTTTTTCACTTTTAGGTGGTGAGAAAGTGTTTTTTTTCTTTTTTAGAAGGGAAGTGAAGAGTGTGTTAGGAGAACTTTACCCAGCTTTTGTCAGTCTGGTTGGAGCCAATCCGAGAGTGGAAAGAGACACAAATTCTTTCTTTCCTTGAAATTTTTCCCATCTTTTCTTTCTTTCTTCTCACATTCCTCTTGTTTTACTTCTTTCCTTTGTTCGTAGAAGAGGAAGAGGAAGAAGAAATAGAGAGGAAACCCTCTTTCTTGTTTGATTCTTCTATCTTTCTCTCCCTTGCCCTCCTCTCCTCATTCTTCTGTCTCCTTTTCTTTTCTTTTCTCCTCGTTACCCATGCCGATGGGAAATGATATTTCTCTCTTTCTCTCTTATTTGGGAAAAGCTTTTCCTTTCTATCTGTTTCTTTTTCTAATGATTTCCTTCCTTCATTCTTCTTACAATAAAAATTATACTTCTTTTAAAAGTGTAAAAACGAGAAGAATAAAAAAGAAAAAGGAAAGAAATAAACTTTTTATTCTTTCTCTCTCTCTCTCTCTAAACGGACAGGAAGTCTTCTTTTTCTTATTCTTCTTGTAATTATATATCCTCGTTCTATAGGAAAGAAATAATATTGCAACTTCCTCCTTCTCTTTTTCTTTCAAAAATGAAAATAAAACGAAAAAAAGAAAAGAAAATTTCCTTTCTTTCTTTCTTTCTTTGAAGTAAGTATATGAAAGAAGGAAGTGGAAGATGAGAGACAGAAAGAGGGAGAAAAAGGAAGAGAGAATTGTTGACAAAGGAAAGAGAAAGAAGAAAGATGTAAATTGACACGTTTATTTCTGAAAGAAATGATGAATAGAAACGAAGAAGACACAATTTCTCAAAGAAATGATGGACAGAAAGAAAAAAGAAAAGATGAAAATTGTTTATGTCTTTCTTTACCAGAAAAGAAGAAAATATTTTTTAAAAAATAAAGAAAAAATATTTTTTCTTTACTTTTTTACGTATCAGAAAAGAATAAAAAGTAGTTTTCTTTATTTCTGTGGAGAAGGAGAAGGAGAAAAGATGACAGAACATAAAGGAAGGAATGGGAAAAGAAGAAAAGAGAGAAAGGTCAATGGTCTTTTCTCCTCATTCATTCCTTTAAATCGAAGAAAGAAAAGTTTTCCTTCTTATCTCTTCCTTTTTTATGAGAAAGAGGGAGACAGAGAAAGAAAGAAATCCCAGAAGAGCGGGGAGGGCGAAAAAAGAAATAAAGCATTTTCTCTTCCTACTTTTCTTCTTTCAATTTCGTTCGAGCTTGCGATCTTTTACTTTCAATGGAGCTTGCATTCATTACTTCCAGTGGGACCCCACCTCACTCGGAATCTTGTTCACTGATTTAATTTGTTCTCGCACTCACTCAAGCTCGGGCTTCCAACCTCAAATGGATTCGTGCTTACAGCAACTGTTACGAACTAACAAGGAGTTTCTCCTTAATGTAGCTAAGATTACTTCTGAAGATCCTACATTTCAAAAATGTGAGTACTGTCGACGCCCAAACCAACTACCTGATCCTTGTGGCCTCCATGAAACTCACCTTCCACCAAGCTATTCGGCAGAACATCTTTAACTTAAGACTGACATGTTCAACATATCATACTAACTCTAACTGGAAACTGGTTAAGAAATTGACAACAATCTTTTTACTTCATTCCTTGCCACTAATAGCACTGAAGATATTGGCTCTCCTCAGGATCAGAATAACTCTGCTCCTGCGGAACGTCCCTTCAAAAAACCATGAAGAACTATTAAACCACTATTAACACCATCCTCAACTGTCACAATTAGTAATAGTTTTACTCCATTAGAGACACCCGATAAACCTGAAGACTCCAGTGCAGAAAAAATGGACTTTTCTTTTCAAGATTCTGAAAACTTAGATAACTCTAGTTCAACTAATATTTCGACGGCTTCAGCACCGAAAAGGTACATTAAGTCTCTCACAATATATGATTATCCTGACAATAAAGGATATAAACTCACACACGGTGCAGCCACCGTCTGTAAAGATATTCCATACTGTGCGGTCTACAAAACGCATATCAAGTACAAGTGCCATTCTCAAGAGGACTATCAGTCATTAATCGCATTTTGCAAAGGCTTCAAACTCCAGTATGCTCTGGAATTAGCTAAACAAGAACCTGTTATCAAAGTGGTTATACGTCAATTACCAATTGACACCCAGGTCAACAACATTAAAACAGATCTCCTCAATCGAGGCTCTCCGGTTCTTGCCGTCAGTCAAATGAAGGGTCGCGCAGGTCAACACCTGCCCTTAATTTTAGCCACTTTAAAAAAGACACAAGCAGCAGCGAACATCACTCAACTAAATTACCTGGAATTTTACAAAATTAAGATTGAATTATATAAAGCTCGACCGTACATACAGTGCTACAGTGCTATCGATGTCAGAGACTAGGCCATACTCAGTCATCCTGTCATGCGAATGCAAGATGTCTCAAGTGTGCCGGTAATCATGCTACCTATCAGTGCACTCGCACAACCAGAGATGAAACAGTGATTTGCGTTAACTGCGGAGGGGGACACCCAGCCAACTCTCCAAGATGCCCAACTATCTCCAAAATACTCACCAGACGATCTACTCAGCAGAAAATTCCAAGCAAAGAAGATTTCCCCCCCTTACCACAAGACTCATTATCTGATCCACCATTTCATTCTACCAGCAAACCTAACTCAAGTTCAACCTATGCAAAGAAGACCAGTTCAAGCACATCGTCACCTTCATCTTCAGACTCATCGGATGCTTCAGATTCTCCTTTCAAAAAATTACTTGAAATATTTAAAGAACTCAAACTCATGCAGTTTCTTCAAACTTTAAGAACTCGATTTCCGGAAATACGAGCAGCAGAAGACTCTATTACAAAAATTTCCATTATTTTTGATTTAATGACAGCTGTTTTCACTACTGATTAAAAACAAAATATCACTTCATACTCAGCACATTTAGGACCATAACCCTTATGAGGGCCACTTTCTTCAGTGCTGATTGGCTACTTAGAGCACCAATCATGATTTAGTACTCTCATTTGACTCACCCAACCGTGCTACTCCCCTAAATCCTTCTCTTTATAGAAACAGGTCATCGTCAAGGACCCAGTCATGTTCTACATGAGTCGGCCTCGGTCTCCGGCTCATACTTACTACAAAGTCTGGACAACTTCATTGATATTATTACCAATACATATATAAGACAAGGAACTTTGAAGAGTTCCGGGACTCAATTCTCTAAATAAACCCGCCAATTATACCTTGACCTTACTCCTCTCAAGTGGGTTCGGGCATCACTACCTTCAGTTGAACTTGCTCTCACTTCAGCTCACGCGCGATAATTTCGTTCGTTCTTATAATCATTATCGCAAATGGTGTTCAAACTCATTACTTTCAGTGGGACTCGCACTCCCATGGGCTCGGGCTTACTAGCTTAAATTGGCTTCGCGATCAGCCTTATTTCCTATTGTTTGCTTAATATTGAAGAAAGAAGGGGTAAGATACTGCAATTTTTAACTTACGGAACATTGATTTTAAGTTGAGTCAACAAAAATGGCGGACGAAACTGTGAGGTATAGCTTCATGATTTTGCACATCCTCTATTTTATGACATCCTTTTATTTAACGTAGTTGATAAGGGTATGTGCGTAAATAATTGTTGTGCTATGTGATATATTATACACATGCATGCATCAAGGTGCATATTCGCGATTGTGCTTGGGTGTCGATGTTTGTCTCCCTTTGAAAAATTCCTTCGGGCATCCCGTGATATACTATGTTATAGTCACCAGCACGTAGCATGACTGCTCAAGGTCAAAATGTGCTGGCCGAGGAGAGCTTTCACATTATTTTGTTACAGAGTTGGTGGGCGCTTTGCACTGCAGAATGTACGTTGCAGTGTCTCAGAGTTATGAGGTATGCGTCTGTGTATAAAACACAAACGCAAAAATATTTTCTCTGTCATATTTGAATTATGTTCATCTTATACAGTATTGATTAATATATGTACGTCAAATTTTCGCTGATTTTCTCCCCAAAGGAGATGTTCTTTACGACAAATAGGTGCTATTGTTCGTGTTAAGCTAAAGATATACAGTATTATTTATTTCAAATCAAGTTATTTTCCAGATAGTTGTAAAAAAAATAAATATATTACGCATTTTCCAGAATTAAAATAAAAATGGATTATAAAATAAATGTGCCATCATTTTGAATGAAAATAAATTTTTAGACAGAAATACACTCACACACGTGATTATTAATTTATTTTTATTGTTTCTACTATAGGGATTCTTTTTCTATCTGTTATTAATTCCCCTGTGATTGACGGTATTTGTTGCTATTGGGTGCTGGAATAAGTGCGTATAGCTGGCAGCACTGCCGGTTATTGGAAAGCTGATTGACGGTAGGATCGTTGATCGGAATTCGTTTGCTTTTGCAGTGACCTTGAGCTGCCATGCTATATGCCAGTCACTATATCTCGAATTCCCCATTTTTCATGATCACCGATCATTTAAATATTTTTTTTTTACATTTATTTTACTTTTATACAAAATATTAACATTACTTAGTGACATAGATGATTTGGTTCGGGGTCTGCAACTGAAGATGTATAGCCACCAGCAAAAGTATCTCCTCCCCTAAGTGCAATGATTCCATTACTTGGGGTCCGGGTCATTTGCAATTGTGAGAACGCCTGGGCAGATGCAACCAAACTTACACGAACCTTTTCTCGATACTGACAGCAATTGGTAGCCCTGACCCAGGTGTTTATGCAGCTAAAATTGTAAAGTAGGTGACTAACGAAACAGTTCTCCATTCTGAGATGAATCTCTATAGTTCAGACTATGTTGTCCAATGAACTCCACACACACACCTGGAGAGGAGAAGATCTTGCTTGTCACACTGAGTATGTATTGAAATTGAAACATTTGAAAACGTTTGAACCTGGCTGAGATGTGAACCCGGGTCCGCTGAATAGAAGTTAGAGTGGAATCCGAATGAATGGAAATTGTAAGTTAGACTAAGGAAGGCTAGTAATGTAAATCGGTACCATTGTTAAAAACGATGCGATAGCCTCAACTTGAAGAACGTTTTGTGATATTTTCCTCATTGACGAAAGTCTATATCACTTTTTTGAGTTAAAGAAGGAATTCTCGAGTAAGTCATTGTGACACTCACATAAGGAACGTCTTATTTATAGTCTTATATGCAAAGATTTTGACTAGCTAAAAGTTTGAGTGGAAGGTGAAGTGACGCGGTAGGTAAGTGGTTAGCGCATTGAATTTCTATTCGGCAGACCCGGGTTTAAATCCCGGCCAGGTTGATACCTTTTCAAATGTTTCGATTTCAACGCATGCTCAGTGTGACAAGCAAGATCTTTTCCTCTCCAGAAAGAAAAATACGTGGGAATGAGGAGAATTGGAAAAGGTCTGTCAATGGAGGTAATCATTTACAAACTTATTTCCATCAGTTATTTTAGATTTGATATTTTCATCTACTTTCAAGCATTTTCTGATTCATGCGTGGTTAGTATTTTTATTTCTTTGAAGATACAGTATATAAAGAAATAACACATTACATACACAGCAATATTAAGATAAATATATGGTGTTCTTTGGAAAACACGCTCTGAACCAGTGAGATTCATCTCAAAGTGGAGAAATGTTTCGTGCGTCATCTACTTAATTTTTACTTGCATAAAGACCTGACTCAGTGCTACCAACTGCTGTCAGTGAGGAGAAAAGTGACGTGTAAGTTTAGTTGCATCTGTCCAGGCGTTCTCACAACTGCAAATGACCTGGACCCAAAGTAATGAAATTAGAGCACTTAGGGGAGGAGGTACTTTTGCTGGTGGCTGTGCATCCTCAATTGAGGTTATGAAAGAAAAATTTTGAATTTTATACTGATTTTGAATATTAAACAGTGATACTTTGATGCAGTTGTAAACAAGTTTGGTACTATTTTATCAACAATTTGTACAATTGATATTTTTCTTTTCTTTCTTTCTTTCTTTTTTTAAAAAAAATTGTATAGGCAAAACGGAGTGGTGTGAGACCCAGACATAAAATTCAATGAAATTACATAGAAATATCCTGGTTTCAAATAATATAAGTAGTTTAAATATACAGCAAAAGTTTAAAACGAAATTCGCGAAATTAAACTAATTCTTTAAGCGTTTAACAAAAAAAAAAAAAAAAATCTAAAGATGAGATATATACAATGGATAAATTTCAATGGGTTGCACAAAATGATTAAGGTTGGTTTAAAGGGACAAGTTTTGCCGATAGATGTCACTGCAGTCCTGGTATCTCTCTCATATTTTTTTTACCTTTCACGAAAATTCACGATTTCTCCTACAAATTTCAAACTATAGACTTCAAATTTTTAGAGAAGGAACTTCATAACCTATCGAAGGCAACAATCCGTGCCAATTTTTTATTTAGAATTTTCCTCATTGTTGAAACAGCATATTGTTTCAACAATTAAGCCGTTTCAACAATGAAAAACTTCTAAATAAAAAATCGGCACGGATTGTTGCCTTTGATAGGTTATGAAGTTCCTTCTCTAAAAATTTGAAATCTGTAGTTTGAAATTTGTAGGAGAAATCGTGAATTTTCGTGAAAGGTAAAAAAAAAATATGAGAGAGATACGAGGACTGCAGTGACATCTATAGGCAAAACTTGTCCCTTTAGACCAACCTTAATCAGTGTAATTTTATCCTCATTTGTAGTTTTCGAGAAAATCAATAAGAAATTTCTTTGTTTCTTTCCTTTGGTAAACGTAAAAACTTATGCTATGATAATTATACCACTTAATCAGTGGCGGATCCAGGGAGGGCGATCGCCTCCCAGAAGAGGAAACTTTTCTTTTATTTTATATATACATAAAACTCATCCCAGATTTAGGAGCTCTTAAAAGTAGCTCTAAGTAGCAGTATTACAACCCACTGCCCCTCCAGAAGTCCGTCCTGGATCTGCTCCTGCACTTAATAAAATGAAACTGACACTGACGTATACATTAACCAGGTTTTTCATTATGAAACTAGCAAAAACGATATTATATAGTATGTCTATTGTTAATCAGATATTACCCAAATGTATGAGTAACTCTTAAATTTTGTCCAAAGATAATACATATACAACTGTCATTCAATAAAAAGCCTGATTTTTTAAAGAATCTAATAAGAGAATGGAATAGGACACTTACTTATTTTTGAACGTAATCTCCCTCAAGTTCTATTACACTTACGCCAGCACTGGACAAGCTTCTTAATTCCACGTGCAAAGAATTCTTGGAGGCGTGTCTGCAACCGGTTATGTACTGCTGCCTGGACTTAAGCGAACCTAAAGCCACTATGAGCCTTTTTAGTGGGTTAAATATGTGATAATATGAAGGTTCCAGATCCGGAGAATACGAGGTGGGGCAAGCAGACGAACTTTAGGTCTTTGATGATATCTAATGTGACTCTAGCAGTGTGTGGTCTCGCGTTATCTTACAGTAACAGGACGCCAATGGATACTAGTCTACACCGCTTCCTCAGAATTGCTAGTTTTACATTTTACATTTTCATAGATATATTCGACACTAATTTTCATTTTTGCTGCAATATCACTCACCGTAATACGCCTGTTTTCCGTATCAACTCATCAATTCTCGCAATGTTGTTCTCCGTGACTGCACAGACAGAGCGTCCTAGGCGTGGCGAATCGTCAACACTTGATACACCCCTCATTTGAACTTATCTGCCCACTCGTATTCTTGTGTTCGACTCAAACAACTTTTACCATATTACACTATCATCCGAGATGAATTTCGATTGGTTTCAACCCTTCAGCTAACAGAAATCTGATGATACTCCGCTGCTCCATGTTGGTGCAACCTGCAAAAGTGCCATCATCTTAATTTCACTGATTTCCAGCATCCCGTTCGCGAGACAGGCGTGCCAGGCCCATCTGATTACAGTTCTATGATACCACCAAAAAATAACCAAGAGGTACAAACTTTGTCGAAGTTTCGTATTTTTAAACAACTTTTCCGGTTTCGTATATTGAATGGACCTTGTATCAAGGAATAAATTACATCAGGCTGAACAAAATGAGATGCTTGAAAGTAAATTTTTCATGTGTAATTAAGAAAATCAAGGAAACCCCATTTTTGTAGCACTAAGAAAGTATATCGATCGTTGCCAATAAAATTGATAGTTTTTATTGTTTCGGAACAAATCATTTATTTATTTACTGTATATACAAAATGTTTCAATGTTCGGTAGGATATTTTCTCTCTTTCTATGTGTGTTCTCCTAGCTCTGAGACCCACACTTCTAACAGTTACACTAAAATTGTGTGTAATATTATCAGTGACTCTTTTGTTCGTTTGTGCTCAGATCAAAAGTTTCCGTCAGCTGTTATTGTTCAATTAAATGATAACTTCACCCCATGGGGGGCATGGACATTCTTTATCGTAATGTTTTGTGGTGATATTTGTATACTGTGTAAACATATGAAGTGGATTACATAATATGAAGACTTCTATCCGCTTCTGTGATTCAGTCAAATCACGTGTTATTTTACGTGATAAAACCATATGTTCGTCCAATAGGTTTTTTTTTTTATTAAGGGCAAGTTGACTATTTTTAGACTTTTCTCTCCGATAAAGGATATTCACTTCACAGCTGGTATGTATGTTTTTTCTTTCTTTGCTATATGTTAAAACTATTTTCAACATTTGATTTTTTAATGCTAGATTGTACGTTATTCTAGGAGCACATAATAGAACACTGCGAACAAAATGAAATTGTCAGAAAGAAAAAAATTACAAGATCATAGGTATGAATTGTCTCTCGTATCAAAGTGTATAGAGCCTTAGAACAACCTATGAAATCTTGTACTTCGATAATAGAGTGGTCCTGCCCAGAATTTATTACAGTTCTTTAAGTCAAAGTTACGTCACATAGTTGACTAATAATGACAATAGAAGATAACGAGTTATTTTCCTGTGATAAATGTGTTTACAGACATTCATAAAATCGTTTGGTCTAAGGAACCATTTATGCATCATTACGACTTTTGCATGTTCCGCCTACGAACAACCAGAAGTACGCAAATCCAGTGCTTGTAATAAATAAATAAATAAATAAATGAATTAATTAAACAGGAAAGATAAGATCTTTTAACAAGTGAAGTACATTTAAATATCCAATCAAACCGCATAATTATATTTCATTTGTTTCTGAGGTCACGCTATGAATTAATGAATGTGTGATGACAATTGCTTGACCTTTGGATTCAGGGAATAAGCCTTGAACTTCATTTAAAATGATCCTGTTGCATACTCTCTGATATGTCTGTTATATTCATTTCCTGTTAAGTGATACGGAAATATAATAGTGGTACGGCTGTCTAGGAATATATACGGGTAATATTACCTTGTGGCCAATTCCACATCATGAGTGAGTACTTTGAATATAGGCTTCATGCCATTTGAATACTGCATGTTCTTTGGAGTATAGGAAGTATTTATTAGTCACTGCATCAGGAGCTTCATGTTTAGTTAAGCATATAATGAAAAGTAACCTTTGCAGCAGCAAGTTATAATAGGGTGTCCCAAAATTCAAGTAAGAAGTAATTTTGATAGAAAAATCAGGTTTATAATGAAAAATTGTAATCTCTTTATTGATTCATAAAGTATACAGTATAAGATTATGTTTGGAATAGCATAATGGGTAAATGGCCTCCACGGCTTTGCTTGCACATACACACACTTCGTTGAAATTTTCCATGACATCTTTCCATAAATGTGGCTGAATTTCATTGATACAACGTTCAATTTCCTCCTTCAAATCGTGGATGGTTATGGGGTTGGTAGCATAAACCTTATAATAATAATAATAATAATAATAATAATAATAATAATAATAATAATAATAATAATAATAATAATAATAATAATAATAATAATAATAATAATAATAAATATAAAAATAAAAATGAAAATAGAAAATAAAAGCAAAGAAAAAAGTCCAACGGCGGTAAATCGCATAATCAGGGCGGCCAATTCTGATCACCAAATCGGGAAATTATAGATCATTAAATAACTCATGCAGTAATTGAATTGTTTCTCGGACTGTATGGCATGTGATACCGTCTTGTTGAAACCACGTATCGTCCACATCCATGTCTTGCAATTTAGGTACAAAAACTGGTGTATCATGTCACTATAGCGAGCACCATTAACTGTTATTATTATCTGACCAGGCACATTTTCGAGAAAGAATAGTTCGATGATACCTGCAGCCCAAAATCCGCACCAAACAGTGACATATTGTGGATGCATTTGTTTCTCAACAATCAGACGTGGATTTTCTGAACCCCGAATGCGATGATTTTGTCGATTAACAAAGCCATCAAGATGAAAATGAATCTCATCGCTGATGATAATTTTCCTATTCCGACCATATTTTGTACGAAAACTGCGAACTATAGCTGCCAAACTTTCATTATTTTTAAAATTGCTGAACAATGAAAACACGTTGTTCTTTCGTGTAGCACCCTATTTTAAATAACCCTGAAACGTCAGCTATCACGTTGTCCTTTTTTTCGTTGGCAGTACCTTACTGCACAAATGCAGAGTTGGCGTGGGTCAATGAAAACTTGACCCACGACCCACTGACCCACCACCCATCGTTACCCACGACCCACTGACCCACCACACACCATGACCCACGACCCACCTGACCCACCACCCACTGTGACCCACCAGCCACCTCAACCATTCCCATCCACTGTGACCTACTCTGACACCAAAATCTCGTAATCAATTCTTACACATAATCCACGGCCTCTTCTACTGACTAAAGAGTTTACACTTGTAACAAAACAAGACTGTGAATTGTCACTAATCGGAGTTTGAATTTCTACGGTCAATCGCTCAAGCACCACTCTATTACACTTTACGATATAAAATGATAAAGTGTTTGTCAATAAGGAAATTGAAGCACTTCGAGGTGGGGGAAATTAGTGTGTGCCTAAAATATACTTGTACTAAGAGAGTATTCTTGCGAGTGTTAATTTCTCAACGCATTCCAAAAGAAACTTCTATTCGCAGGAAAATACTTCTGTACAATATCGAAAAGGTTATTATTTCTCAGTTCACAGTATTTTTCTCCAAAAGACTTGAAAAGCAGTTTTCCATAGCGTATAAAGGTGCTCGGATACTGTCTGTAAGAGCATCTCCATAAAGTATGCTCATAATTGAGGCCTATTCCGAAAGAAGGGCACATAGACCGTTTCCGTGAATGGAGAAAAAGAGCCTTAAAGATTTTATCAGAGTATATAACAATAACATACGCTTGCAAATACCTATAACAGGTTTTTTTAATAAGAAAGACCTTTTTGACTAATAAATAGGCTGTATTAAATGAAAAATATATACTATTTTACATGTTTATAAACGTATTTGTATAAAATGTTATGTGCCCTTTTTTCGAAAATCCTGGTTGGTTGAAGAAACAGCATACTATTAATGCATCACATTAATGACTTTATTCTAAAATAAATCAAATATAAGCTATTACACATGGTAATAAATGTGTTATGGATTTAGTCCTGTTCGTACTCATTCAATATGCATTGAATCAGGCCGCTGTCTTCAGCTGACAAAAGCTTCATTAAGGACCGAACATCTTTCTGTTTATGTTCGCTCACTCCAACAAAAGGGTACTTTTGAAAGATAAGAAAATGGGATACATGTTGGCATGTACGTCTTAGAATACAGCAGAACGCCTGATAGAGTGTACTTCATCATTACATACTGCATAAGTATACGTTGGAGTTTTTGGTGTTGGGTTGGAACGAAAAAAAAGGGGCAAGAGCTGTGTCAAAAGCCTTAATAAAATTTTTATCCATTGTCAGTTCAAATGGAGATGGATTCTGTCGACAGGTAATGATGGCTTCTAACCATGGCTTCGATAGTTCTGACCGTAGTCAAACTCCAACACTAAAGGAGATGGACTTAGTTTACCTTCACTATTAGTTGCCTGTGATTTGGAAATAAACTCGTCCTTCAAAGTTTTGCGTCTATCATCTTTCCTTTTATGAACTTGATAATGAACTTTACATGGGTCACTAGGATAGCTAATTTGTTTTTCGTCACATTCAGCACAAAAGTCACACTTGTCAGTTTTAGATTTAACAAATCCATATCTAAACATCCAAATCCATGCTTAAACATTTTAAAGTACTTCACATATAATAGTTTCAATGCTTCATCGGTTTTATCCTTATAGTATCCTTGAAACATTGTGTACAATGCCGTATTGTTAAGATGTGAGTTTTCAAAATATTTCAGTTTTGATTTATGTCCACAATAATGACTGTAATCACTTGGAAATAACTGCAGGTGACTCTCTATCACTTCCCAGATATTGCTTCTTTGATTCTTCACGTTTCAAATTCATGTTACTAAAAACTACACGCGTCTTATACAAAGATTTACTTTCAGTATCCATTTTAAATTACTGCCACATTTTTAGGTTAATAATATAGCAAGGAGCACAGTAATAACCGCTGTTAAAGCCTGAATGTAAGCTGTGTGCCAAAACCGTGGTGCAAAGGCTTGCAAAAAAAATATTGCCAGGCGGCCAAAAATAAAGATATCGAGATGAAATTTTCACAGCACCTACAGTATAACATGCCGGGTCGTTCTAAATGATTTCCGGAAAAAGGGGCACATAGGCCTATGTGCCCTTCTTCCGGAATAGGCCTCAATTGTAATTTGTGTAATCACTAAAACACCACGTTAAATTTAAGTTACTACTACTACAACACATTATTATTATTATTATTATTATTATTATTATTATTATTATTATTATTATTATTATTATTATTATTATTATTATTATTATTATTATTATTATTATTATTCTGTAAAAATATGAAGTGGTTTGTATCTGAATACTAAAAACTAGTTGACTGCCAATCTCGGTAGTCGTTAAGTCTAAGAGGTAAGGACTTCTTTCACAAGGTTCCGGGTTTATATTTCGGAGGAGGGTGATGGTATTCATGGGGTCATACGTTTATAGGACCCACCAAATTAAGTGCCCTAAGACATAAAGTACATTCCCAGGGAAAGTGCATTCCTTGGCATCTCTACCAGAAGCTGGTAGACCTCGGATGAGCTTAATTTCCTGCGTAATGATTGAAAATAGTATAGCATTACACAATGAAAATTCTCTTCGGTGCTAGCGGTTCCGGGTTTGCTTCCCGTTGGGGGCACTCAGTCGAAAATGTGTAAAAAGATTTTTTAGGCCAATCATCCTGAATTAGGTTTTTCTCATTTACACCAGCCCAATGCCGGTGTGGTACCTAATATATAGGTCCCAGGCCGTTTCCTTCCTTCCTTTCCCCGGAGACTGTGCTCGTCGAGGCATGTCATCCCTCAAACGTGACGGGCTAAATGGCCATAGATGGCGAAAGCCCAGAAATTTAAAATCCATCCACAATGAAAATTATAGCACCTTTTCTGTTCCTAACTGTTTACTCTCCCTTATCCTGATAGCTTAGATAGCAGAACACATTTAAAATAAAAGAACGTTTTATTGTTTAAAGAGACCTAATGTTATGTGGACTGTTGTTCTGCGCTCCCCTCCCTACTTCCACAACACGCACTGATTGAAATTTCATCGAGAAGAATTCAAAAGGCTGATAGATGTAGATCATAACAAATCTGTTAGACGAGATTTCTTTGCGTAAGACAATTGGAAGTTACCTTCTGATTTCAGAACTATAATTTGTGATGCTTTTGAACTCCACTTAATTTATAACTTCAATGGTATCTCCCTCGAAAAAACTGGGGTTGCGAAGAGTCACTCAGGGCAACCACTTTTTCAGGGCAAAATTTGGGAAACAAATGAAATACACTTCTAGTGTCCTTTTGTGTCATAAACAATAATTTTTTCCCATATTATTCTAGATATTCTTAGATCCTTAGTCCTGAAAAAGATTAGCTCACTCATTCCACAGGATCTATTGAAATATTCAATATTTTTTCATGTTCGAGGCAAACGCTACGTATTATTACCACAAAAATATTATAGGCGTGTCCTTTGGACAAATCACCTAGATGGACCGCAGTGGCTCAGTGGTAGAGCGTTCACCTCTGGTGCGTGGGGTCCTTGGATCGATCCCAGCTCGTGCCAAGTGAACTTTGTGATGGGCAAACACTGTGTGCGTGAGTTTTCTCGGTGTTCTCCCGTTTCCTCCTACTTTCTTCATTCCACGATTTCTTTCATTTCTCATCAACACCGCCTTCTTTAGCCTAGTTCGCATAATCGGCAAATCAGCTAGGCCACTACTTAGACAAGCTTATAAGTATTTTCTTTCCGCATCTTTCTGTTGATTTTTTGTGGCCCAATCCTCTCACTATCTAGAAGTTTGGAGGTTTTACCACTTCAAACAAACGTACAGGACACAAAAAAGAAAATATTTAGTCCGATTTGCCGACGGTAGATTCACAAAATACGAAACATATAAGTAAATACATTGTTCCAAACAGCATGTTGTAAATCATAACTAGTCGGTCTCCAGAGAAAAAGTTTATTTTTCCCTCTCAACTGTAAAATACTCAGGAAGACAGATAAAGTATAACCGCTATTTGCAGATGCGGATATAACAGGTTGCCAGATCTACATATTTATTTTTAGATCTAGGGATTTTTCGTCGCAATACGGAAAACCAGGTTTTTTAAAACTGTGGTCTGTAGGTTTTCTGTAGTGTAGGAGAATATACTCAAAAATATTGTGTGGCACATAGTTTTTTCAGTGAGGTCAATGAACGAATGAACTATACAAGGCCTATATTTTACTCCTTGAAGGTATCTTACTAGGGAGAAAATGCGAGGACTGATTTGTCAAAAGAATGTTTCACTGTCTTCACGTTCCTTTTCCCCCTTCCGTTTTAGGTTTCCTCTATCCTACAAGAGGTCTTCATAAATAGAAAATAATGACCATAGAACAAACAAACTCGACCTTTGTTTCACCTTATGTAGATGTCAACTGTTGAACTTGCCGCTATTCTAATGCTATCACATTGCTGCACGAAGCATTGTTGTTAGCAGATGAGTGATAAACAGTTAAACCTAAGATCTAACGAGTCTCTCCTATAGGTTTCTCTATTATTATTGCATTCATGTAATTTCTTGATGAATGCATTTGCTACCTATGTATGCGTTTGTATCTATAATTGAGTATTGTATATAGGTCTAAAGTGAAAATTAATTGTTATGTTAAGGAAACTTTAACTGGGAACAGTGGTCATTTTTGCTACCTCTTTCCTGCCAAATGGCGAGTATGCTTGCCCTCTATGTGTGCGGTCCCGGCTCTATTCTCGACAAGTTGGCTTGCTTCGGTTTGAACAGGCGGTAGTAGCAAGTTTATCATTCTTTTCCGGTTGATATTCTGTATGAGCAAAAAGCTCTCAAACTTAAGGAGACGATTTAAAGTACCAGAGTCATACAGAAAGGGAGGGCTAGGGACCTATGGCCCAGTGGCGGATCTAGACAGGGTTCAGGGGGGCCTAGGCCCCCAGTTTTTTGAGGGACAAAAACAATTTAAACTATTATTTATATATCTTTGAAAGTTTCTAATAAACAAGGTATACTTATCATAATCTTGGTTCCGACTGTGCCCCCCCCCCAGTTTTTACCTCCTAGATCCGCCTCTGCCATAACCTCACCAACATGAACCAACGAAAACTACTGATCACTGCTTCTATCCATTAATTCTTCAAGATACACTGAGAAAAATCTGTTACCCGGACAGCGGTATATTGTATGCACGACTCCAAAAGTGCATTACCACCTGCAATTCTCCTTTTCCTGCAATAGCAGGCAACCCAAAAAGCTCGGCGGTTGGGTTGGTTTCGAATTCGAAAGGCGCTGGACCAAACCTCAATTTTGTAATAAATATATCAGTGTGGCAAACTGCAAATAAGGGAATAAAACAAATTGTTAAAAATGACAATAATATTATCGTGACGGAGATGGATGACATCAAAAGTTACAAAATGATCTTACTTAAGCAGTTCAAACAAGATGAATGGCAAGAAACATATATCAGAGGAAAGCATTTCTCTCCTCACCTCCCAAAAAATGAATCTCATAAAAAAGAAAAAGTTACATAAAGTTACGTAAGTTTTAATATAAAAGCCCCACTTTATATTGTAGAAGTTGACACCCAAAACGCAAGAACAACTGAACCAAAGTCAATGAAATTCTGCACAGATATTGTAGACGTAAAAGGAGGGAATACGAGTTTCGTATTTTCCTGGAAAAAACGGCTGGGTGGGGCACGGACCCCTCCAAACCTTTGATCACGAAATATCATAACTGCTAGTAACAGTATGTCAGAAGTGTGTAAAAGACATGAAGAATTGCAACGGAACTTTTTGTATTGAAAATAAGCAAAAACTAAAGGAATACGGGCTTTTTAAATTTTCTGCGGAAAAACGGATTTAGGGGCCAAAAGGTCCCACCCAAAATTTTGAAACTTAACGTCCGAAAGGCAACAAGAAGTGAACCGAAGTGAACGAAATTAAGCGCAGATGTTGCAAACGTAACATGATGATACATGTTTTGAATTTTCCTCGAAAAAACGGTTGGGTGGGGCGCGGACCCCTCCAAATCTTTGATCACGGAAAATCAAATGTACTGGCAACAGCATGTCAGATGTGTGTAAAGGACATGAAGAATTTAATCAAACTGCGTGTATGGACAATACGCAAAAAATATAAGAAAACATTTATTTAAATTTTCTGTGAAAAACGGTTTTAAGGGGAAAAAGCTCAAACCCAAAATTTTGAAAGTTGATGCCCGAAATGCAAAAGGACGTGAACCGAAGTGAATGAAAATGTGCACAGATATTGTAGACAAAATGGGGAATCCGCGTTTCGTATTTTCCTGGAAAGAACGGTTGAGTGGGGCACCGATCCCTCCAAATATTTGATCACGAAAAGTAAAAAGTGCTAGCAACAGTATGTCAGTCAGATGTGTGTAAAGAACATGAAATATTGAAACGAAACTTCTTGTATGGATAATACACAAAAAATAAAGGAACACAGGGTTTTCTATGTTCTTCCCAAAGACGGTTTTAGGGGGCAACCTCAAAATTTTGAAATTTGACGCCCGAAAGGTAAGAAGAAGTGAACCGAAATGAAAGAAACTTTTCACAGGTATTGTAGATATAAAATGTGGGAATACGGGTTTAGTATTTTGCTGGAAAAAACAATTCGGTGGGGCACTAACCCCTCCAGACCTTTGATCACGAAATATCAAAAGTGCTAGTAACCGTATCTGAGATGTGTGTAAAGGACATGAAGAATTGCAACGAAACTTTATGTATGGACAAAAAAATAAATGAATATTGTTTTTTTTTATTTCCCGCGGAAAAACATTTTAGAGGGAAAAAGCTTTTCTATGTTCTTCACAAAGACGGTTTTAGGGGGCAACCTCAAAATTTTGAAATTTGACGCCCGAAAGGCAGAAGAAAAAAATAAAATCTCTGAGTTTTACGTCCCACGATTATGCCGGTTAGACTAAAGGAGACGGTGATGATGAGTAATGAATGAAATGGTGAAATGAAGAAAGTGGGAGGAAACGGAGAACCCCGAGAAAACCCATGCACACGGTGTTTGTTCACCACAAGGTTCACTTGGTGGGGGCTGGGATCGAACCCGGGACCCCAAGCACCAGAGGTGAAATCTACCACTGAGCCACCACGGCCCCTGAAAGGCAGAAGTAAACCGAAGTGAATAAAATTTTTCACAGATATTGCATACGTAAAATGAGGATACGAGTTTCGTATTTCCTTGGAAGAAACGGCCGCGTGGGGCACGGACCCCTCCAAACATTTGACCACGAAAAATAAAAAGTTCTAGTAACAATATGTCAAATATGTGTAAAGTACATGTAGAATTGCAACGAAACTTTGTGTATGAACAATACGCAAAAAATAAAAGAATACGTTTTTTAATGTTCTGCAGGAAAACGGTTTTAGGGGGCAAAAGAACCCACCACAAAAGTATGAAATTTGACGCCGGGAAAGCAAGAAGAAATGAACCGAAGTGAATGAAATTTTGCACACATATTGTGAAAATAAAATGTGGGAATACTAGTTCCGTATTTCCTGAAAAAAAAACCGTTAGGTGGGGCACGGACCCCTCCAAACATTTGCTCAGGAAATATCAAAAGTGCTAGTAACAGAATATCAAATTTGTGTAAAAGACATGAAGAATTCCAATGAAACTTTATGTACGGGCAATACGCAAAAAATATAGAAGGTTTTTTTCTGCGGCAAAACGGTTTTAGGGGCAAAAGCTCTCGCCCCTAAATTATGAAAGTTGCCGCCGGAAAAGCAAAAAGAAGTGAACCGAAGTGAATCAAATTGTGCGCGGACTTTGTAGACATAAAATGAGGGAATATGAGTGCTATTTTCCTGGAGAAAAGGGGTGGGTGGGGCACGGATCCTCCCTAACGTTTGATCACAAAATATCAAAAGTGCTAGTATGTCAGATGTGTGTCAAGGACATGAAGAATTGCAACATAACTTTATGTATGGACAATACGCAAAAAGTAAACGAATACAGGTTTTTCTAAGTTCTGCGGGAAAACGGTTTTAGGGGCAAAAGCTCCCACCCTAAAGTTTGGAAGTTGAGCTCGAAAGGAAAAAAAGAAGTGAACCGAAGTGAGTGCAAATGTGCACATATATTGTAGACAAAAAATGAGGATACGGGTTTCATACTTTCCTGGAGAAAATGGTAGTGTGGGGCACGGACCCCTCGAAACCTTTGATAAAAAATTAAAATGCTAATAACAGTATGTAGAAAGTGTATAAAGGACATGAAGAATTGCAATGAAATTTTTGTATGGATAATACGCCAGAAATAAAGCAATACTGGTTCTTTTATGTTCTGCTGAAAAATGGTATTAGGGGGCAAATGCTCCCACACAAAATTTTGAAAATTGACGCCCAAAAGGCAAAAAGAAATGAACCGAAGTGGATGAATTTCTACACAGATATTGTAGACGTAAAATGAGGGAATACGGTTTCCTATTTTCCTCGAAAAAAGGGTTGGGTGCTGCATGGACACCTCAAAACCTGTGATCACGAAATATTAAAAGTGCTACTAACAGTATGTCAGATGTGTGCAAACAACATGAAGAATTCCAACATAACTTTGTGTATTAACAATACGCAAAAAAGAATACTTTTTTTTGTTCTGCAGAAAAACGGTTTCAGAGGCAAAAGCCACCACGCGAAATTTTGAAAGTTGACGTCCGAAAGGCAAGAAGAAGTGAGCCGAAGTGAATGAAATTGTGCACAGATATTGCAGACGTGAAATGAGAATACGAGTTTTGTACTTTTCTGGAAAAAAACAGTAGGGTGGTGCACAGACCCCTCCAGACCTTTTATCACGAAAAATCAAAAGTAATAGTAACAGTATGTCAGATGTGTGTAAAGGAAATGAAGAATTGCAACATAACTTTGTGTATGAACAATACGCAGAAAGTAAATGAATACGTTTTTTTTATGTTCTGCGGGAAAACGGTTTTTGGGGGGTAAACCTCCCAAACAAAATTTTGAATGTTGATTCCCGAAAGTCAAAAAGAAGCGAACCGAAGGGAGTGAAATTGTGCACAGATATTGTAGACATAAAGTGAGTGAATACGGGTTTCGTATTTTCCTGGAGAAATCGGTTGGGTGAGGCACCTACCCCTCCAAACCTTTGATCACAAAAAATGAAAAATGCTAGTAACAATACGTCAGATGTGTGTAAAAGACATGAAGAATTGCAACAAAACTTTTTGTATGGACAAAAAATAAAGGAATATGTTTTTTTCTTTTTTGCGGAAAGACGGTTTTAGGGGCAAAAGAACCCAAAACCAAAATTTTGAAAGTTTACGCGCGAAAGGTAAGAAGGAGTGAACTGAAGTGAATGAAATTTGGACAGATATTGTAGACACAAAATTAGGGAATATGGTTTTCGTATTTTCCTGGAAAAAACGGTTAGGTGGGGCACGGACCCCTCCAAACCCTTCATCTTGAAATATCAAAATATCTAGTAACAGTACATTAGATGTGTGTAAAGGACATGAGGAATTGCATCAAACTGCGTGTGTGGACAATAAGCAAAAAATAAACGAATACATTTTAAAATTTTGGTTAAAAACGGTTTTGGTTGGCAAAAGCTCCCGTCTACAATTTTGGAATTTGACCCCAAAAGACAAGAAGAAGTGGACCGAAGTGAATGAAATGTGCTCTAACATTGTAGAGGTAAGGTGAGGGAATACGTGTTCCGTATTTTCCTGAAAGAAAAAAAAAACTTGTGAGTGAACCGAGGCGTTGAGTTGCGGGAGAAGTGGACCGAAGCGACAGCAATTGTATGTAGATATTGGATATGTAAAATATGGCCTTCCGTGTTTCACAAGTGTCATGTCTCCATCCGATTTTTTCAAATTTGGCAGATCAAGTAACAGCAAACACAAACAGTATAGCGTATTTTATAGTATTTCAGGAGGCACCTTTAATCCTTGCAATATTTTTTCAGCATAAAGAAAAACACGTGTCGATTTATTTCCAGTTTGCTATTGATATGCCAAATTTGAAGCAAAACGGATAGGAACACTTGAGAAACACGAGAGCCCTTATTTTACATATAATATCTACACACAATTTGATTTGCTTGGGTCCACTCCTTTCTGAGCTATTACGGTAATATTTTCTTTTTTTTTCGGATGGGACCTAGGCCCCAACACTGTTTTTCCCCAAAAATTAAAACATGTTTCATATACTGTTTTGCAAATAGTCCCTTTACGAAGATTCGTTGCAATTCTCCATATTCTTTAGGAACTTTTGCGTATGCTTATTTGCACTTTTGAGATTCCCTAATCAACGGTTAGAAGGTCCGTGCCTCACTCAACCGCTTTTTCCAAGAAAATACGAAACCCAATTATCTCATTTTTCGTCTACAATATCTGCGCACAATTTCATTTAATTCGGTGCACTTCTTCTTGCATTTTGGGCCTCAAATTTCAAAATTTGGGGTGGGGGCTTTTGCCCCGTAAAACCGTTTTCTTTTCGCAGAAAATAAAAGAAAAACCGTATTCGTTTATTTTTTGCGTTTTGTCCCTACACAATGTGTCGTTCCAATTCGTCATGTCCTTCAAACACTTCTGTTATTAGCAGTTTTGATATTTCACGATCAAAGTTCTGGAGGTGTGTGTGTCCCACCTAAACGGTTTTCTTTTTTTCTGGAAAATAAGAAAAACGTATTCCCTCATTTTATTTCTACAATATCTGTGCACAATTTCATTCACTTCTGTTCACTTCCTCTGGCCTTCAGGCCTTAACTTTTAAAATTTTGGGTGATAGCTTTTGCCCCCTGAAACCGTTTTTCAGCACAAAATAAAAAAACCCGTGTTCCTTTATTTTTTGGTATGTTGTTCATACACAAAGTTTCGTTGCAATTCTTTGTCTCCTTTACACACATTTGTCATATTGTTATTATCGCTTTCAATATTTCGTGATGAAAGTTTTGGAGGGGTCCGATCCCCACCTAACCGTTTTTTCCAGGAAAATACGAAACACGTGTTCCCTCATTTTATGTCTGCAATATGTGTGTAAAATTTCGTTTACTTCGGTTTCCTTGGTTTTTGCCTTTGGGGCGTCAACTTTCAAAATTGTGGGTGGGGTCTTTTGCCCCTTAAAACCGTTTTTCCGCAGAAAATAAGAAACACGTATTAGTTTATTTCATATGTAGTGTCTACCTTCCAAATTTTATCAAAATCGGAGTGTTACATTTCAGAAGTGTTGCTTGTTAATAATAATATTTCTTTAAAATTGTATGAACAAATAGAGGAAATTAAAGCGAAAAATTGGGATCAATTGGAACTTTCGGCTCCTACCAACATTGAAAGAAATGACACCACAAGTATTTGGATGCAAGGTAGACATGAAATTTAAAACAGAGATTTAACTATATTTCTGTCATGATTTTAATGCACACTGCGAAGTTTTTAAATGCTAATTAAGTCAGGATTTCACATCCAAATTAAGTTGGAACATAATAATTCTTGTTAGAAAACCCGAGTCGGCAATGCGAATTTAAGATTAGCCAATACTTTAGATAGCATGGGAAAAAGGTGAAGACTGTAACCTAAGTGTGCGGCCAAGTGGGTTGCGAGGCGATTTAATAAATTGGATGTGTTATACTCGGCAGAGTCCACCTCAACCGTTTCATTTTGTTTTAAAACGAAACATTTTTGTCATGAGTTACATTTAGGGATGCGCACGAGACGAATCGAGACAGGATTTTCCTGACAAAATTCGAGTCGAGACACGGTACTTCCAATAGAGAAATATACATTTTTCGAGTCGAGACATCACTTTTACAGCACATTTTCGAGACGAGACAGCCACAAATCTTGTCTCAAGCGCATCCCTAGTTACATTAGCACACACTACATGAGTGAGAATTTATATTATGATAGAATATACTATGAGCTTTAATAGAAAAAGTGTAGACACTCGATAATTATTTTACATAGTAAGATTTCAATAGATTCAGTGCTTGATCGTGCCGTGTATGAAGTTATGAAATATGAATTGGTTTCAACAGGCGCGGATCCAAGAGGAATTTTATAGGGTCTACAGCCCCCCCCCATGACGCTCAGGTGTACACTGGATAGAGTGGGTTTCAATCCTACTTTATTTACACTGGGTAAAGTTGGAAACTATGGTTTAGTCCATCCCTTGATCATATCCTGGTACTGCGGTGTTAATATCTGGTCAGAACTTGCTGTTCTAGAAGCCTCAAGTTCATACGCGATAAAATAGTATTTCTGCATTATGCACCTTTTTAAACTATTTTCAATATTTTTATGTATCTTCAGATAAACCATCCTCGAAAAGTTTGATTTGTTGGATACCGGTACTGTATTTCTGACAATGCTTCCATTATCAAATAGTGTATGTAGTTTTATTTAACATAGAATTGCATACGCCAAAACAGTAGAAAACTTCTCATTGTTATAACTTTTCTTGAGTTGATTTTGAGCTTAACGTCCCTTTCAGCAGCGAAGCTATATGAAACTATATTTCGTATAGCGTCGAATCCGAATCACATGAACTCCCACCGAGAATCGAACCTGGGTCTTCCATGTGTTAATTTTACTTGAAAAATTTTTTGCTTTTTTTAAAAAATAATCCTTGAATTATATGTAGTCAGTGTTGAATACAGGTTTCATTTTAGTACGTGGCAATAGTAACTTCCATGGTCCCCTCTCTTCTACCTCTAGACACAGAAATATTGATTTTAATAACCTCCAAATTACGATTTTTATCAATAAAGAGTAGCTGTCCTACTAACTCTTGTATCGATTTCCTGCTAAGCAAAGATAAAGTGAATCTAAAAAGGTAGGGGAACGGTAGGTAGCGACATGACGTCACGCCGTCCCCCATGCCTATCTTTGCCCATTGTAATTTCTTAGGAACTGGGGGACGCCGTACACATTTTTTGGAGGAATGATAAATACTTTTTTTTAACTTTCTAATACAATCCCTGTGGGCTTTCGCGAATCTGGATGTATTGTTTTTATGAGGAATAAAGAGGCTTCAAACAACAACGATTTGTATACAAGTCTTATTAGGTGTTTTAGAAAGAAGTAAGGAACTCACAACTGACCTTCTGTCTGTTTTTTTTAGCACAATGTTACAAAGCACAGAAGCCTGCGGGCATTTTTTTTGCCTGAGTGTAGCTTCAGTACTAAAATCAAGACTTTCGTTCTGTCGTTGGCACGTGTCGAATCAGCTTGTTTGCTGTACGATGTTTTGCCTTCAGGCGATCGACTAGATAGCTAGCTAGAAGAGTCAAGAAATAAATAAATAAACAAAGCGATATGCTTGTTTCATGGAGATATGCTTGCTTCTTGACATTAAGTGTTTGAAAACCAAAACTGTTCTGAGTATCCATTTTGTTATTTCCATAATAAGTATAAAGGGAAATGTTAATTCTCATAATATGAGAATATTATATAGTAGGGGTAAAACTGAGGGGGAACGCGAGGGGAACGTTATATATATAATAACTTAGCATATTTCTTTCCAAAATTTTATAAAAACTATTTATTTTATAGAGTTCGAAATTCGGCCAAATTTTATTAGTATTAATATTGCATGTTCATTTTTACTTTTTCTTGCTAAGGTAATATTAGAGCGCGCTAATTAAAAAATTAATTTTCTTCCATTTAAAAGCTGATTAAGATATTGGCCGCATTTTGTAACAGTGCAGAACAGCAGATAGGAAGCTAACCACGTAGATTTCTTTCTTACTCTGCCCTCGCTAGGTCACGTGCGTGAACATAGGGTTGTCCGCGGTGAAAAAGAAACCGATGGAATGCACATTGACAGCAGATAAGAGCAAAGTGTGTTTTGTCTCTCTTCATAGATCGTAAAGATTTCCTTGATTCTACGTAAACATCTCCGCGAATAATTACCTGTACAAGAATATTGCAGCTAACAGCGTACGACAGTTTCAGAAAATCTGTCTATGTTGTTTTCAAGTGAGGGAAGTCTATTTATCTTATGAAATGAGTTTCGAACTGTAGAGCGTAGAGCAAACTCGCTTATTTGTTGCAGCAACTGACAAAAGTTTACATACAGATCAAAGAGAAGTCTTAGGAAAAACGGACGACATACTAAATGCTGGTACTTACTGTCTGTTAGGTATATTTATATCAAAATTGTCTAATAAATCTAGAAAAGTGTAAAAATAAAGAACGGTCCGTACGATTCTTTTACTATATATATTTTATTTACATATCTGCGTTTTGAATGACATCGAGAACCCAATTGTTTTCCTTTTTTAAAAATCAAACTTGAGACTACAGGGGACTGCGTCTCAAAACTGCTAGCCTTGTAATGCTAGTGAAACTTCTCAAAATCAAATATTTTACACTTGTATATACTGTAAAAAAGCGGCAAATTAAAATTGTCAGCAATAGTACTTAGAAATAAATTTTACTATTATTCTAGTATTTCTGCGTCATGATATTTGAATGATTCTCAAAAAACATTACAAGACGAGTAGTTTTGAGAAACAGACCGCTGCTGTGTTAGACACACACACAACTGGCGAGTAAATTTAAATGCATTAATTAATATTTATTTTAGAAAACGAAATATCAAATGGAGCCGAAAGGCTATTTTATACCGAAACATTAATAACAAAGGCAAAGAAATGTGAAAATCAGGCAGAGCATATGTGGGGAGTACATCATCCTGGGGGCCGCGGTGGCTCAGTGGTAGAGCGTTCACCTCTGGTGCTTGGGGTCCCGGGTTCGATCCCAGACCCCGCCAAGTGAACTTTGTGGTGGACAAACACCGTGTGCGTGGGTTTTCTCGGGGTTCTCCCGTTTCCTCCCACTTTCTTCATTCCACCATTTCATGCATCATCACCGTCTCCTTTAGCCTAATCGGCATAACCGTGGGACGTAAAACTCAAAGATTTCACTTAGATCATCCTGGTGATATTCGCTTGGTGGGACAGAAGAAAATTGTGGGTGAACTTTAATAATAATAAAAAATTGCTTCTTGATATCACTTATTGATTTTGCTCTATGGATCTATGGATTTGATTTTAGTTTGATTTCAGCTTCGAGTACCGTTCAGCAGGGAGGCTATATGAGACATGGACCTACAGCGAGGGAATACGAACCTACCCGGGTTTCCCGCGCCAAAGACGCGTATGCTATCCACATAGCCTGAGGAAGCTCCGGTTTCAGTAGAGAGAAATAGGTGAAGATGGTATTTTTCTTGAGATGCTCAATCGATTTTCGAAAACTGTCGCTATCTACTACCAATTTATTTTTATGGCGATCAATGTAAAAACAAAAACGGTTTATTCCTACCACTTCTGATTTCAATGCAGGATTAACGGAAGAAAGAAAGCTTATTCTTGAGACGTTGTTTGAATTCCCGAACACTTCTCGACCTCTCTGACAGTTTTTACTCTATGAAACTGAATATTGAAACCGGAAATAGTAGTAAATTTCTACCACTTCCGGTTTTAATAATGAGATAGAGTATAAGTGGTAAATTTTCTTGACGTTTGATCGATTTCCGAAATCATATCGTCCCTAGTTATTTCCGTCTTTGATTTATGGCCATTAATGTTGAAACTGGTTGTAGTCGATTTTTACCACTTACGGTTTAAATATAAGGTTGTTGGAGGAGACGGACACGGAACCTATTCTTGGGGTGCTGAATGGATTCCAGAAAACTGCTTCTCGATATATCTTATCGTCTTTGCTCTATGAAAATCAATATTGAAACTGGAAGTAGTAGTAAATTTCTACCAGTTCCGGTTTTGATAGAAAGATAGGGGTAGAAATGGCACATTTATGAGGAACATTGAATCAATTCCTTAAACTTGCTTGTCGCTAGCTATTATGACCCCAAGTAGTCGATCTCTATCACTTCCGATTTATAAAGAAGATTGACGGAGGAGATGGAACCTATTCTTATGACGCTAAATCTATTCCGGAAAATCCTTCTCAATATTTTTTTTACCGCTTTTGATCTGATACCTGTCAACAAGCAGAACCGTTCTATTAGATTTCCAATACTTATGCATAACATCGTTTGGAAGTATAATAAACACAGAAAGAAGAAATATTATTCATTAAATCTATTTTCGTGCAGATTAAGGATATGGGAATTTCAAGAATTCTTTTTGCATCAGTTATTATGCCCTGAATAATAACGGGGACCATAGTGGCTCAGTGGTAGAGTGTTCACCTCTGGTGTATGAGGTTCCAGGTTCGATTTCAGCTCGCGCCAAGTAAGCTTTGTGGAGGACAAACGCCATGTGTGTGGGTTTTCTTGGGGTCCTCATGTTTCTCTCACTTTCTTCATTACAGCATTTCGTGTTCATTCTCATCATCAGCGTCTCCTTTAGTGTATCCGGTATAAGAGTGGGATGTAAAACAAAAAGACTTCATTTCATTTCTAAATAATAACCTAATGCATTCTACAGCGTTCTATTCTTGGCTAATAACTAATAATAGCGTACAGATTGATGATATGCTTGGAAATTGATATGCCATAAAATCGACTATTCATGCAAAAAATACACCAACATCTCCCAGCTAGTCACTAAAAGCAAGAATGATATCTGCTTCGTTCAGATAATGTTCCTCATGAGACGAGACGAGACGAGAAGTAAGGTTTTCTCGTCTCGTCTCCTATGTTTAATAGGCATAGTCTAGTCTCGATCATTGAAGACTTTTCGCTCTTGTCTCGAAATTTTATTGCTGAGTTTTGTTAATTTATGTTTAAAAAATTTGTCTCATTTTTTCTTAATTTCAATTAGGAGTTTTCACAACCGTTCCGCGTCACGATTGTTCGACGAATAGTGTAATATAAGAACATTTAAACCACATTTATTATTAGAGTAAATTGTGTAATGACTAGGATATTTTAAACGTAGATAAATGCTCTTCATATTGCTTTTATATCATCATTTGTGTTGTACGTATGATGCGGAAACGTAATAAAGAAATTATTTCTGTGGGTATTAGCCCGATAGCCCATAAATACGCCACTGATCAAAAGATTTTTTCATAATTGTTAGTCCATAAATACAAGTTACACTTCATAATTTTACTAAATACGTATGTTCATTGCATTGTTCATATAGAACAATATCATGGTGATGGAACAAACTTTCTAGTGCTGTATCTCAGTTACATGAGTTACAAGTTATCCGCCTACATAAATAAGTTCTTCGTTTTTTAGTTGACGGGTTTTATCCGTAAATTTTCCAAAACAAGTGGCCACCTAATTCTTTATTTAATTAAATTATTTGGTGAGCGTGAAATGTAAAGATCTATTTTCGACGCAAGTGTAAATAAGCCGGGAAGTAACTACTTATCTATCTTTCTTTTCCTCTTTTAAAAATTAATAAAATCGCTTATGTTCTGTCTTGTAGTTTATTTATAATAATTATTATTATTTTCAAAGTGTACAGTGAATATTTTAAATATATATTTTAAACATTCTATACAGAAGAAATTACTACTGCAAGTTTTGGTCCCGTGAGAGTTTAGATGGCTAAGTTTTATCCCTCGAGGATCTAGCCAGGCTAGATTTCGTCTGGCAAGATTTTCTTTATGTGAGATTTTCGCCAGGCGAGATTCTGGGCCGTGAGATTTTTTTTGGGATGTTTCATTCGCAAATCGTTAACAAATTTGGGTGGACATACGGACCAATATAGCTTTCTGTGGATATATTTTTATTGATTTCATGCAATTTGTGATCATTCCTCTGCAACAAGGCCATTACTTTTCATGTGTCGGCCAAATGTGATTGAGAGTTTGATAAGATTCCTCAGCGGAAAATAATAATTTCAGTTTGCGACCAACCGATAATTGGTTCTTTATGTAAATCAGCAGAGTAGAAGTGATACACATTACAGGTATTTTTCTCTAAAATTATGAAGTGTTATGAACTACAAGAATAAACGTCTCTTTGTTCAAAAGTGACCAGTGTTGCCAGACACGGCAAGCAAAATTACACACACCTTCCGTCCAAATTGCACAATTTTACACACAAGCTGGAAGACTGTGCACACAACATTACACAATACATAACTACCTATCTATATGTATATTATGTCTAATGACGTACATACCTATACGTACACTCATGTCCAAAATGATTGTCGCATATCTATAACAGACTTGTTGTGCGAATATATTTGGATAATGATATCGCAGGGTACATTTAACACTCTTACTATGTGTATAATCGGCAGAGACATGTATGTGGTAAATTTCATGTCAAAAGATCTGTAAATAAGAACAATACAACGAAAAAAACTTTTCTTGTCCATTTAGCAACATTTTGATGTACTCATTATAATTTTCGTGTTTATATTTTTTTCTATGAAATTTAGCACAAATATACATTTCCCGATTATACACATAGTAACAGTACTAGAAGTACTTTGCGAGTTTATTATCCAATTATATTCGCACAACACGACCGTTATAGATATGCGACAATCATTTTGGACATGAGTGTACATTGACCAGCCATTGTTCAGGGATTCAGTGCTTGATTTATTATTATTATTATTATTATTATTATTATTATTATTATTATTATTATTATTGTAAAACCGTAACGTTCCTCCCATTGTCACATTCATTTTACTTTCAACCATGCGCGCCGACTACGTGGTTGCTCAAGGGCTCCGGCACCCACATAAATAATCTTGTGATTGCGGCGTATCCACAAGATTTTTAGCTTGAACCCGGGTTTGAACCAGTTTCTCTTGCGTTTAAATCAGCCGTGTTACTGACTGAGTTAGGGCAGCCCCACTTTATTCTTATAGTACCGATATATTTTACTTTCTCACAGCACAGGCCTTTATGACTATGTTCATAAAATATTTTAACTAAAAGTAAATCAATCAAACATCGAGACTTCCCTGAAAACATATAGGCTAATATGACCCGCCATTGATATGCACCCACATAAATCTTGGAAAGTCTGCGCCATTGCTTTCAACGTACTTAATGTTTTTAATTGGACATCGGCCACTCTTTCGTTCATCTGTTTGCAAAATGGCATTTTCTTCACAATTGGTGAGAAGACTTCTTACCACCTCCGCCTCATGTTTTGGCCAACATCGAGGGTCAACATTCATTCACATTGCTTGCTTGAACAAAGCGTCTTTGCTTGGGGATGTCATGACACCCGCTTCTGAAAAACAATAAGTGAGGTACCAAGGAAGCAAGATAGGTTTTATCATACAGTAGAGAAAATAACAAGAGATTAACAATAATAACAAAGAACTTGTTATTTTCTCTGGTTTTATTGCGCTGGTCTGGAGTTAGGCGTTGTAGCTCGTAGTTTTTAGAAGGCAATTTTCAGGGGAAAAAATGGTGGAAATAATGAATATTTGAATGAAAGGAACTTCGTAAAAAATCATCAATGATCAAAATTTTTAATTGTGCCAAATTACACACAAAATGCACACAAATTGGCATTACACACAAAATGCACACAAATTGGCATTACACACAAAATGCACAAACAGGCCAAAATTGCACACATTTTGTGCAATTACACACACATTGGCAACGCTGAAAGTGACGCAATTGTAGATTCCTAAGAAGTAACGTAACGTTGGTCAGAAAACTGAGTCAAAATACTATAACACACACACACACACACACACACACATATATATATAAAAATCAAGAAATCAACTGAGTTTATATATATATATATATATATATATATATATATATATATATATATATATATATATATATATACTGTTCCATAATTCGTGTAATTTTCTACAGCACTAGGGGAGAGGATGAAGTTTTCACACACCATTAATATAAAATTTGGCACTCTTATTGAGAAATATCTGAATTTTTCCAATTTTTAAAGAAAATAGGAGAAAATTGCTGTTTAGCCCCATTTTTGGGGGTGTAAACACAAAAGTTCATTTTTTCTTATGGGACATTCAATATTAAATTTTGGAAACAGTTTTCTCCAATAATTATTCGTAAAGATTTTGGGGCAAATGAGTTGTATTTGTTACGAAATGCAAAAACACTCATTCAAAAAGCTAGTAAAGCCGTCGCAAACATTATTTTGGGAAGCCCCCCTTTGGGGGGGGGGGCAAGGGGCGTAAAAGATGGTGGGTGATGTGTTACCAAAATCCCAAAATTTATTTTCGGAGTACCAGTAAACGTCAGATTAATCACGAATGTCACAGAATCAATGCTCCAATGCTCCTTACATGTAAGATTGGCTGATAATGGGGCTACAGCCCCCTTTCAAAAGTAAGAAAATCACCATAAATATCCTTAGTAGGGACATACGAGAAGAAGTTATTTTTTGTTAATTAATGTGAAATTTGGCGTCATTGTAGCAAAAGGGTATGCATTTTTGAAATCTGGAATGCTATTTTGTTAACGCACCGCCTTAGGGGGGCACAGGGGATGAAGCATTAGATGATGTATCTTTATAAAAAATTCAAAATTTTGTTCCGGAAATGCCAGTGAGCGTCAGATTTTTCACAAATGTCACAGAATTAATATTCTAATGTTCCTTGCATGTGCCAGTAACTTATGTGGGGCTATAGCCCCCTTTCAAAAATAAAAAATCACCATTTATATCCCTAGTAGAGACATACGAGAAGAATGATTTTTCTCAATTAATGTGAAACTCGGGGTCGGGTTAGCAAAGAGTTATGTATTTATTAAATCTGTAATATTTGTTTTGGTAATCTACCGCCTTAGTGGGCACAGGAGGTGAAGCATAAGTTATTGGATCTTTTTAAAGTTTCAAATTTTATTTTGGAAAATCCAATGTGTGTCAGATTGATCACAAATAATACAAAATTAATATTCCGATGCTTCTTGCATGTGCCAGTGACTGACATTGGGCTACAGCCACCCTTCCAAAAATCACATAATTTACGGTAAATATCCTTAGTAGGAACGTACGGGAAGGAGGTAAATATGCTTTACAATTAATGTGCAATTTGTCATTATTGTAGAAAAATGTTTTAATTTCTTTTTAAATCTCGAATCTAGTGTTAATGAATATCGTCTGTCAGTGTAACAGATTGAGGATGTAGCTTCGTTTTTTTGGCATCACTGGAATATAATCAAAGAATTTTGCGTTTTTAAAAACTAAATTGGTCTCTTCTTATAGCATAAAATCATACATAAAGTTACCAGCATATTTTTTGCACTTAAGCAAACCAGCTCGAAATAGAACACAAAATGACAATGGAAAATGCCGCAGGTACCACGAACGAAAAGAGAGTAATATTTTAAAAATTAAAATATTGTTTTCTTTATTCATAGAAAAAGCGTATCTTTTCCCTACTTCTTCCACAATAACTTTATGATCCCACTTTCCACGTACTAGCCTACTCGTATACTGCACATGTAAGCACGTCAGGAAATCGTATACTATGGACACATGGTTATAGTAAAAACAAATGTCTCGCGAGGGATAAGGATTAGGTTGAGTCAGGCTATACCATAAATCCAAGAAAACATATTATCCCTTTCTAAAAACAACACTTTTCTTTGGCTCCGTTGTCATTAACTAAATTGCTTAAATATTTCATTAATCTAAGTGTAAGACAGATAAAATGAACTTACTTTATTGGGCATGCTCTCGTAAACAAGCAAGACATGAATGAATTAATGCGATTTACTAGAGCCACTGTGAACACCTTCTCCAACATATCTGGATAACTACGCTCTGGACAATTCTTTGTTTTATGTTGTCCAATAAGGAGGAATGGGCGTATAAAATTCCAGACACATGCATCATCATAGATACAAGCGAAAGAGTGTTATTGTATTTTCTAACTAAAAATGCAAATTTACCTATGTCACACTCCCATTAGGCAAAAGAAATTCTGAGTCCACGCCCCTAAAAGAAATCCACATATGGGTATTATCTTATTGTCACAAACATTTATTTTCTAAAAAATAATGCCAAATTTCACATGCTTCTGCCAGTAGGTCTTTGCGTAAGAATAATCATATTGAATTTATGATGCTTTTCAGATAGCTGTAGTAACATATTAGTCATTGGCACATAAAAGCACTACGGAGTATTAATTCTGCGCATCTTGCAACTAATTTGACACTCATGAGCACTCCCAAAATAAAATTTGGAATTTCTATCAGCCCCCTCCCTATGATCCTGAAAAGTACCAAATTACTCTCCGTGCCCTGTGCCTCCTATTCCCAAAATAATGTTCCAGATTTTTACTAGCACAACGCCTAATTTCACATTAATTGACAAAATATAGCTTCTTCCGTATGTTCCTGCCAAGGATATTTATTATAAATGTTGAATAAAATTGTTGAAAGGGGGCTGTAGCTCACTATCAGTCACTGGCACATGCAAAGAGCATCGGAATATTAATTTTGCATTATTTACGATCAATCTGACACACGCTGGATTTTCCAAAATAAAATTTGAAACTTTAAAAAGATCCAATAGCTTATGCTTTATCCCCTGTGCCTCCTAAGCCTGTACATTACCAAAATAATATTCCAGATTTGGTAAACGCATAACTTTTTGCTAATTCGACGCCGAGTTGCACATTAATTGAAAAAAATCATTCTTCCCGTATGTCAATACTAAGGGTATTTATGATTATGTTTTTATTTTTGAAAGGGGCTATAGCCGCATATAGGTCACTGGCACATGCAAGGAGCATTAGAATATTAATTCTGTGACATTTGTGAATAATCTGACGCTCACTGGCATTTCCTGAACAAAATTTTGAATTTTTATAAAGATCAATCATCAGATGCTTCGCCCCCTGTGCCCCAATAAGGTGGTGGTTACCAAAATAACATTCCAGATATGAAATGTGCATACTTTTTTTGCTACAACGACGCCAAATTTCACATTAATTGACTAAAAATACCTTCTTGTATCTCTACTAGGGATGTAAATGGTGATTTTTTTATTTTTGAAAGGGGGTTATAGCCCCACATAAGTTACTGGCACATGCAAGGAACATTAGAATATTAATTCTGTGACATTTGTGAAAAATCTGACGCTCACTGGCATTTCCGGAACAAAATTTTGAATTTTTTATAAAGATACATCATCTAATGCTTCATCCCCTGTGCCCCCCTAAGGCGGTGCGTTAACAAAATAGCATTCCAGATTTCAAAAATGCATACCCTTTTGCTACAATGACGCCAAATTTCACATTAATTAACAAAAAATAACTTCTTCTCGTATGTCCCTACTAAGGATATTTATGGTGATTTTCTTACTTTTGAAAGGGGGCTGTAGCCCCATTATCAGTCAATCTTACATGTAAGGAGCATTGGAGCATTGATTCTGTGACATTCGTGATTAATCTGACGTTTACTGGCACTCCGAAAATAAATTTTGGGATTTTGGTAACACATCACCCACCATCTTTTTACGCCCCTTGCCCCCCGAAAGGGGGGCTTCCCAAAATAATGTTTGAGACGGCTTTACTAGCTTTGTGAATGAGTGTTTTTGCATTTCGTAACAAATTCAACTCATTTGCCCCAAAATCTTTATGAATAATTATTGGAGAAACTGTTTCCAAAATTTAATATTGAATCTCCCGTAAGGAAAATGAACTTCTGTGTTTACACTCCCAAAAGGGGGGCTAAACAGCAATTTTCTCCTATTTCCTTTAAAAATTCGAAAAAGTCACATATTTCTCAATAAAAGTGAAAAATGTTATATTAATGGTGTGAAAACTTCATCTTCTCCCAGTGCTATAGAAAATTACACGAATTATGGAACAGTCTGTATATATATATATATATATATATATATATATATATATATATATATATATATATATATATATATATATATATATAATTAAAAATTACGTTTTCAGTCAAAAGTAAAAAAAAACATTTCATTTGTTTACCTTTGGAATACCAATAATAATCAAAATGATCTAGACCCTCAAAAGTATTGTAATATTTATTTATTTATTTTGTATATTACTGTTACGCACACGCCTAAAGTTCCATGATTTGTTCTTTCATTTTAGCAGATATTTCTTTTAAAGTTATGTTTTTTTAAGAAACATTTCGTATTTTGGAATGCAAAATATTGATGATAATGCTTTTACAATAATTTGGTTTCCTTCTGTCGTATCTTCCTTTTTCACCTCGCAAAATTCGATGTATGGTCCAAAAGGGTTGGAAAATGAAAATAGGGATATTTCACCCTGTTTGAAACGTCTTGATATAAAATACTGAACTTAGAAGGTAAATTCTGTACCACCAGACATGTCAACTCTGACGCGAAATCGTAGCAGTTATAGTAGTATTAACTGTGGTCGTAGTAGTAATAATAGAAGTAGTAGTAATAGAAGTAGTAATATTAGTAGTATTAAAGTACTTTGTAGTCTTGAATAAAGAGTCAGTTTCCCAAACACACTACGATTAACATAGGCTGACAGTAAGACCGTACGAACACGGCAAAGGCAGGGGTAGTGGAGGACATTTAAGGAAAAAAATGACAACATTAGTTTCCAACCCGGCCCGGGCCGAGCCGGGCCGGCGTGGCTCGGCCCGGAAATACATGCACCCGGTTTGACCCTATATCATTTGTGTCCGGGCCGAACAGGACACGCCCAGCCCGTGCAGGGCTCTGATTCATATCCACTGCAAACGCTGTTTTTGTTCTATTTTGACTTTTATTTTAGTACTCAGGCGAGAATTGTGTTCTGTCTTAATTTTCTGCATTCTTTCACATATGGAAAGATTCGTTTACGTATCTAAATGTTTCATTACGTATGGAGAGCTAAATGACAAACAAGCATGTGCTGATATTAACACAAAGCTTCGAAATATTGCATTATTAAGTATTTCAATCAATGTTGCTTTTTTATACAATTAATAACAAGTCTTATTATATTTAAAAGAAGAAAAACACATCTGCAAAATTTCTCCCGATCGCAAAGATTGGCTTCGAGGTTCGAACCTGGTTTACTTTTTCCCGAAGATACCCGAAGTTGGATTTAGAAAATTTTTGCCTCAAAATAGCAATAAAGAATGCCCTCGACCTTTGAGACAGCATGTACCTTTCGGGAGTCAACTTTCAAAAGTTTGGGGTGGGTTCTTTTGCCCCATAAAACCGTCTTTCCGCAGAAAAGAAGAAAAAGTATTCCTTTATTTTTTTGTGTATTTGTCCATACAAAAAGTTTCGTTGGAATTCGTCGTGGCCTTTACACACATATGACATACTGTTACCAGCATTTTTTGTATTTCGTGATCAAAGGTTTGGAAGGTTCCGTGCCCCCTAACCGTTTTTCACAGGAAAATACGAAACCCGTATGCCCTAAATTTAAACCTACAATATCTGTGCTATATTTGATTCACTTCGGTTCACTTCTTCTTACCTTTCGGGCGTCAACTTTCAAAACTTTGGTGTGGGTTCTTTTGCCCCCTAAAACTGTTTTTCTGCAGAAAATAAAAAAGTATTCCTTTATTTTTTGCATATTGTCCATACAAAAAGTTGTGTTGCAATTCTTCATGTCCTTTACACACAACTGGCATACTAGCACTTTTATATTTCGTGATCAAAGGTTTGGAGGGGTCGGCACCCAACGCTTCCGTTTTCCCCAGGAAAATACGAAACTCGTATTCCCTCATTTTATGTCTACACTATCTGTGCACAATTTAATTCACTTCGGCTCACTTCTTCTTGCCTTTCGGGCATCAACTTTCAAAACTTTGGGTGGGCTCTTTTGCCCCCTACAACTGTTTCTTCGCAGAAAATAAAGAAAAAACGTATTCCTTTATTTTTTGCGCATTGTCCATACAGGAAGTTTCTTTGGAATTCTTGGTGGGCTTCACACACACCTGACAATCTGTTAATAGCACTCTTGATATTTCGTGATCAAAGGTTCAGAAGAGTCCGGGCCCCAACTAACCGTTTTTTTTTGGGTAAATACGAAACTCGTATTCCCTCGTTTTATGTCTACAATATTTGTGCAAAATTTCATTCACTTCCGTTTACTTTTTCTTACTTTTTGGCGTCAAATTTCAAAATTTTGGGATGGGGTCTTTTGCCCCATAAAACCGATTTTCCGCAAAAATAAAAAACCCATATTCCTTTGTTTTTAGCGCATTGTCCATACAAAAGTTTCGGTGCAGTTCTTCATGTCCTATACACACATCTGACATACTGTTAGTATCACTTTTGATTTTTCGTTATCAAACGTTTGGAGGGGACGGCGCCCCACCCGACTGTTTTCTCTAGGAAAATACGAAACCCGTATCCTCATTTTACGTCTGCAATATCTGTGCAAATTTCATTCACTTCGGCTCATTTCATCTTGTCTTTCGGGTGTCAACTTTAAAATTTTGGGTGGGAGATTTTGACCCCTAAAACAGTTTTCCGCAGAAAATAAGAAACCAGTATTCAGTTATTTTTTGGTTATTTTCCATACACAATGTTTCGTTGCAATTCTTCATGTTCTTTACACACATCTGACATATTGTTACTAGCGCTTTTGATATTTCGTGATCAAAGGTTTGGAGGAGTCGGCGCCTCACCCAACCTTTTTCTTCAGGAAAATGCGAAACTCATATCCTGATTTTACGTCTGTAATATCTGTGCAGAATTTCATTCACTTCAGCTAATATCTTTTAACCTTTCGGGCGTCCACTTTCAAAATATTAAATAGGGTCTTTTGTCCCCTAAAACCGTTTTTTCGCAGAACATTAGAAACTCATATTCCTTTATTTATTGCGTATTGTCCATACAAAAAGTTATGTTGCAATTCTTCGTGTCCTTTACATACATCTCAAATACTGTTACTAGTACTTTTGATATTTCGTGATCAAAATGTTTGAAGGAGTCCGTGCCTCACCCAAGCTATTTTTCCAGGAAAATACGAAACCCGTATTCCCTCGTTTTAAGCCTTCAATATCTGTGCAATATTTCACTTACTTCGGTTCACTTGTTCTGACCTTTCCAGCTTCAAATTTAAAATTTTGGGGTGGGTTCGTTTGCCCCCATAAAACAGTCTTTCCGCAGAAAATAAAAAATAACGTATTCCTTTATTTTTTCGTATTGTTAATACAAAAAGATATGTTGCAATTCTTCATGTCCTTTACACACATCTCAGATACTGTTACTTGCACTTTTGATATTTGGTGATCAAAGGTTTGGAGGGGTCGGCACCCCACGCTTCCGTTTTCTCAAGGAAAATACGAAACCCGTACTCCCTCATTTTATGTCTACAATATATGTGCACAATTTCGTTCACTTCGGCTTAATTCTTCTTACCTTTCGGGCCTCAACTTTCAAAATTTTGGGGTGGGTTCTTTTGCCCGCAAAATAATTTTTCCGCATAAAATGAGAAACAAATATTCATTTTCTTTTTGCGTATTCTCCATACACAATGTTTCGTTGCAATCCTTCATGTCCTTTAGAGACATCTGACATACTGTTACTAGCGCTTATGAAATTTCGTGATCAAAGATTCGGAGGAGTCCGTGCCACACTTAACCGTTTTTTTAGGTAAATGCGAAACCCATATACCCTCATTTTATGTCTACCATATTTGCGCAAAATTTTATCCACTTCGGTTCACTTTTTCTTCCCTTTTGGCGCCAAATTTAAAAATTTTGGGATGGGGTCTTTTGCCCCATAAAACCGTTTTTCCGTAAAAATGAAAAACCCGTATTTTTTTGTTTTCAGCTCATTTCCCATACAAAAAAATTTCGTTGAAAGTCTTCATTTCCTTTACACACATCTCCATACTATTAATAGTATTTTTGATTTTTCGTTATCAAACGTTTGGGGGGGTCGGCGCCCCACCCAACGGTTTTCTCTAGGAAAATACGAAATCCTTATCCTCATTTTACGTCTGCAGTACTTATGCAAATATCATTCACTTCGGCTCATTTCGTCTTGTCTTTCGGGTGTCAACTTTCAAAATTTTGGGTGGGAGCTTTTGGCCCCCGAAAACAGTTTTTCCGCTGGAAATAAGAAACTCGTATTGATTTGTTTTATGGTTATTTTCCATACAAAATGTTTCGTTGCAATTCTTCATTTCCTTTACACACACCGCACATACTGTTACTAGTACTTTTGATATTTCGTGATCAAATTTTGGAGGGGTCCGTGCCCTTTCCAACAGTTTTTTTTTCAGGAAAATACGAAACCCGTATTCACTCATTTTACGCTTACAATATTCATTCATTTCGATTCACTTGACTTTGCTTTTCGTTCGTCAACTTTCAAAATTTTGGGTGGGTTCCCCGTAAAACCATTTTTACGCAGAAAATAAACAAAAACAGTATTCGTGTGTTTTTTGCATATTATCCATACACTATGTTTCGTTGCAATTCTTCATGTTCTTTACACACATCTCACATACTGTTACTAGCACTTTTGGTATTTCGTGATCAAATGTTTGGAGGGGTCCGTGCCCTACCCAGCCGTTTTATAAAGGAAAATAAGAAACCCGTATTCCCTCATTTTTTGTTTATAATATCTGTGCAGAATTTCATTCAGTTCGGTTCACTTCTTCTTACCTTTCGGGCGTCAAATTTCAAATTTTTTTCGTGGGGGCTTTTGCCCCCCCAAAACTGTTTTCCGCAGAACATTAAAAACTCGTATTCCTTTATTTTTGCGAGTTGTCCATAGAAAAAGTTTCGCTACAATTCTTCATGTCCTTTACACACATCTGACATACTGTTACTAGCATTTTTTATATCTCGTGATCAAGGGTTTGGAGGGTTCCGTGCCCCACCTTACCGTTTCCTTTTCAGGAACATATGAAGCCTGTATTCCCACATTTTACGTCTGCAATATCTGTGCACAATTTTATTCACTTCGGTTCAGTTATTCTTGCCTTTCGCGTGTCAATTTTCAAAATTTTGGGTGAGGCTTTTATATTAAACCTTTACTTCATGTAACTTTTTCTTTTTTAAAATTCTTTTTTTGGGGGGGGAGAAGGAGAGAAATGTTTTTTCTGATATGTGTCTTTTGCCATTCATCTTTTTGAGGTGCTTAAGTAAGATCATTTTGTAACTTTTTATGTCATCCAACTCCGTGACGATAATAAAATTGTCATTCTTAAAAATTTGTTTTATTTCCTTATTTTTCAGTTTGCCACACTGATATATTTTTAACAGAATTGAGGTTTGGTCCAACGCCTTTCGAATTCGGAACCAACCCAACCGCCGAGCTTTTTGGGTTGCCTGCTATTGCAGGAAAACGAGAATTGCAGGTGGTAATGAACTTTTGGAGTTGTGTATACAAATACACGGAATCCTCTTGTTTACTATATAAATCAGTATGGAGCATATGTTATCCATATGCTACATACGCACTGCCCTTAGATGTTACATCATGCCGTTGCAGGATGTTTGACATCTAACAGTTTTTCCGTATATCACATGCATATATTTATGTTACATTCCTCAGCTATATTTTATATACGTCCATTTGTATGTGAGATCCTGACCGCCTATATTGTTTCATACGAAAAGTACGTATAGATGGAACACTTATACGGAAAGTATTATAAAACATTCGTTTTCAGTTATAAGTCTGGTGTAAGTTAAGTTCAAAAACTACAGGAATTACGCATGCAACCTACCTTTATAAGTACGCTTCCTACATTTTTTTTAGTGTAGCTCACAAGAAATTTATCGAGTTGGAAATTTACATCCGATTGTAAAAGAACTTTGTTTTAAGTCTTCCTCATATCCGAACCAAGAATTTCTTTAAACTAGGGCCCAGATACAAGATCCATTGATCGAAATATACAGTCACTTCAATAATAGCGACATCTGACTTCTAGTGAACAAACAAACTAGATCCATTTGATCATGTTGAATCATCTGTGCCGACTCTAATGGTACAATTGGTTTAAATGGGTCGGCTCACGACTCGTTCACCACATAGCCGATCTTAGAAAAGAAAAGTCGTTTGCATGTCATGTCTACTGAGGCGATGGCTCTCCAGAGGCGAACCAAACCGAGCTGATGGCTCATCCCAACCGACTCGAGCCATCGGCTCACTTGAGCCAAGTTGGTGGCTCACCCCAACCAAGTCGGCTCGAGCCTTCGCTCAGTTGAGCCGAGTCGATGGCTCATCCCTACCAAACCGGCTTAAGCTATCGGTTCAATTGAGCCGTGCCGATGGATCATCGCAACCGACCCGGATCAAGCTGTTCTCTCAGTTTTACGGAGCTGAGCCTGTTGACATCACTGACTGGGTTGGGCTTTTGCTTGGGTTAAAAAATTCGTCCGTACAAGTCTCAGCCTTGATAGTAAGATCTACACAGTATACATACTTTATTGGTGCTCACAACATTTGAGACTGTCTCGTTATAAAAATCTATTGTCTCGTTATCGAGACGAGACGAGACGCGAACAATGTCCCCTCTCGTGCGCAACATTAAAAGTAATCCACTTTACTACTTATATTTCTCATGGCTTTCGCTTTCCAGTCTAGTCAGGTCATGATTTCAAAATGAGCTAAAACGAGCTGAACGAGAGAGCCATGTATCAAACTCGACTCGACTCGAAACTCGTCCTCAAAACAGTGACTCGACTCGGAACTGGACTCGAGAAAAGTACCTTTGACTTGACTCGTAACTCGACTCGAATTCGAGTCGAGTTTTAGCTCGACACGTGCCCATCCCTAAAAAACACAAATAAGCCATTAGTAATACAAGTATACACTTTCTATAACTCGTAATTTGCCACCTTAATACAAATCTGAAATCGGGTTTATTTCCTGTTGGCCTCCAGGGCTTTTTCGTGGTAAATCATCCGCAGCGGAATGATGTCCATCCTTCAGCCAGGAAATAACTAGCTCGTCTACTTTGAACTTGTCTAGCGGTGAGCCATTAACATTGATGAACAACAAGTTAGACAATGTTTGAGCACTTAGTCTATTTCTAATGTCAGTCATCTGTAAATTCATAAGGGGAAATCCCCGTTCGCACTCAGTCGTGGAAATTGGTAATACTCGACAATCTGCTTGGTAGATTTAAATCTGATAACGATTTTACTCGGTCAGTTTTGAAATACTCCGCAAGAATTATCACCTCTCTATCACCATACAACATCCTTTCCATATCGACCATGTCAGTTGGCAATGTCGACTCATGGAGAACAGAAACTTCATGTACCACATCTTCGATAGGAAATCTTGCGCATAAATTATCAATTAAAACCTGATAAACTGGTGATATCTTATTCGTTTATAAATTTAGTTTTTGTAATTACACATGAAAGTTTGATGTCATTACTAAGTTCCCACTCCCCTAGAAGGCAAAAGGAAACGAGGTTTCAGAGAAGTGTTCAAAGGTGTCTGGGAATTTTCCCCTTCTTCCCCTTCAATTACCACACTGCTGTTTGTTATGGGCCAAATTACGATGAATTTCAATTAAATTATCATAGTATAATTATTTCCTTGTTGAATTATAGATACTTTTCAGTGGAAAAAGGGATGAAATTTGAAAGTCTCAAATTAAGGTAAGTAGGCCAACGTAAAGGAAAAAAAAGTGTAAAATTATCCATATAATTATGCATACAATCTAAACTAAAATTTCCGTATACTTAAGCTTACTGTACAAATTTTATGTCTATTTTTCACACAACTTTATGTATTGATTGCCCTGTGCTGTAAGCGCTCCATATAATAAACATAAGCTTCAGCAATAATGGATATATGAAGCGAAGCACTGTATTTTTTGTTTCTGATTTTTTTCTTAACTAATATCGATCGTTTTTGATTATTTTTACAAACCAACTCACTTCCAATTTTCCAAATATAGAAAGTCCCCCCTCCCTCCATAAAGGAGAATTAAAAAAAAATGCCAGGACAGATTCTGTTTATTTCCAATAAAGAGTTAATACACTGAACTTCAGCTTCGTAAGTTTAACGTCTTGCGAGATACTCTTTTTTTTTCCGCAAAAATTCGGATCCTCAGTACCTCTTTGGGATGTGTATTATAATGAAAGCAATACAACATCCCAGTTTGGATTAAGGCTTAACTATATACCAAAAGTAATTTCATTTGACTTTGTAATTTGGCCGTTATGATCAGGCGCACAGTTACATTCAATTTCTTTAATAATAATTTTTACATTACTGTGATTCAAAAATGTATTTTTCGAGTAGTTAGCTTCTCTAAAAACTGACAGGCCTCGAAAGCCAAGTAGTAGTATAAGTCCTATTGCTATTATTACAATTACAAATATCAAATCCAAAAGTGCCTGAAGTTCTTTTTTCACTTAGATATAGCCTACTCACCTCAGGTAAGTAGACGGAAACAAATGGAAAAGGACGGGAAATGGTCTTGAAAGTAAAACGCAGACAAATTTACCAGTCTTCAGAAGATACAGTCTACAATGCAGTAAGCAGAGTGAGTCGGTAGGTCAGACTGAGTCGGTGGGTCGCAGTGGGTCATGGTGGATGGTGGGTCGCAGTGGGTCACGGTGGGTGGTGGGTCACAATGGGTCACATGCTGTTGACCCACGACCCACTGAACCACTCAGAAAACTTGACCCACTGGCCCACCGACCCACTGACCCACTCCATCTCTGCATAAATGGCGCAAAATTCAAATCTTGCGTGAATTCTGGAATACCCATTACAAGTTAAGTATTTGTTTTTGAACTTTGAATATACAGCAAAGAGTACTTTTAAAAAACGTAAGCTTAAGTTTTCATACGTATTTTATTTTTCACATTTAAACGTATAGATTATTGGGAAAACTCAAACGGAACCGGTAGACCTGTAGCTAGGTGTTGACCAGGAAGGTCAGCCATGTGAGAGTAGAGCAACTAGATAAAATATATCAAAATAATAAGTAGTCACGAAATTTTTACAACTTATTTCGTTGGAAGCAAAACAAAAAAGTTCCTGTTTGGTTATGGAACACAGTGTTGCCACATCTGAAGATTAAAAAGTAGCAAGGTTGCGCTCCAAAAATAGCGGATTCGAATTATTTGTAGCCCAAACATAAATTGAACTATTTTACAAGTATACACTTTTATTAATAGTACACACACACACACACACACACACACACACACATATATATATATATATATATATATATATATATATATATATATATATATATATATATATAATAGATTTAACGGAAACACTTGGAGCTGGAAATACGTCAAATGTCTGAGTTGACACCTGTCAGGCGGCGACCGTAGATTCAAACTGTTGGCGTTAGTGTGTTAGGACAAAATCCACACTAGAAGAAACAGTAGAATGGCGGAGTGCAATGAAACTGGGCAGCCGATGTGAGTATAAAATGGGCTACCTTTATGATTTCCAAGAAGACATGTTTTCTTAAGTCAGTTTTATGGGCTCTGAAATATACTTTAAAGCGTTTACAATATCCTTTTTTGACTTATTCCTCTCACTTCTTGAATTCATATGCTATTTTTTTTTTAATCTGGGAGTCATGAATTTTGGAAGTTTTTATTGTAACTCCACTTAATCATTATGCTAATATGGATAATACAGCAATACAATTAAATTTGCGATGTTCACCTTTACACAGTTCCGTACAACTATTAGGCCGTGAAATATCTCAAACTTAACAAAAGTTTAGTTTTGTCAGGTCTGTAGATCAAGTAGTATCAAAACAAGAATTGAGCTAGTATCGAACATGTTAATTTTAGTAAAATTATTGTTCATTGTAAATACAGCACTCAACAAACAAAACTTTATTATATTAGCTATATAAAATTAATGTAAGCCCCACTCCTCCAGAAGAGAACTACTGAACTGATGATAGTATACCTAATTCATTACTACACCAACCCATTATGTGCTTTTCTGTTGACTTTGTCGTTCAGGATCCATTTTTTTGTATTGAGTTACGAAATACTAGGTACACAGTAAAAAATGGTTGTGTTAATTCAACCCAAATTAACACAGAGCAGTGGTTACACTGATCTGTGTTAGTATTTTTGGTGTTGATTCGACACCATGTCAGGGTCGGTAGTGTGGGGGAAAGTGTTGAGTGTTACTTGTGGTGGTGTTGCACTAACACGAAGAAAGTAACACAGTGTGTAGTGTGTTAATTATTTAGTGTTAATATTACACCTTGTCAAGTATCAATATAACACAATCCCTGTGTTATTTCAACATCATTTCCTTTTCATTTCAACACAATCTGTGTCATAATTCAAGTTCAAAGCCGTATAAGTAACACAGTTTTGGTGTTAATTCAACACTCTCTGTGTTAAAATTCAAGGTTCAGACCACCAGATTAACACCGTTTTTGGTGTTAGTTCTACTCCACTTCTGTGTTACTACGACACCTATTTCGGTGTTGAAATAACTCCGTGTGTAGTGTTGATGTAACCATTTTTCTGTGTTTGAAAGCTTGTGGTGTGCATGCTTACAATTACCGAAGATTCTAATTTTAAAATAAGAATAGTAAACTACAGAACACTTCACTTCGAAAATCTTCATAAACTTTTTTGTCGTCCTTCTCAACACTTGTTGTGAAGTATTTCTTGATGGTGCGAAACACAACCTTCACCAATATCTTGTTGGAGAATGATATAAAACTCACCTATATGCTTATAATATGTTTGCCTCTTAATCGTGTTTCTACTTGTTTTCCGCCGTGTTTGAAACCTAGTCCCCGGTGTTCACTGGTGAACTATAGTGCATTGTATAAGTGACACAGTAATACGGTATTGTTTCTCGCTGTTGACATATTTCTTCAGAAACATCATGTAAAACAATTGAGAACTCATCGTGCGGTTTGTAGACCTATGTTGAAATTTTGCTAATACCTGGATTTGTTTAAGTATTTTTTCAATGTGTTTGTCTTTAGCTTCAGTACTTAAGCCTTTATAATTAGGTGCCCAACATATTTGGCAATCACGCAGAAAACAACACCGAAGATTCTACACTTCTGTTAATTTAACACGCAGGCTGTATGTCATTTCTACTACCGGCATTTCACACACAACTCCAAATGGAGAGTAAATTGTTCTAACCACCCGCTTGTGTTATATTTTAACACAGTTGTGTTAACACATAGGCATGTCGTAGAAATAACACAACGATTTTTTACAGTGTATATTGTAAAAAAATTGTATTTATTTTGCAAGTATCATACATATTGTTCGCAGAGCGAATGTGTGAATTGGACATGTCACAATACAAATGTGTGTATATAAGGTTATATATCTAAATCTTGCATACAACGTTACATCCGTTGGTTAATAAAAAATCAACTTCTCGTGATTGCAATTCAGGCATATCGTAAACCTTGTATGTTGTGAATATTAACTTCCGTACTACCGGTATTACGTTTTATTTCTTTTTACATTATTGGTTACAAACACATTTTACTATTGATTACGAAACTGTTACGTTTTAGCTTTAAATGTTACTAGCTACAAAAACATTTTTATGACAATATTATTCGTATTGCTGATTACAAACTTTATATTTCTCTACCGAATAAGAAACAGTGTTTAATGAATTATTGCTTAGCTGCCAGACGAAAACTTGCTGTCAGACGAAAACTTTATGTCTATTCTTTTATAGGTGAAGAATGCCTGTTATCAATACAGACTTACTGTGTAGGAAATGTGCTGTTCTTGTGTTTGCGAATGTGTAGTTTCGACGCTTGTTTTGCATTATAAGTAAAAGTGAATATGTGAATTCATTCAGAAGTTAACTTCTATGAATTCATTCATTTTTAGGCAAGAAACAGGTGCGATACCATGGTATCTAAGGACAAATTACAAAACGTTCCAGATTTTACATCATAAACCTTAAAACTCTAAAATTATTATGTAATTAATAGTGCGTAGATACCCAGAAATTAGCACTATATTTTAACTTTAAGTGAAAAAAAAAATCAAAATTAAGTTGCTACCAGAATATGTTGACTCACACTATTTCTCAAAGCTTTAACATGTAGCAGTTTTGAGCTAAGGTACTCTCATGTCCCAAATGATTGTCGCATATCTATAACTGTCTTCTTGTAAGAATATAATTTGATAATGCTTTTGCAGGGTACTTTTAATACTGATATTATGTACATTCGGGAAATGTACTTTTGTGGTAAATTGCATAGAAAAAGAATTATAAATACGAAAATTAGAGTGAGTAAACAAAATGTTGCTAAATGGAGAAGAAAGTTTTATTTTCGTCTTATTGTTCTTATTTACTGCTGTTTCGACATGAAATTTGCCACATACATGTCTTTGTCGATTATACACATTCTAACATTATAAGAAATACCGGGCAAATTTGTTATCAAATTATATTAGTACAACAACATATTTATAGACACGACAATAATTTTGGACATAAGTGTACATGTAAAGCTATCCTAGATCGTTGGATGTGCTCCTGCTAACTTCAATCGAGTTCCACGAAAATCTGCAAGAATCTCGCAATCTTTGTGTCCGTGTTAGTAACCTGATAAAATCTTGAAAGATTACATAACGTATCTCAGTAGACGAACCCCTATGGATGCAGTCTAGCGTTATGGTGGACAAACATCGTGCTCATGATGCTTTCTCGGGGATCCCCCTTTTCCTCCCACTTTCTTCGTTCCACTATTTCATTCATTTCTCATCATCATCGTCTGTTTTGCCTAAGCGGCATAACCGTGGGACGTGAAAATTAAAGATTTCATTTTTTGCTGTCTAGCGACGAGTTCGCACTATAATGACCACCGTTCTACTAGTAGTTTACCCACCGTACTATCAAACGAGGTTCTAAAGTCTAACCTGACAGAGATAGCCAAATGTATTGGGCCGACACTATCTGAGCACACTATTCAATCGTATTCATTCGTATCAGGAAGAACCCTTTAAGTTTCCGTAGCACCAATACTGATGATGAGAATGGTTTATTCATCGATCTCCAATTCCGTTCTGCTGACGTGAGTCGTCCAACATTGTTGCAGGTATCGATCGTATATCTTACGATATGTTTCGCCGTCTCATGCGATTCACAGCTTTCATTATTACAACTGTTTAATTCCACTTGGACCGAGGAGACGTTTTCATATCGATGGCGTGAGGTTCTGGTTCTTTCCATCTTGAAACCAGAGAAAAGCGATACAGCAGCCACAAGCTAAGGTTCAATCGCTCTCACGATTTGTGTGTGTAACATAGGCGGAGTTATGGAGGGGTATGGGGGGCATTGCCCCCAACTTTTTGACAAAAAATAAGAATGCCACCTATAAGATGACCACCTACGAAGACTTCCGAGACCGACCAAAAGGTCTTCCCCCACTGCCCTCTCAACAGACAATTCCTAGCTTCGCCTATGGTCTGTAAGCTTTTTGTGCACATGGAGAACAGGCATCTCGTTTGATATTTAAAATCAAATTCTCTGGTAGGCAGAGCCTAGCTAGAGATTTCGGCGTTCGGGGCGAAGTAGAGTTCTGCGCCCCATTACACTCGCCTTACCAAGCTTTTCCTTTCTTTTTTTAAACATATATGAGAAATAGCTTTTGTTGTTACACTACGCTGAATTTTTATGAAGCTGCTTAGACAGACCATTGCAACAGTGTAAAGCGATCATTATGTATTCTTTTACAAATAAGAGCTTGTTTCAAGAAGCTTATTTTGGAATTCTTGTTAAACTTCAAAACTACCTTTAGTTGTATATAAATCCACTTGGAGAACAGTCATGGAAATTCACATCTATTTACATTTCATACTATCGATAAGAAATGAAATTTCAATACGTTAGCAACTATGCGCTCTTAAAATGTTCGAAATGGGTGAGAACATTAATTTCCAGTAATAATTGTAAACTTTTATAGTTTTATTCTGTGTGAGACCACACAAATAGCATTTTAAATTCGATTTTTTTACGGTAAAAAATATTTTTTTAAATGTAATGGAAATTCAGAAGGAACCTTCTTTGCGAATTTTTCAATATTGATCGGTGGAGGTGAAGAATATGTTTAATGTTTGTATTTAAAATCCAAAATATAGTTTGGTTACTAGATATGTTTACACTACTGTTTATGAAAATTGCAATACCTAGAAAAGACCTGCTAGAATAATGAAATTTATTCCAAAGATTAGGTACATGACAAGACACAAATGATTAGAATTCCAGACTTGTGTACATCAAATGTGACCTTTAAAAATCAGTATCGGGTGAATCCATCATATGCTGAGATCAGCGCCCCTACACGTCCTGGGAAGGAATCAAGAAGATGCTGGATATCTTCCTAGGGGATATTTTGCCACGCAATTTCCACAAGGCATGCGGATTTGCCGGTGGCGGACCGTGACGAAGAAGTTTGCGCCCAACTATTTCCCAGACATGCTCAATGGAATACATATCAGGCAACCTGGAAGGTCAGGGAAGCTGTGAAGAAACCTTTCAAATTCCTCGCTACATGTGACTTGGCATTTTCCTGCCGAAATATGGAGTCTGGAGTTGCCTTAGGAAGGGTATCACTTCGGGCTCTAAAACGTCACCAATATACCGATTTCTGCTCAAATTGCCCTGGATAAGGATACGTTGTGATCGCATGTTTAACCAATGGCGTCCCACACCATCACACTGAACGTTTGTCCTCTATGACGCTCAAAAAAGCAAGCTGACAGATTGCACTCACGACCGCAGCGTCGTACGCATATGCGGCCATCACTGTAGAGCAGATGGAAACATAACTCATCCGAAAACACCACATTCAGCACGCCAGTGACAGTGTTCGCTTGTCCATACCGTCTGATGCGTTTGTATTTTCTGGTCAAGAGGAACCGTCGCAACGGCACGCGAGCTATCAGTCCAGCCTTCAGCAAACGATGCCGAACAGTCGATGCAGACATGGTAACAACCGTAACAGTGCTCCAGCGTTGAGCCAACAATTTGGATGCCGCTGTCTTCTCCATTATGGCCATCCGGACAATGTGTCTGTCATCCCGTGTTGTGATCACATTGTGTAGTCTTGTCCCAGCTCGTCCCTTTGCATTACCCTCTTCTGTCCTGCTTCTACACACGCATCATTGTCGTCGCAGGTCCTTACGCCCAGCAATTTCGTGGTACGACAAACCCGCTTCCCAGTGACCGATCATTTTGCCCCGTTTGAACTCACTCAACAGAGCCCATTGGCGAGGCATGCTGGTACTTTCTTTCCTACGTGTTTCCATTTTAATTAACCACTATCCACTGCCTCTCTGCGACATGCACTGACCTTGTGTGGTACCACTCCGATCACAGTCAAGAGGACGCTGCCTGCCTTATGTAGACGCCATTTGTCTGAAATTTTAATAACTTTCTCCTACAACATCCTCACACATATTCACAAAGTTGGGATTCATTCGAGCCATTTGTTCTGGGTGTTGCAATTGTCATAAACAGAAGTGTATATATATATATATATAATTTGTGTATATGTTTTGTATGTAACTACAACTAGATACGCACTCACAAAAATATCCGGACGATACCAAGTAGTTGATGAAGAAATGATCCCAATAAATTTATTCAAATTGAAAGCATTTCATGTCAATGAAATAAAAAATAAAAAACGCTGGCAGTGATCAGTTTTGAAGAAGACGAAATTTGTTAAGTTCTTACCCCTTAATTCTTACCTCCACAACTGCTTGAAGTTCGAAAATGTTATTATTTCCCTCGTTTACCTTTATTTTTAACATTCCTGTGCAAAACCAGCTTGCGTGTGTCTCTTCTCTCCTCTCATTTTCACCATCATGATTAATCAGATTAGGTAAATAAAAGCGTGATTTACTAATCAAACTCATCACCATCAAAACGTCGAACACGTACATTCTGATTTTGAAAACGCTCCTGCGTACATTATAAGTAATTACCCGGCCCCTTGTATATCATATCGTCATTAAGAAATCATATATAATAATTTTCTTTAAGTAAAAGTAAAAACTTGTTGTGGCACTGATTGAAAAACTTATGTTGCGAACGGAGCGAGCAAGAAAATTTTTAGATCTATTTCTTTGGAAAGTGATAACTACATTGATATAATAGGGCGCTAATGCTTTTTCGGGGTGTCGCGTCGTTTATTCTTTTCCGAAACTTTTCCTTTTTTCTTACTCGTTCGGCGCCCATTTGCCATCAATGCTTGGGGCAACCGCCCCGCTCGCGCCCCCCCCCCAGCTACGGCTCTATTGGTAGGCAAGTTTCAGTGTGACTTTCGCTGTTTTCGATCCAGTACAGGCAATCTTGCTCATCTCGAAAGCCGGATTCAAGAAGCTGTTTTTCATCGTCACATCAATGTCACTGGTTGGTATATTTTTTTGATTTGGAAAAGGTTTATGATACTACTTGGCATTGCAAATTTTTAAAAGAGCTATATGAGTAAGATCTTCACGTTACATAACGAAATTAATAAAGAATTTCTTGGACGGACGTTATTCAAACTGTGTGAGAATTCCAGTCTCTCAGTGATTTCTGTAAGAAAACGATGTCCAATAACCCAGTGTTGTCAGTGTCTTACTGTTCACCGTCACATTAATGATTTTGTGTCACAGATTCAGGCCCTTGTCTATGGTCTGCTATACGTTGATGATTTTGTTATCAGCTGCCGCTTCACATACTTTAGCGAGGTAAGTCGATAGTTCAACTTACATTAGATCATCTTGCTGGCTAAACCAACGAAACAGGGTTTTGATTTTCTGGTCAAAAGACAAAGTGAGTGTACTTCTTCCACCAACGAACTTGAACTTGTAACTCGGTGACACTCGTTTAATATTTGTTAACACGACTTGATTCATGGGGTTTAACTTTCGATCGTTACGTATCATGGTACCCCACACCCAATATCTTAAAAAATCTTGTCTCCGACTTATGTATGAATTTGCTTGGAGCCCTTTCCCGCCGCATCTGAAGTGTTGAGCGTATTGTTCTCTGAAGAGTATATGGTAGTTCGATCCAAGTTAGACTACTGTTGTTTGTTTATTCATTTGCTCGATCTTTCATGCTGAAATACTGTACATCACCTGTGCATTCGGCTAGCTACTAGTGTTTTTCATACTGGTCTTGTTGTTACACTTTACGCAGAAGCAAACGAATCGTGTTTATCTATCGTCGTGAGAGATTTCTCATAAAGTATATAATTCCATTTCTTATCACCCCTCCAGTTTGCATATCGGTCACCCTAATCTCATATCGTCCTACTGAATATTCGGCACATCTTCTAGGATGTCCAGAATACTCAGACCTTAGAGAATGTCTATGAATGCCTGGAGATCTTAGTTAAGTTTTGGAAGAGAATGTGGACTTTAATGACCTGTTCGTTAAATTGAAATAGCTAAGTTGCTCTGAGGTTTTTCTTATTAGCTTTATCGTGTCATACATATATTATTATTATCGTTAATTTTTGCTATGATTTTGTTATATATTTTATATTTTCTTCTTTTAGTATTTTTTCGACTTGTGGCTTTACTTTTATAATGTTTTTGTGCTTTAGTGTCTTTGTACTTTTATTTGAATTTAAAGTACGTTTTTAAATTAGCATCTCTGCTGACACCCCCATTAAACCGTAATCGTTCATTCATTATTTAACCGGCGCCCCAGCCTTAGAAGAGTTTGATTTTAACATCTTCATCTGATTCAGTTAACGCCATCTTTGCCATATCTTAATTTGAATCGATCATGCTACACCACTGCCTCGATAGTAACATCTCGAGTTGGAAGAACATAACTGATAATGAGAATATACCGCAACATGGGGTTACTTTGCACAAAATACGAAAAGAGTTCCACAGTCCTCTGTCGGTAAAACCATGAACAGTAAAGAGAAAGTTTCAACTGCCACCGTAAGATAGAACAACTAATTGTATTTTTGCTATAATGTGGTGGTTAACATCAGTTCTAATTACTCGGTGGATTTGTTGTTGAACAGGTTTGGAGAGCAGTCACTGTAAAGGCTGACAAAATTTGAAAGATATCACCTACAAGAATTTCCGTCAAAGTTAACTCAGTTTCGTAGAATACTACTGTGTATAATGGACCTTTGAAACAATAGTTGAAATTGAAGTGTGAAACGTTTTAAAGTCATAAAAAAAGATAAAACTGGGAGAAGGCGATTTTAGCCTCTAACCGGGGGTACTTTGCACCGGTCCAAAGTAACCCATTAGATAGGAAATTACTACTGCTGGAACCTCCTGCCTTCATTTTCTAAAAGATAAATTTCCTATTTAGGTAGATGCCGGGATGGATTTCTTGTTGGAAAATAAATTACGAACAGTGGTGGATCCCGAAAATTAGTTTGAGAGGGACTTCACTCAAAAAAATATATCACTAGACTTTTAGAGATGCTTGAAGCTTATACAATGGAATGACTAACATTAGATTTTATTAAAAAAAGAAATCATGCAATTTGTGTGTGTTTCAGCCTGAAAGTCCCAATAGCTGTAAATATTCCACTGATTACGTTTGGGATGATATTCTCGGACATAAAAAGAAACGAGGGGAAATCAGTTCATTTTGATTTTTTCTGTTCCTGAATAGACATTTTAGTGGGATATATCCTAAACTATCAGAATGTAGTTCCTGTGCTGGTATTACAAAATATATAATTTTCTTTGTAAATGTCGATATTCCAAACTAAGTACTGGTATCAGTATCATCATTCTAATATTAATATTTGTAGAGTGCATGCAGTTTTGTGTAGGAAGTAAAATGTATAAATACTGAAGGAAAATGTTGTACAGGAACATTATGTTTAACATACTTTTTAGTATGTTGTGCAAAGTATTCCCACCTATGGGGTTACTTTACACCAAAATTTATATTTCAATAACTATGGTTAGCCGTATACTGAATGTTTACTAATGCATTTGCACAATTTTTTCCTTATATACCTAGTTATTATATGTTTAAAATACAGCGTTCTAAATCATTACGTTTGTAAGTTACATACGATTTCTTTTAAAATTCCTTAATTTTTGTGCAAAGTATTACGGCACTTCTTCTTTTCATGGATTGTGCGTAACGCTTGACAGTTCTATTAAATTATATAATTAAGCAATTATATCATATAATTAAGCATATAATAATTGTACTTTTTAAAGAGAAATGACTAAAAATCTCCCATTTTGTGTAAAAAATCTGACAATTTCGTTCATGATGTTAGTAGAAGTATACAGATAGTTATTTGTATACGGTAGGTTTGTGAGATTTGAGGGACAGCAAGGGTTCAGATTACTGCGGTTGAAACTAGAGGCAAAAAAAAACTTTTGAAATGAAGCTTTTTCTCCATAAAAGCCGATTTTTTTTTTTACAAAAATAAAATAGAAATGTTAACTTTTTAAAAACTTTGCATGACTTTCTTGTTCAAGTACCACTTTTGTTTTTCTGTAGTGCGTTCTACAATTAAGGAAATGCGTTTATAACATCGAGTCGTATGTTCAGTGCATGCAGTCCATGGCTGGTTGTCTTCATTGGTTTTCAAACTGGCATTCTTGTTGTTACCTGCGAGTTGTGAGTTTACGCAACCCCTATATCTCAAATATCTTTTCTGTTGCATAAACATTTTATCAAATACCCGGAAACTTTTTTTCAAAATGATTTATTGGTTACCTAAATTCAATCTGGCAGGCAAGGAAAGCGTATCATAAAGCAAGAAACAGATACAAAACCATTCTTATTTTGGTATAAATCTTGCCTACATCTTGTTCTCCGTTCGGGAAACATTTTATTCTGAGAATAGGCGAGGTCAGTTTACAAAATAAAAGTTAAATACGACTATTTCGTGTGTGATATTGGTTTAATCACTATACACAGAACTCCTTCTTTGTTCACTTTTATGTCGTATCAAGATTTTTGAAAGAAGAAACTTGTCAATAGCGTTTTAAACATTCTCCCCTTCGAATTTTAGCAGCCCCAATAAATGTTGTACATAATTACAATGGAATTTTAGTTTACTCATAAATTTTAAACGGCAATTTTAACCCACGAACTCTACTCTATTTTTAGAACACTTATAGGTAACACTTTAATACGGTACCTAACCGTATAAACAATTCGTTGGAACTAAAAAACTCTGCATCCAGCTATTTGCATTTTCCTTTCCTATTAAATGACCAATTTACTTATATTCGTGAATTTTCTTCAGGATTTTTTCTTCAGAATGTAGTAATTAAACATTTTTTTCGTGTTATAATGGGAAAACAAAATTAGAACGTAATACTGTTTCTACATTTTAATATTTAGAAAAAAAATCCCATACAAAAAGCCATGGTAAAAAAACTTCCTTTTTTCCTTCATGAGCTGGGATTTGACGTTCAATAGCATCCCCGATTCGTTGAATATCAAAGGTGTTCAATTGTGCTAAAATTGAATGCGTTTGGAAGTCGTTGCAGCAATTGAAATTCACCACTATTCTCCTTGAGCCACTGCAGCATAATGTTGGTCTCGTGACAAGATGCATTGTCCTGATGAAAGGTGTTATTACCAGCTGTTAACAGGCTGACATGAATCGGTGTACGTTATGAGGAATGACCTGCCTATAGGTAGAAGCAGTCATGGTGCTCTTCACACGCACTACTGGACCTATGGGTAACATTCGAAGATTACTCAATTATAATACGGCGTCTTCCTACTGTGTATACCTGGAGCAGCTGTAGACGACGGATTCTGAGCCTGTTATCGACGTGATAAAGGCAATCACCATTCATCGGACCATGGATTTTGTCTTTCCTCTGCGGTTAATTGACGATAGGCACAGGCCTATTCCACCCATAATAGACGATGCCAGGCGGTTAACATTGGAACACGTGTGGAACGTCCGCAGCGGAGGCGAGTATCTAACAACAGTGTACAGTGAAGTGTATGGTCAGACAATAGAGGCATTTATGCTTTGACCACTGTTAATCTGCTGTTAATTGTGTCACAGTTTCTGCCGTAGCCTGTTTTACAAACCTTGACATTTTATAACGTACGACATCTTTATAATGAGTTATATTTTAATAACTTAGGGGATACCGGGATATTCACGAACACTTAAGCTTTGATTATAAATAACTCTTTTGTTTTTAGAGATAAAATTAAGATTTCTTGTATATAGAAAGCTTGGAGTTTCTCCTTTTTACTAAAGTACAGAGGAAAGTTAAAAGTCATATTTTTGAACAAATAAGTGAGATGTTTTAAAATTGTACCTATGTTCGGGATTGCCCCAGTGGTCGGGGTAAACCCGAACATACTGCTTACTTGAAACTTTCCTTTACGAAAGAAGCGAAATGCATTAAAAATACATTAAAATTATATCGTAATTTGGTATTTAAATTTTTAATAAGAATTATAATTACAAACACAACTCAAGTTAATGAGAAACATGACCAGATCTCATCATCTTTGAAACTATTGCAAATGTAAGATAATAGGTAATAGGTTAAACAAAATATGCTCCTATGGAACACATTCAGAAATAACAGTGCATTAAGTAAAATATTCATTAAAATGAAAACATTTTCTGGAATTGTAGAAATCACAGATATACGCATTAAAAGACAGTATTCTTTATTAGTCCAATGTTCAAATGCAGTTAATAGGGTGAATAAAATTGGCTAACTGCTAATACATGCTATTAAGCTAAATACATTTGCAAAACACTGTGATTCCAACACAGGAAAAAATTTCAATCTATAATGAAGGATCAGATATCTAAAATAGGGTTACTGATTATAGAATAATGAAGTAGGCTACTAATGGCCTAAAATAATAAATATACCAGACTATTCTAATTACTGAAGCTAATAACGCTTATTACCAAGACATGATCTATTTCCCAAACCAATTTCATTAACTTATTATCTACTTACTTTTCACTAATAAAAACTATTAAAATTTTTTGATAATTTATTTCACACCATGAGGCAATCCCGAATACTCCGGGTTAATGGCAAACATTCTGTCTGGCATTTCCCCATGAGACACCATTTTATTGTTAAAGTTGAAACTAATTGTTGACTGCATATAAGCTAGTAAGATTACAAAGAACTAATGCTCAAATATAGGGGAATACATAGCCTTATTGTAACAATATAGATAAAATAAAAGCCAAGTTACCTTGCCCAGATTTTTGAATCAAACATTATAAGTGAATCGACAAAAACAACAAAATGTCTTCTTCCTGGCAATCCACTCAACTGACTGCCACCAAATTTATGCTACATTTTTTCAGGTCCCTCCGCTAACATGCAACAAAATCGTCTGTTTTCTAATAAGCTTCCTTGGGGGTAAACTTGGATGTTCGACATTGCCCCAGTGTTCGCGAATACCCCGGTTTCTCCTAACTTCTACGTGAAGACGAAGAGGTAAGATAAGAACCTCATTGCACAGGAACTTCTATTTTTATAAGCGATCCTTCATAAAGGCAAAATGCATGTGATGAAATGATGATGAAAGAATAAACAAAAAGTAAAGGTTTCACATATACCTTCACCTCCACATATAAAAATACATTTAATTCCTTTCCACGTGATAAAAATCAAGAAATCAACTGAGTTTATATATATATATATATATATATATATATATATATATATATATATATATATATATATATATATATATATATATATATATGATGGATTTAATTAAATCAGTAGTCTTGCAAACCATAAGTGAATAAATATTCTGAAAACATTAAGCGATGCTCTATCTTAAATTCCTAAAATTTAAATTTTTTCTGTTTCTTTGATTTTAGCGGAGAAGATACGACAGCAAATGAGGGAATTCTGGCAACAGTATGATCCTGTTCCTGAATCTATGTTATTGAACAGTCATGCGCATATAATGCAAGAAGAAGAACGCAATGAGATTCTTAGTTGCCTGCCAGATGTCACAGGATACCGTGTTCTCGAGCTTGGTGCTGGCATTGGGTAAGTAACAAATCTACAGAAAGTTATTTCATGTTTATGGTAACAAATTTAGTGACCTTATCCAACTTAAGAAATACTAGGACCCCACCAAAAGGTACGTTCGATGTGCAAGTCCTGTCTGTTAGCTATCGTCTTGCATCTCAGTTTCCATTGAAGGATACCGCATTGGAGCATAATTTGATCAAGTCTGGTAAGTACCTCTTGACAAACTTTCCAAAGATTGACGAATGTTCGCGGCTGGCGACGACCCATTGCTTGTTTCAGCAAACAAAGGTAACACAAAAATCCATAGTTCATGCATCAGGAAATGTAGCAGGAATGTTCGTAAAAGGGGATTACATGAAATTTCCGTTTCACGTGCCATTCGTTCAGTATACATTACTGTTGACTTCGCTGTATGGCTGGATGCCTTGTTGTGATGAATGACAACGCGAGATGTATCGGTACCATATAGGGATGGGGAATATCATTGCAGTATGGTGACTCAAAATATTCGTCTGGTAATATGCATTGATATCCAATCTGCGTAGGATAGTTCAGCAATATAGCAGTAACCATCAAGAATCATAAAAGCGCATGGGAAACTTCCTTCGTGGCCATATACCCAGTCAGAACAACCTCTAGAATCTCAATAATGACAGATGCTCTGTCTGTCACAATCCGACAGATACACCCATGCCTCGTTCAGAGTTACCATAATTTTCCACTTGCCTCTTGTAAGATAGCATTTGTACAATTTCCGACTGTTCTTCTCCCCCGACATGACATGTGAGGGAGGCAGCATACGAGCTCGAGCCTTTTGTTTACCAAACGGAAATCCAGCGCAGTTGTACGATTCATGGTCACAGCGAAACTGTCCATGTTATTCTTTGAGATGGCAGGTTCTCACGACGCACCAAAGAACTCACTTTCTGCGCCACGTTGTGGTTACTCCCGAGCTTCTGATATCTACGATTTCCTATATTGAAGAGTCGAGGAACAGCAAGAGAGCATTTGGTGCGAGCGGTCCCGGGTTCGATTCCAGTGGGGACACTCGCTCGAAAAAGTGTAAGAGGTTTTTCAGGCCAGCCATCTTAAATGAGGTTTTTCCTGGGTTTCCCTCATTCACACCAGGCAAATGCCGGGATGGTACCTAACACAATGGTCCCAGGCCGCTTCCTTTCTTCTCTTTCATAGTGAGCTCGCCGAGGGACGTCATCTCTCATTTACGCGACGGGCTAAATCGCCATAGATAACAACAACCCAGAAATCTCATTCCTAATTCCCTAGCTAAAAGTACCTGTTTGATGGAAATTTTATCATTTTCTTTGACACAAGTAACACCTTGCCATATAGCTATTATCTCTTTGAATATAACTACAACACATGGTGGGAAGGACATGATTGCAGCCCTCTCAGCTCAAAATTTTCGAAGTTGTATTACCACTCACACACGTAACAGCTATCCCACACCACGTACATGGATTTTCTCAGAGTTGTCCCGTTTCATGCCTCTCTTCATTCCACCATTGTCATCTATCTTATCATCATCAGTGTCTCCCTTAGTCTCGGTGCACCATCTTGACAACTAAAAAAGAAACAGCCATCCTCCCTGTAAGTCGAACACACAACTTTCACACTTTTCGTAATAACTTCTTGTTGTTTTCAGGCGCACTGCAACCAAATTATTGAATTGATTATGATAAACGTGAAATGACATTCTGTATTTTCCAGATTATTTAACAGCTTCTTTAACAATCCTTTGTCAATTCATTTATATTAGTTTTTCGAAATTCTGTTTGATATAATAAAGGGTGGCCCAAAAGTAAGTAACACTGCCGTCCCGTATTTTATATCATTTCTTATTGTTATCAAACAGGTAAACCTAGTTTCTTTATTATTTGTTCTTAACGTCTCTTTACTTATAACTTAAGCCCGGAACAATCGAAGCAAATAAATCCATAAACTAGAATGTTATACTTGATGAATTCAGGGGTGTATACCTACTTTTGGGCCACCCTGAGGCCTTTTGGGCCTTCGTGAGATACATCTCTTATTGATGAGTCATTACAATGCAACCACCACATTGTGGAGAAAAGAGCGCGTCTTTCGAAGGAACAACACAATTTACAGAAATATCGCAGAAGCTCACGTGGTTCGGATCTCACGTTAAACCGTATGACTAAGTGTCATATAGCCTCACTGCTGAAAGGGATGCTAAATTAAATCTAAATTTTTCGGAAGGTTTCCTCAAAAACTCCTCAATCTATTGTTCCTATTACATAAAGAACCGTCTAATGTGGTGTGAGTCGTTTCTCCTGAAAATATCCATAAAAGATAATTTTTCTTGAGGTGAATTTTTCTATAATTTTCTAAAAAAAAGATACTCATGTGATTTTGTTCATATTTATAAATAAACATAATAACTTACAATGTGACGCATATCGTTTCAAGTGAAAAGTCAACGAAAAGTATTTTAACCGTGGAGGTGAGTTTTCTTCAAAATTTTGTGAAAACACCTATTATAATTTTATTAATATTTCGTAAATAAATGATTTGGTAATAAGTACAACATAACTTGATTTAATTTAATAAATGGAAAGAAGGAAGATTAGTGCGATGGTCCGTATCTTTTATTTCATTCTCTTTAAATATGTATTTTAAATAGGTTCGACGGATATTATTAATTAAATAGTTTTAAATAGTAAAGAGTATCATGCTTACTGAATCTAATCGATCTCCATTATTGAAGTCACTAAATTAGAGCCTTTCCATCTCAACTATGTCCCTTCTGACGCTGTTGTTGATATGTGATTTCCCGTACCTCCCTCGAAAGAGGAGGAACAAGTTGCTGCGGCCGCGATCTTTCAATTGTTCGATGCGGAAGCGTTGCCACAATGGATTATTTCATGGACTTCGATGTGCTCTGCCTTATTAGCAACTCTAAGTAGCCTACGATCTTCACTCGTCAAGACGAAACGACTGAATGACAAATTGGCAACACAGCTGAGGTCATTCACTTCTTCCCCCAAAGCAAAGGGAGGGTTTCATCCTTCAGAGGGTAGGCGGGGGTGGGGCCGGAATATAGTTTGCATAGTTTCCGAGGGCACAGGTGGAAGGAATAGACTGGCTCTAGTAAAAGTAATATTAAGAGCCCTTCACTTGTACCTTGCCCAGATTAAGGATAAGATATTTATTGGCATTTGAGACAAAAGAAATTTCAGGAAAAACACTTAAAAAGGTTAATAAAGAAAATTAATAGTTGCATTACACTACTAAAAATCCTGAATTACAACATGCTTCAATAAATAGGATTTCATTATAGGAAGTTTGTAAGGAATCTAAGTATAACAGCAGTGTTAGTTTTTGTATAGCTCATTAAACGTTTTTGAAATATCTATTATTATTATTATTATTGAGTTGAGTTAATTTTGAGTTTATCGTCCCGTTCAGCAGCGAGGCTATATGAGACGTGGACCTACTGATTAACGTGGAATCCGAACCACATGAGCTCCCGCCGGGAATCGAACCCGGGTCTCCCGCGCCAAAGGCGCGTACGCTAACCGCTTAGCCACGGAGGAGCTCTATTATTATTATTATTATTATTATTATTATTATTATTATTATTATTATTATTATTATTATTATTATTATTATTATTATTATTATTATTATTATTATTATTATAGTAGGTACCTTGAGTGAAGGTTTATAATCAAAATTATGATTTACCACGAGTACAAAATCTCAATAATTATTAATATAAAGTGGTTAAAAATTTTTAATGACTTTTGCCCCTGCAACATATTTATGCCCCTCAAACTTTTGTGGATGGTTGCGGGACTGAGAAGTTATCTTAAGGCTTATAAATATACGAAACTCGGTGAGTTCAGCTGAGTCTTTTCACTAAATATTGGAAAGGATTTCAAACTGTGACCGATCAATATATCCACACACCTTATCTACCTTTACATGACAACCATCCACTTGACACGAACAAACTGACAGCGAAGATATTGCAATCATTTCCCGACTGTGTTAATCCTTTTCTGTTGGGTTTTACTCGAACGTTTTCTGCTGGTATCTTAAGTTTGTCAGTCCTACATCAAAAACCTCCCAAAAGCTCATATTCTCTCTCTAAGAATCATCTTACTGTTTCTGTTAACATCTGTAATATAACTTTTGTTGTAAATCGGAAACACAATTAAACTCCTGGCACTGATCATTTAGGAAATTCTTAATTGTCTTTCTCTGGTGCTTTCCTACACATTACTTCATTCTACCTATTGCTGACATCCCACCCGAATGGAAGATATGTACTACTCTTTCTCTCTCTCTTCTCTTAACCAAAGAGAAAAAAAATGAAATGAAATCTTTAAGTTTTACGTCCCACAGTTATGCCGGTGAGGCTAAAGGAGACGGTGATGATGAGAGATGAGTGAAATGGTGGAATGAAGAAATTGGGAGGAAACGGGAGAACCCCGAGAAAACCCACGAGCACGGTGTTTGTCCACCACAAAGTGCACACGGCGCAAGCTGGATCGAACCTGGGACCCCAAGCACCAGAGGTGAACGCTCTACCACTGAGCCACCGCGCCCCCTCTTAACCAAAGAGACTCGTTACATCTTTACTAGTCCATATACCATAAAATTCCTGAACTCGTTATTGACACAAAACTTCATCTTCATTTCACTCAACACAAACTCTTTCCTATACATCAAGCAGGTTTTGTACTTCTAGTAAGTATGGACGACCAAGTAGTAAGAGTTGTTAATCTTATCCTGAATCATTAATACAGCTCGTCCTTCCTGTCTTAATTCTTTTAATATTGAGAATTCTTTTCATAAAGAGTAGTGCTTACTGCTCACGCTCAAACTTCACCCCTCTAGGCTTTCATTTTATTTATTTCCGCTTCATATTCTATTTTCTTTGTAATCATCTAGTCTATCTTAATGTGAATAGCCTGCTATCTCATCCAATATTGATTCCGATATTCACTTCAAGGCTTTACTTTATCAGCTCTTCTAAGCCTTCCGTGTGGCTGATATCTCAACACTTCCTTCTAACCTTCACTTGTTTCCCATACGCCGAGGTCGCCTTCCTTCACGGAAATATTCAAAAAATAAATTTCCTCTGTACAGACTCTTTTCTAAATAGTGTAACAAATGACAATTCCATTTCAATTCTACTCTAATGCTGTCGGGTTCAGAAGAGTCCAAATTTTCTCAATTTTCATATTCATGCACGGCATCTATCACGCTAAACCTCATTGTCATCTTCGAATATTGTTTTACTTGTACTTGGTGGCCATATATCAAAGAAATAATTTGTAAAGCATATACCTGTCTGAATTGAATGTCCTATTGATAGCTCTCAATTACGGATGCCTCCCTGATAACAACCCAATACTGTTCGCAATACTTATAATGTGCTCCTTCGTTCCGTTCCGACGTGGGCCACCTACCTAAATTATCATATTTCCATTTCTCTTCAATAAATTGAAAATTCTTAAACGGCATACTATTCATCTAGCTTATAGAACCAAGCTTCCAGGTATTAGCTAAAGGCTGTAGGACGGGATCACATTTGTAACTATTCTCCATTGGATTGAACAAATCAAACTAAAATTTATTTCTTAATTAATTTCAGCAACGCCGTCAAATATGTATCGATAATATGAATCCGATCGCCGATAATACGACGAAAGGCTATACATATATATACAAGGGTTGGATTTTTAGTATCGGCAACAACGGTATATCATGAGAAGTACAGTACTTACAATATTCGAAGTTTTACAGGCCCTCGATGTAATCATCAGCATTGTGAATCACGCGTTCCCTGCGATGTGGAAGCCGCTGGATGCCGTTGGCAATGCCTAATATCTGGATAGTGCGGATGGAGTGATCGGTCGCCCCTAAGAGATCATCAACTGTACGGAAAAGTGTCCCACGAAGTGGTTCCTTCATCATCGGGAAGAGGTCGTAGTCGCAGGGACTTAAATCTGGAAAATACGGGGATGACACAGCACTTCCCAGCCCCAATGATGCAACAAATCAGTGACAGCACCTGCTGAAAGTGCGCTTGCATTGTCATGTAGAATGATAGGTGGGTTTGTCAGGAAGTGGCGTCATTTTCGTCTTACAGCTGCTCGCAGATTGTTTTGAAAAAAAAAGCAGTAGTACTCTGCACTAACGGTGTGTCCTTGGGGGAGGGTATGGTTTATGATTACATCATCCCAGTCCTATACAATGATGAGCATAGCTTTCACATAGGTTGGGGTTTTCCGAACTGTTATTTTCGTCGGTGACCCAGGATGATGCCACTCGTTTGATTGCCGTTTCAGCTGTGGTTGATACGCTCTGGCTTAGGTCTCATCAATAGCAATGATCTGCCGTAAGAAGGCCTCACCTTCACGTTGATACCGCTTCAAGTGTGTTCGAGTGACATCATATCGCAACTACTTGTGTTATTCAGTCAGATCATGTGGAAACCACCTTTGGGTGATTTTACGCAACCCCAGGTGCTTCAGAATTTTCAGCAAATGAAGGCGCTAGTCCTGTATCGTTGGCCAATTGACGAATCGTGGCGTTCCGATCCGCTAGCACTAAGACGTTCATTTTCTGCACATCTTCTTCACTTACAGGAGGATGGCCGGAGCGAGGCATGTCTGACATCTTGTCGTCCATCATTAAAGGCTTTGACCCACCTTGCTACTGTACGGTATGGTAATTCACTTGCACTGCAAATATCTTGCAATACTTCGTAGCACTGTTTTGTATTCCTACCTTTAGCGCATTCAATTTTCAACCAGCTCCTCTGATCTTGCTTTGTAAACATGACTGTATTCAGCGAGCACTCACGCAGCGTGACTGTAGTCCACGAGCAATCACTCAGAACTGCCTTCTAACTGCTGGCGCTGCGCAGGCAGGCGAGTTCACGTGGTTTGAGGGAGGGTCGGCATCTAACCTACCGCTGGTATGAATTATAATGGATTGGTTTGTTCCCGAATGTATGTATAGCAGTGTTGCCATTACTAAAAAAACTATATATATATATATATATATATATATATATATATATATATGCATGCTTGAAAAGTATTTGCAAAATGTCTGAATAAATCAGTTATGCTAATTACTTGTTTTTCTAGATTTTAAATTTACACTTACGTGTTAGATGATTAATTTAATTCTTATTTTTAAAGTTATATCTTTCAATTATGCACATATGAAAAATAGTTCACAAATACTCGTGTAAATACATAAAAATAACAACCATAGGATATTTACAATGAGCAATAAAACGAAATTAAATATTTATAAATATCGTGCAATTAAATTGTTATATTACGAAAGCTGGGGATAGTCTGAACCGTTTCTTAAAATCCTACTCGAACACACGCAAATAGAGAAGGTTCTCTTTTTTTTTTTATCGAACCAAATTAGGAACGCTACTGCTTTTTGGGGAATGACGCTAGAACTACATGTCTGCTTTCTTGAGCAGTAGTGCGTCTGACTTTTAGATAGGTAAGTGTCGTCAGATGGCGCCTAAATTAAACCGTTACTGGCAGGAAAGGGTATATCAGGGCTCTTTTCCACGACTTTTTTCTTTTACATACGTATGGTGAAACAGTGTCGGGATAATTCCTTTATACTGGGGATGACTACTGCGAAACCTATTGTGGCCTGCTGTACAAGGAAGGAGTGCGTTGCGAGTCTATCGTTTCTCCCACGATAAGTACCAGGAAGAGGCCTCGAAGGAAAGTGAAACTTGCAGTGCTGCAGAGGATCTTCTGATTGGCGTACGAGCAAAATCTACCGACCGCCCAACGTACAGAGACAGCGATTCAATTTGACATCTTCAAATGTGAACACAAGCATTCGTAAACGGCTCCGGTTGAGGTGCACCGTAAGTCCCAAATATATCACCTGCTCCCGTCCACATTGCAAAACGAATGATGAACCATAGGAAACCATTCGAAAAGCACTATGCAAACGGCAGACAGTCGTCATAATAGATTAACCATACGAAAGCTGTTCAATAAGTTTTGCTACCAATCCTCTATTTTAAAAAAATCGCTATACGTGAATAATTTTACCATCAAACGAATGATTGAACTTATACTTTCCTAGATGTCTTTCACTTTTCAATATAGTCTGCGTCGACGCACTTGCGCCAACATTATTGCATGCCGTCAATGAAGAACGGAGGTAGTTGTTGACGACACCACGTACGCACTGTCTTGATGACTTCCATGTCGGATGCGAAACCTACACTTTCAGGTATTCGTTAAACTTTAAAAACAGCTAAAAGTTACATAGGATTGTAAAGTGGGTGGGGGAAAATATATCCGAATTGGAGCTTCTGCAACGTAGCGGTGGTCTCCTGATTTATGTGCAGCCTTGTATTGTTGTGCAGAAGGATGTCATTTTTATGAGGGCGAACTCTACCCAGACGTGCACGCATCTTCGTGAGTGTCTGCAGATAGCATTCGGAGTTGACATTGGCGCCACGTTCCAAAAAAAAAAAAATCAATCCGCACTACGGCTTCACTATCCTTAAAGATGGTGACCATGAGTTTCCTTGCCCATGACTGTGTTTTGAATATTTTAGAGCGGGAGAGGATGGGTGTCTGTACTCCATAGACAAGCGTTTAGTATCGGACTCAACGTGATGAGCCCAGGACTCAATCCCAGTTACGAGACGCATGAGAACTTCTCCTTCCGTGTTGAAACGGACCAACTTTTGTTCACACGCATTTTGGCGGGCTTCTTTTATTTCCGCTGTAAGCTGACGTGGAACCTACTTTGAACACACTTTCTTAAACCCAAGCTCGTCTCGTATGATGTGATTCACTGTTCCGAGTGAAATCCAGTAAAGTCTGTAATCAGCCTCTGCTTAATGTTCCGATCACCGCGAACACGTGCATCAAACAATCCTACTTTCTTTGAAGTGGATGCAGACATTGGCCGTGCACTGCAGTCCTTGTCATGGAGACACGATTGCTGGATTGCTTGTGCGCACAGTCTCACCTCCTCAGTATGCTAATGTCCACACATTCTTACCCATACACAGCACTCATGCGATGGTGAATATTGATGGGTGTCACATCTTTCACAGCCAGGAATTCGATGACTACATGCTGTTTTAACTGGATGTTCATGTAGTGCATCATTAATCTATGACTGTGTTGTTGTCAGTGGAGTGACCTGAAAAACAAAACATATTTGTAAAGCAGAAAGTTCCAGCTTTCGTTTGAGGGTACAATTATGTATATACAACAATTAATTTTAAAAGTAGGAGATTTGATGTAAACTTTTAAACAACCCTCGGACATTCATCTCACTGCTGGTGTTCATATTGGGGTGCTTATCTATCGTGTCAGCGATGCCAAAGCATGCCGAAACTTTGCTACTGCCAGAAATGTATCCCGCTCGTGTTTATGGTTGTTACGGCATTCATTTATACAAGGAATAAGGTTGACAAAAAACGTGGTGACAAAAAACAAAAATAATATATTCACTTATTATAAATAGAAATCATTATGATCATGGGCACCCGCAGCGAAGGACAAATTGCTTCTCCATGGATTTTTGAAGGGGATCAGTTCTTCGAAATACATGTCAAAACATATTAGACTTGTCTAAGTGTGAGGCAGAGGCGGATTTAGGCTTTTCGGTGCAATTAGACATTGTTTGTCATAAATCAAAGTTGGCCAAAGCATGATTAAATGGCTTTCTTGGTAAACTTATATAATCCGCATAAACTATTTTTGATATGTGGTAGATTATACGAGATCGATAATATAGTAACGAGACCTATAACTATTTCCAAAGTCGTCACCTTAAGAAATGCCTGATACCTCTCTCGACTCCTAAACGATTCTTCTATTAACTATTATTTTCACAACCCCGGATTTCATTATTACATTTTTACACTGTATAATATATTTACTGTAGTTCATAATGTTACGCAATATGCATCAATAATAATTGTTTCACATGAAGTATTATGAGCATCATAGTCTGTATATTCCCGACTTTGCTTATTTGTATGTGTTTTGCCCCTTCCTGAAAAAAATCCTGCGTGCGTTGCTTTCTATGATATCTCTTTTTCCGATCGACCTCCCAATTGTACAATGCGGACGCCAATAAGATGACGAAGATGCATATGAGGGAAGCTTCAACTCATAGTGCCAGAACATTCCCGCATTTTCATAAGGAAATAGAATGGAAATTAGGAATTTGTCTTTTCGTTTCAAGACATTCCTATAGAAAGTCCTGATGGCAATCCAATGTATTTCTGCTGCTTTATTCGACATCAGCGTCCGCTTACACTGGTCTCTGGAAAGCTAACAGGGAGGAGTGAGGCGAAATTACCTTGCCCGTGCTTCGTCGGAGTTTGTCATAGTGAAAATTTCGATCTCGTTCGATACTCTACAGTGCTGGAAGTTGTAGTAAAATACCATCGTTGGCGGTTACAAGATTTCTCGCAAGGTGAATACTCTTCAAAATTGGTCCAATATAAACTGAATAACCTTCTGCATAGAATTATAAAGATATAATGTATTATACAAATCAACACTGTTATTAACTTCATTTAGAAATAGTACAGTTGTTTGCTTATGTGCGTTCTTGAAATGCTCTCTTTGTTTTCGCGTATTGTTTTATTTTCCTTTCTGCTGATGGTGTTGCGAGAATTCTTCCCTATGCTTATATTGGTTTCTTCTATTGCACTATTTCGTAAAAAAAAAAAAAAAAAAAATACAAATTTATCATTGTTGTTTCAATTTTCTTAAATTTGTATGCACTCAAATTTAACCATATCGAGCGAATATTGGGGCTAACAATTGGGATTTACATGAAATTGAATCATGAAATTCATTTTAGCTGAATAATATATTTGAAAGACTACAGGGTCATTGATTTTTTATTTGTTTATTTATTTTTTTTTTATTTTTACAGGAGGTTTACTGCGTATTTGGGTTCAAAAGCATCACAAGTTACTGCCGTCGACTTCATGGCCACTTATGTAGAGACAAACCGTCGTGCTCATGGACACATGGGAAACATCACTTTCGTACAGGCTGACGTCACGGAACTAGAGTTGCCAGAAAAGAGCTTTGATGTAATTTTCTCCAATTGGCTCCTGATGTACCTCTGCGACTCGGAAGTGACGGCACTCGTGGAGAAGATGCTTGGTTGGCTTTCCGATGGTGGAATCCTCTTTATTAGGGAGTCCTGCTATAGACCCTCTGGTAAGTATAGTAGTGTTATAACATTAATAGTTAGTTTTAGATAACCATATCATGGGTTTTGAGTGATCGACGAGTCAAAGTGCGCGAAACACACAGTCATATTACAAGGTACAGTTTTGCACGAAAAATTGCGTTAGAAAAACATCTCGGCAAGATGAGTGCCGAGTTTGCTCTCAGTGGAGAATAAACGCAATTGTGTGATCGATTTGGTGGCTAATTTGGTGCTTTTTCGTTGCAAACTCGACGAGTCTCTGCGTCGATATGTAACATTGGACGAGATATGGATACAGTACTACATTTCAGAAACAAAGGAACAGTCGAAACATTTTTTTAAAGGCGAAGACGGTGAAATCAGCTGACAAGGTGATGGACATAGTTTCTGGGCTGTACGTGGAATCATCTATATTAATTACTTGGAAAAAGGACGCATGGAGAGTGTTATGCGTCGTTATTGCACCGGTTAAGAGAAGAAATCAAGAAAAAAGTCCACATTTGGGAAAGAAAAACTTCTCTTTTATCAAGAAAGATCACGGGTGCACGCTGCGAAAATTATAGAATTAAAATTAGATTATTACAACATCCACCATATTCACCGGATTTGATTCCTAGTGACTTTTTTATTTCCAAACTTGCTCAGTGGAAAACGATTCACGTCGAACGAGGAGGTCATCATCCAAGCGGATGCCTACTTTGATGACTGTCCATTGTATTTTTGCAGAGGTGGTGGTGAGTTTACTGAAATGAGAATCATCACAATTTTCATCTTTTGCGGACCTTTTCAAAAGAATATCTTAAGTCTCACTTTGTAAAGGGAGTTTCTCAATTATTTGACTTCACGGCAGAAGCACATAACCGCTAAAAGGAAGATAAGAGTTGCAATGTGTGTAAAAGTTCTTGGTTGATCTTCAAATTCTGTTGCTAACCTATTAAATTTTCCGCCCATTCTAGCAGCTTCATTGTAGGCCTGAGTTCTTACTCTATTCACATTCAGTTCCATTTTTTTTTCAAATAAAACTTTATGTTGTATAAGTTAATCCCTGTTGTTTCTTCAACAAAGTAAAGCTATCCCTCGTATTAAGCGATTATTCGTTCTATGAAATCACTGCGTAACATGAAAAAGCGCAAAGTGAATTTATTTTAATAAGTGTAACTGAAGGATGTTGTTTGAAAGGGAGAAAATAACAATGTCAATCATTGTAATGAAATACTTTATTATCTGTATAAATATACAAAAAATGTACGATATGTATGTTGTAGGGATGAGCACGAGACGAGTTGAGACAGGATTTTCCTGACAAAATTCTAGTCGAGACACGGCTCTTCCAATAGAGAAATATACATTTTTCGAGTCGAGACATCAGTTTTACAGCACGTTTTCGAGACGAGACAGCCACAAATATTGTCTCGTGCGCATCCCTTGTGTGTTGAAAGGTGACAGGCCACAGTCACGTGATACATGAATTGGTCCCGATGAACCGAATCACTTCCTTGCTCTCTTGAAATCCGTAGGATGAAAATTGGTGGATTTGAAGTTTTGTTAGAAACTGACGTAGATTCATCTGACGGACAGAATTCTTCCTCTCTCTGCGCAGTTCCTTATAGAAGACCAAAGAATTATTAATTTCCCTGGAAACGTTGGCACTTTTATCTGTGTTTGAATCATTCTCCTCAATAGTTCTAGTTGCATTATCAACATGTTAAAACAATTCTGTTAGCTGTGTTGTAAAAAGGTGTTCGATTGGCTCAACACTATGCTCCTCCTCTTCATTATTTTCGCTTATGTTCTCCATTTCAAGAGCATTGCTGAGTTCTGATGAATTCGATCGGAGTAATTCGTCCATATGGGCGTGATCTACATCAGTGCTATTCAACCGGGGTACGCGTAACACTGGGGGTATGTAATCGTAAAAATAAGCATATTTCCAACATTTATTGAATAATCATAGTTGGAGAAAATTTTGAAATTTCCTATGTTAATTTTTTCGAATGTGCTTCATCCCTCTGTAAATTGTCTTTTAATTGGTATACTGATTGTCTTTTTGTTGGGTCTCTATTTGTCCCCTTTCTTAATCAACAGACCAAGTGTGTTTTAAGTTCTTTCCGATTTATTTTAAACACCTTCAAGGTACATAATTGGATGGCGAACTATGTCTAGGAGTACGCGAGAAAAAAAAGATTGAATAGCACTGATCTACATCACCAAATCCAACAGATTTTTTTTCAGGTCAACAAAGTGTTGTCTTGAATTTGATAGCTCGTTTTTGGATTTGAAGCCACTGGAGCAAGAAATCTCACTGCAAAACTTTTTCCAAACTTTTTTGATATAGGACTGTGAAATTTTTGCTCATGAAAAAACAATGCTATCAATGACCTTTTTTTATGTTGAAATTCTTTCAAAATCCTTTCACACAAATTTGATCCTTGTCTTTAGCATCATTAACCACCTAGGAAACTGTTTTGGATAGAAAATAGCTCTTGATATTTGTAATAATTCCATTATTCATTGGTTCGATCGGAGATATATTTGTTATCATCTACATCAGCAACGGTATAAAGGGCGTTGTCCAGGAACAAAAGAATTCTACGAGTACATTTATCACTTCATAGTAAGTCTTAGGTTCACGGTGGGGTTAATTGCATCAGTGGGATTCAAACATAGCTGCTATTATCCAAGCTCTTTTGTTTGACAGACACACAAGGAATACCTCCTTCTTAGAGTACGTCTTGAGTGCTCACGGATTTTCGAAGGGATAAACGAACAGAGACTTGAATTTATAATAGATACATTTTCTCTTAGTTCACTGATGGAGGTAATCAAAGTTGATGGAAGGTGGTAGAAATCAATCATTTTTGGTTTTAATGTTACAGTTCACTATAGAGTAAAAATGGTAATAGATAGCTTGAAGCAGCTTGCTTCAATCGATTAAGCGTCCCAAAAATATATTTCATCTCCATTGTTAATTATCTATTAAAACCAGACGTAATGGAAGTCCACTACAACTTATGGTTTCAATATTGATCTACATAGAGTGAAAATGATTAGAGATAGGCCTACCGTGAAGCCGCTCTTTAGAATCGATTTAGCGTTTCAAGAATAGGTATCATCTAACTGGACTCAGACTGGAAATGACAAAAATAAATTACTTCCGGTTTTAAGGTTGATCGCTATAGATTAACAACGGTAGTAGATAACGAGAATCAGTTTTCTAATATTAATTAAGTGTCCCAAGAATATATTCCATCTCCACCTTAATCTGCCTACCAAAACCGGGAATGGTAGAAATCTACAACCACTTGTGGTTTTAATATTAGACTAATTGAGAAAATATCAACCAAACCAAACATCATATACACAACAAAAAATGAGGTGTTGAAACAACACAAAATGACTACCACTTTGGCATGTTACTTGTGTATCAATTTAACACCAAGCACCTCACCTTCAGAGCATATCAGAAATACCTCGTTACTGACTGGGAGTATTTGCGTCGTTTTTTATTGTTTGGTATGAGCAAAGCTTTGGGAAATATATTTCGCATTTGTGGCAAATAACTAATAACATTCTATGTTTTCCGTAATCAGTCACAATAATATTGTTGTAAACCTGTGAATCATCTGACAACAGTTACACAGATAGCGGTGCTTCCATCTATCTTCTTTATCTGTTATTCAAGTGCCTTAACACTTATGAACAGAAGATAGCAGGTCTGTTACCTAAGTAAGTGTTGTCAGACGATCCACAGGTTTACAACAATATTATTGTGATCGATTACGGAAAATATAGAACATTATTCATTACTTGGCATAAGTGCCAAATATATTTCGCAAAGCTTTGCTCATATTAAACGATAAATACCAATGCAAATTCTCTCAGGTAGTACCGAGTTATTGCTGATGTATTCGGAAGGCGACGTGTTTGGTTCGAACTGGCCACCTGGAATCTCTAACCAGGTAAAAAAAAAAAAAAAAAAAAAATAGGGTATCCGTAACTGGCGGAGAAAAATAAGCAAGTCCTTTAGTATTTCCATTCCCTTTGGTTAAATCGCGAACATCTATATAAGGTTGGATTACTTGCCTCTTTGAGGTCAAAGAAACAACCGTCGAGTTGATTTGAAGCCTCCACGGAGGCTAACACGCCTAACTGATATTACCTATTGACGACTTTGCTATACCTCTTGGTTTTACGGTTTATTTGGTATCATTTCATACTTGGGCTTAGCCCAGCAGGCGGTTTTCACGATGGCGGACTCTGGTGTAGACACTGGCAAATCCATAACCGGTCGACACAAGTTACCTGGCCTCATTTCTGGACCTTCCGGATGTTCGACTAAGGTGGAAAAACGAAAAGAGCGTTCAAAAGACCTAACTGCTCGTACCAGGAGCGCATCTCAAAGTTCCATTAACTCTGTAGCATCACTCTCTTCAAGAATCCAAGCTAGCTATGCTACTCGTTTGCAGCTTTCACCACCTAGTAAATAGCCACATAAAACTTTGGATATTGAGATAGGTACCAACAACATGGAAACCGAACCATCTGCAGCTTCTGATTATTCCAGTCCACCATCTGCAACAACTTATTCATTTTTATTGACGAAATTCGACACTAAATTCGCGAACGAGAAACACGTCGCCATACAACTTCGCAAATATCTCCCTAGAGCTTCGTTAAAAGAAATTATCAAGACTAGAAATGGATTCATCTTTAAAACAGAGGATCCTAATTTACTCAGCACTATTAAGAACAAAGTGCCTATTGATATGTTTGGCAAAGATGCTCAACTTAGCAGCCTTAATGCATCTAAACAAAAACAAATGCCTCCTCCAAGACGTACACCACTGCTATCTGTGGTTATTCGGGGTGTCGATCCTTCCTACACCGATGAAGAGATTCAAGAGGAACTAACCTACGAAGGACACACTCTTCAGAAAGTTCTGCGGATCCGTAACGCTACAGGCCCTACATTCATGGTTCGAGTTTTAACATCATCACAAAACACCATAGATAGTCTACTAACAAATGGCGCATATATATATAACAGGAAGCATCGTGTCGAACCCTCTCGCTCCTCTGCTCCCTTGCCTGTTCGTTGTGAAAAATGTCAGGCTTATAATTAACACACTACCGCCACCTGTACTAACACCAACGTCTGTGGTTACTGCACTGGCGAGCATTTAACACGTGTCTGTCCAAATCTAGAACGGCCACCTACTTGTTCTACTTGTCACGAAGCACATCCGACATATAGCTATAAATGCAAAGGCAAACATGCTCCTGAAGTAAATCATCCAAAATATGTAGTACCATTGCGCACACACAATTATTCCACTGATGCTCCTCCTTCTATGGACTCACCTATAACAGTGCGAAATCTTCTTTCTTTTCTCACACTTACCTTACAAAATATTCAACCATTTCATCGATCTCACGTGTTACAGCAAATTACTCATGCAGCGAGAGATTTTCCATGTTAATTTTTATGCGACTTATTCAGGACAAATGTATATTTCCATACCTCTCGCTTGGAAACCACAGTTTAGCATTGTCTGTTTCATCATGGCTTTAACGTTTATATTTCTTAACATTCGTTCACTTCACAAAAACAAACCTTTATTCGAAGCGTTACTACTAGAGGAAAGAACCACAGTCTTTATTCTAAATGAAACATTCCTTACTCCATCCATCTCTTGTCAGTTTGCTGGCTACACACTAATCAGACAGGATAGCTTCCTTCCGTCCAAACGAGCTAATAGGGGAACAGCTGTGGGTTTTCCTCATCGTGCCCCATCACGCCGACATCTTTGTAACTTACCTGGTCTTCCTGAGTACCTACTACTCACATTATACTTCCGTAACATAGCCATCACTGTTGCCACCATTTATATCCGACCCGGCCATCCACTACCTACCTCATTTGTTCAGTATATTTCTGATAATTATAAACGATTTATAATCATGGCCGATTTGAACATGCATAGTAGATCAGAGCACGACAGAACCGCATTCCGAAACTTCATTGCAACTCATCCACTTGGCATCATTCATAATCGGCCTAAACATACAAGACCCATCTCACAAACTACTCCGGACATCGCCATTACTTCAGCTAATCTAGTCTCCCAAGTACATATCGATGTTCTTGATCCAGTCGGCAGTGACCATGTTCCAATTAAACTTCAGCTCCGTACAACTAGTATGAATTCCTCTAATCATTTCCAGCGCACTAGTCCCCGCTTTGGCAAAGCAAACTGGGATCAGTATCGAGCTCATCTCATGACAGCTATAGAGCCATTACAACCACCCACTACAGAAGACGAACTCACATAGACAATCTCACCACCACAATTCAGGAGGCAAGTTCTCTATTCATTCCAGTTTCTACCTCCACACCATACCGTCCTACATTACCTCCGCAATATCTCACATTCGTTACTCGCTCTCGACAATTTTATCGAGATTTTCAAAGGACTGGCAATCCTGAATCACTTCGTCATTATCAGCAACTTCAGCGGATGGTCAAAAACTACATATGTGCTTACAAACTACGCTGTTGGGTTAAAACATGTAATTCTCTCTCTGATGTCAATCATCCGACGAAGTATTGGAAACGTTTTAACGCTCTTTGTGGAAAGTACACCAAAACACCTTACCAACTATTACAAGGGGAATCTCGCATTCAAACAGATACAGACAAAGCCAACGCTTTCGCTGATTTTCTTCAAACAATATTCACACCTAACGGATCTCCTACTTATCACCATCCAGCAGACACAATCAATACTTCATCTCCTTCTTTACAGCCTCATCCACACCATACTCTTCCACTTAATCAACCTTTGACAGAACCAATTACAGTTCAGGACATCATCACTGTTGTTCGAAATAAACGTAATAGTGCACCAGGATTCGATAATATCACTTATCGACATATCAAAGAAAGTCCGCTCCCATTGCTTACTCTGCTTGCCAGCATCTTTACCTTCATTCTTCGAACAGGCTATTTTCCTATCCAGTCGAAGACTTCAAAGACGTTAATGTTTCCAAAACCTCACAAACCACCTGAAAGTGTATCATCGTATCGTCCAATACAATTAACGTCTACCTTCAGTAAAATCTTAAAACGCATTCTTGTCCGACGTCTACACACATACATCGACAGACGCCACCTTCTTCCCATCCATCAAGCAGGATTTAGACCAGGCTATTCTATCAACGACCAACTGCTTCGCTTATCCACTATGGTCACACATCATTATAATTCCGTCAAGCCATCATGTCTTGTACTGTTTGATCTCGAGAAAGCGTTCGACAAAGTTTGGCACTTAGCACTTATCTATAAATTAATACGGCACCGTTTCCCACTCACATATATCCGTCTGATTTACAACTTTTTAGTGGGTCGCCTTTCCTATGTTTCTATTAACAACTGCCTATCACACCCTATTTTTCTGCTATCCGGAGTTCCTCAAGGATCGGCTTTATCGCCACTTCTATACATTCTCTGCGCTGCTGATATGCCTCCACTACCAGATAAAGTCCATCTTTTTCAGTACGCCGATGACACTGCATTCCTTGCTTTGGGATCGACTATCCAATCAATAAACAAATCTTTGCAAACAGCTATTAACGATATCCTCCGCTGGTGTGATAAATGGCAACTTAATATTAATGCCACAAAAACCCAGGCGATTGTATTCATTCCCTCTAAGAAAACCTCACGAGTTCGTCGAAATCCCAACCGCCTCACGCTTCATGTCAACCATACACCGATACAGGCACGCTCAACAGTGACCTACCTGGGCATTACATTCGATAGAATCTAACATGGAAACCTCATCTTCAAACAATCACCGCCAAGGCTTACAATAGACTATATCTCCTAAAGAGGTTAACCGGAACAACATGGGGCTTGAAACCTACTACAGTATTAAATACCTACAAAGCTTTCCTACGACCGACTCTAACATACGGTCACACTGCTTGGATGGCTGCTGCACGCTCCTTCTACGAAAAACTCTTAATTTTAGAAAGGCATGCACTACGTATTGCATTTCGAATTAAGTTACCTAGCCCAACAGCAGAGTTATACAACCGCACTGAGTTTCCATCTCTACAGTTTCATCTCGAAAAGTTACGTCTCACCTATATACACAATCGTTATGAAGCACACCATCCTTTACTTCTGACAACTATGCATCATATGGCACTCCACCCAGCAGCATTTCGATATTTCCATCCACCGCTTTCACTCCTGTATACTCTGTACTGCTACACACTACCTCCTGATGCACTAGACCTGGAGTTACTTGCTGACTATCTAATTCATGACCATCTTCCGCTCATCTTTCCATCCTATGTTGCACAATAAATCCATCCACAACTGCCACCCTTTCCCTACCTGATGTTAAAGCCCGCAAAGGTCATTAAGTCTTTGATAGTTATAATAAGCTTTAATACAGAACTCTGAGACCCTCACAAAGTCACACACAGCTACTATTTCCATACTTCAGTTTCCTAAGAGAGGGCATAACCCTCTAACAGGGTTCTAGCCGGACGGGCTAGTCACTTACAAAAAAAATGTTTGGTACTAAATTAACACACAAGTAACACGCTAAGGTGGTAGTCATTTTGTGTTGTTTCAACACCTCATTTTTTTTACAGTGTACACTAAACTCCCTCATGTGGTGTATACGTGACACTGCTACTTAGTTTATAATGCTAGCCAAAGATGTGTTTACGAGGGTATTCCTCGTTTAGGGATCCAAATTATAATTGGTTTGAATTTAGTAAAACTTTTTGGGTGCAAGAACTGTGAATCTTAATATAACTTCCTATAAATATGTGTAGGGAAAGATCTTCCTCATCATCAGACTACTTTTGAGGTTATCTACGACTGCTTTATTATCTCAGCTAAATTGTGAAAGGTCAGGGAAAGATAAACATAATAGCTTTTGAGTAACAGGAAAGAAGATACGCAATGATTAAATAGATCTTATTAACAGCATGTCTTTTGCGTAACCTTCACGCCCCTGACAACATTTCTTATCGTTGGTATCAGGATACGGTATGTGATTAGAACTGAGTTATGCAACATAAATTTAATTGAATTGGAAAACATATATATCCATTGCATAGCTCAAGTGTTGCACCTATAGAACTGCAGTTTGTCATTTCAGGAAAATATGACATATCTCCTTAAGTTTTTCTACAGATTAAATTCAAATTGATAGACTGATAGACTTGGACGACTAATTATATTCAGGAGCATAGGAATAAGCTTTGTGATGGGAAGGAGAAGGGTAAAAGTTCAAGAGCCGCATTTGCATATTGAATCTGGTGATATCACCTATTGGCATTGCATCTATCTATCTATCTATACTCGATCTATCTCTTTTATATTTATCTATGTATCTGTATACAGGGTGTCTAATAAGCCAATCCCTATTTATAAGTAATCATAACTTCTTTATTTTTGGAGGGATTTTTATGAAACTAGTATATCTGGTAAGAACAATAATCGAGGTTTTGTTCGATGCATTTTCTTCAGTTTCTAAGTTGAGTTGAAATGCCACCTATGTTAAGGATGGGGCACAGTAGGTACTCGATATGAGATCTGGGGATTTATTGTTCGAGTGCAAAGGTGGATACCACTTTCGTTAAAAAGAAACTAGGGGCTGCCGTTTCCACAGCAACCAACTATTGAACTTCAAAATAAAACGTCGTTTGTTCTGCGTTTGTACCGGAATGTACCGCAAAAAGTTTTGTTTGTACCACTTCCGGTACAAAGATATACAAGTTTTAAACTAGCGGGCAGCCGTCTCCACAGCCCCCAATTTAAAACTCTTATATTTTTGTACCGGAAGTGGTACAAACGAAAATTTTTGCGGTACATTCCGGTACAAACGTAGTACAAACGATTGGTATATGTTTTGTTTCGAAATTCCAAGGTGAGGGACTGCCGTTTTCTCAACCCCCCACTTTAAACGTTATATATAACTGTGTAGCGGAAGTGGTACAAACAAATTTTTTTGCGGTACATGCCTGTACAAACGATTGGCATAGGCTTTGTTTCGAATTTCCAAGGTGAGGGGGGGCTGGCGAAACGAACCTCCATTTGCCGAAACTCTTTTTTTTTATTCAGAACCCGTGGTTGGCAAATCGTAATATTAAAATCCACGATGTTTCTCTTCCTCCCAACTATATTTCGTTTCTCGTAAGCATTTTATTCTCTCTCGAATAGTCATTTATGACACACTTTATTATGCCTCTCATAGTCATTTTCTGTTTATCAGAAAGAAATTGTCTTTGGGTAACACAGGGATATTGTGTTGAATTAACACTAGCTTTTTTTTACTGAGTATCATTGTTACTGTAAAGAGAAGTAATGATCTGGTGTTATTGACGTCAAATGTAAGTCTGTATGGGAGATCCAGTTTTGATTCATGAATAACATTTGTAAGATTCAAATCTTATGATAAGTTGCTGTTCATATATTTTTTTGTTTAAAAATAGTATTTGATTTCTTACTAATTGCTATGAACGATGTCACAAATTAAAAAATGCAAATTATTTATTAATATTTAATAATCAAATTTTCCTCGATTATATCATGAACCCAATTATAATTGTCGTCTGTCATCTATATCATTGCGATATATTGCGGCTTTTATTTTACTATTTAAATAGTGATTTTTTCTCCGCAAATTGTATTCTTAAATGAGATGGGATGTGAAAAAAAATTAGCAATTCATTTACTGTGTTAACGCAGAAAATTAATCAGAAACAACTTATTTACTTAGATAATGTACGTACCAGTTGATAGTGATAAGGAAAAAATATTGGGGTTCCAGGCCACGAATCTCCAGATATGTTTTAAACAACAACGGAACATATTTTGTGTATCTGTACTTTAGTATAAGTTGAAGTAAGATATGTTTCTAAAGGCTATAAAAGAATGTTATTTACAAGACTGGATTTTATGATTGTGCCCAGTATTTTTCGAATAAATTAGGGCAATAATGTATTTTTATGATATCCAAGAAAAAGGAGAAAAAGATCCGTCAAAATTATATTACCTTTTCTTCTTACAACAGGAACAATGCGAGAAGAAATCTCCCATTGAATAGAATAAGATAATAGAATAATACATGTATATGACAAATGATTCTCTTAGTAAGATTTTTCATAGTTTCATACAAGTTCTAGAATAAATGACAAAATTAATATGCATTTTCTTGAAAAGAAAGCAAAATAAACGTTTAGAAAAACTTTAAGTTTTGCTTCCTGCATTACGTTTTTGTGATTGACTGATTAAAGCACACGACTTTTGTGTACCTGGACTAGGGTTAGATGTCTTGTAAAAAAAAAGAAAAAGTGGTTATTCCTGTATCTCACTGCAAAGCTGCTAATTCTCGTTTTATGTAATGTAGCTATTGTTAAAAGAACATTAAATTCAATTCAATCCATCATGATTCGTATGAAGATGAACCGTGCTTAATGTTATTCACAACAAAACGAAGGTGAGGAACTGACAAATAGATGGACTTGTAACATGTTTGGCTTCTAGTAAATTCTATAAATTTGACGGAAGCCAGCACACAGGTTATTAGTTAATATCGTGTGAAGTATAATACAAATTGTAAAGCAACAAATTCATTAACATGAAAAAATCGCTTTTTTTACATGTTGAATAGCAAATAGTGAATACGTAACGATGAACAACAAGTAATATAGATATGCAATACCGAAATAGTAATTTAAATAAGGTATCCTTTATATAAATCCTAACCATAAATTTCGTGAATACTCAAGACTAATAACAACATTAAAAATTTTGAATGTGAGCACAAATGATCAGTATGCATATGGGCTAGTGGCAGGTTCAAATTTAGAAGGTTAATATTACCAAAAATATACATTTAAATGAGACCTTATTATGTCGGGATGATACCTTAATACTTCCTTTCCCATTTACATTATATCTAAAAGGAATTTAGTATTTACATTTTATATATTTTAACCTGTATATAGACGTAAGCTATTACTTGACCCTACGTCTTACCTGCGAAATCCAAAGTGAGAGCAATTCGTCACGTCACGGTCTAGCTCCGTCCTAGTACCGAAATTGCCCACTAGATGGTAGTACACTTCAGACATAGGCCAGTCAAATATAGGTTATCTCTCTCTCTATGTAGTTTTTATCTTTTGCGCTCTTACAAATATTCTTATACAAAATACATACAAAAATACATTTATTGGGACTATTACGTTACATAATATATCCTACCCCTCTTTGTAGGATTCTAATCTTACTACAAAAGGAATAGTCCACAATAAATGGAATATGAATTGTTGACCAAAAATAAATTCTCTACTTACAGTTTTCCAGAATCTTACAATAAACTTAACCCTCTTACATATTATTGCCAAGCCTGCTTTACAAGGTATTGGGTGACAAAGATATACCTCTCTCTGCAAAGAAAAAAATAATAAACCCACACACTATTTCTAATAATGATTACAAGAGAACATATACATATTAAGATTCATTATTATTATCAACGTAAGGTTTTACATGATTGATATGTCTCTTAATGATAACACTAGGTTGATCACATTTTCTTAACCAAAAGATGTTTAAAGTAGGTTTATTAATGACCTCAAATGGCCCATAAAATAAGAGGGATAACTTAGGTGTGTAATGTTTCATTAATGATGCATTTTGAAACTTCTTAACCAATACTTTCTGACCTTCAGAATAATTACAAGGTTCTCTATTTTTATTATAACATTTCTCCTTTCTACGCCATGCTTTATCAATGTTGATGATGACTCTCCTCAACCTTTCTTCTTTATCCGTCGCCTTAGTTAACTCGTCGAAATCTATTTCCCACAACACATCGAGAGGTGTATAAAGTTTTCTTCCAAGAAACAATTCGGATGGCTCGTATCCCGTACTCTCACTCTTACTGATGTTTACGGTGAATTGGATTCTGTCCAACAGTTCAGCCCAATTATTTTGATGTTCATTACAATAAACACGGAGCATGTTCTTAAGCACTCTGTTCACTATTTCACAAAGGTTACTGCTAGGATTGTACGGTGCTGTACTCACATCCAGGATACCTAAACTGAAGAGAAATTGCTTCATATGATGACTACAGAACACTTGAGCACGATCATGAATGATTTTCTGAGGTTGTCCAACTAACATGAACAACTTCATTGTTTGCATATAACCTTGGAATTTAAAGAACGCAAAGGTTGAAGCATAACGAACCGTGATGCTGCGTCCGTAATGACGAGGATATGACGATAAGGTCCAGAATTTGGGAGTTGACCAACGGTATCCAAATACCAACTGTTGTTTGGTGTAGTAACCTTCCTACTGTAGTATACTCCTTGCTTTCTTCTGTTGGTGTCCTTCCAGAGTTGACATCGCTGACATCCTTTCACGTATTCTCTGACGTCACGGTATAGGGTCTTCCAGGTACATCTGGAGGCTATTTTCGCTATCGTTTTGGAATACCCAGCATGAAATCCTCCCATCTCATCATTATGGAAATACTTCATGATAGGATACACCATTTCCTTAGGGATGACTATCCTTCAACCATGGTCTCGTCTGCCTCGGGTCTTCTTCATTAAGATTCCATCCTTGAGACAGAATTTATCTGCCTTTTGGCCTCGCCGCACTTCTTGGATAATATTCCGTACTTCAGAATCTTCCATTTGATGTTCCTTTAACGGTTTACTAAACAAGGGTGAACTCCAAAAATTGGCGAAACTAAGGTTGACTAATTTCCTTCGAATTCTTCAATTTCTTTAACTGAAGGATCATTAGTATAGAATTCCACACCATTGTTCGTGCGCGAAATAAAATCGGCTAGAAAGTTCTGCTTACTGCGGAGGTAAACAACTTTGAAGGAATATTTAGATAGTTTTTCAATTAATGTACCATACTTACGTTGACGCTTATGATTCCCTAACAACCACGTGACTGATGAATTATCACAAAAAACAGTAAATGGTTTTATAAGATAGATTTCAGATTGTTCTATAGCAAGAAGAAGAGAACGAAGTTCAAGTTCGTAGATGCTCTTAGACCAATCCACTGAAGAAATATTCTTAGAGAGAGATGACACGGGTCTAAGAAGGCCGTCATCATCATATTGAAAAAGACTAGCTGAATGTTTCTTATAAGTACTATCTACATGAATAACAAAGGATTTATTCATGTCTGGTAATTGTAATACAGCATGTTCAACCAATGCTTGCTTAATATTATTATAGGCTTCATCTTCCCTCTTACCCCATTGAAATTTTATTTTATTAGACCTTACACGGTGAAGAGTTTCCATTATTTCCGCATAATCTTTCACATATTTTCGGAAATAATTAAAATACCCACAGATGCGATTTACCCCCTTTTTATTTTTGGGTTTAGGTAATTTAAGAATTGTGTCAATCCTTTTCGGGTCAATTCTTGTTTCTCCCGCTTCAAATTCATAACCTAGGAATTTGATTTTAGTTTGGAAAAGTTGTGTTTTCCTTTTTGAAACTGTAATTCCCCATTTACGAAAACGTTCAAGAATTTCTTCTAATACCCTTTTGTATGTTTCAATATCTGAGGCATTAATAAGGAAATCTTGAAAAATTTCAAGATTTTTACCTACTAAGTCCCCAAAGATTTATACATGAAACTAGTAAGGACATATGGGCTCAAACGAAATCGCATTGGGAGAATTAAATGTTCTAGTAAACGGTTAGGTGTACAAAACGTAGTATATTTTCAA